>NC_053164.1:84895392-85216304 GCF_016835505.1 Polypterus senegalus | reverse complement strand
AAGGATTTTATATATTGTAGAGATGGAGTCTAACTCCTTGAAATTGAGCAATACTTTTCCAGCGTGGATGAGGGTGCAAGATGAGGAAAATCTGGAAGGTTCTGTTTAACAAAGTTCCTGATTTGAAGATAGTGAAAGAAATTTGTAGCTGGAATGTTAAATTTGGACTGTAATTGTTCATAGGATGCAAAGACGTTGTCTATATAAAGATCTCTTAACAAGTTAAGTCCAAATTTTTTCCAGATATTAAAAACTGCATATGTTTGTGAGGGTTGAAAGAGGTGGTTCTTTTGCAGGGGTGCCACAGAAAGAAGCTTCTCCGTCTTAAAATGCTTTCTACATTGGTTCCAGATTCTAAGTGAGTGGAGCACAATTGGGTTATTAGTGTATTGCCGATAGCGTGTGTTTATTGGGCGCAGAGCAGGGAATACAAAGAAGTACTGCAGGATTTTACTTCTATTGCGGTCCATGCCTGTGTATGTTCTTCTATTTGTGTCCAGGTTCTTATCGCCTGTATATTTGCCGCCCAGTAATAAAACTGGAAGTTAGGTAGAGCCATGCCACCTTCTGCCTTTAATTGTGTTCTAAATCCACTTTTAGATAAGAGTTCCTCCACAGGGGGAACGGCAACTAACACCGCAAAGATAATTACAAAGTTTATAACTGATCACAACTTATCTGATCCCTGGAGGTTTTAAACCCAAATTCAAGAACATATTCTTTCTACTCACCAGTACATCATTGCTACTCAAGGATTGATTACTTCTTTATAGATAATAACTTCTTGCCTAAGATTAAATCTTGTAAATACGATGCTATTGTTATTTCAGACCATGCTCCGATGATCTTGGAGCTGAAATTACTAAGCCCCATACACTCACCCCGCAGATGGCGTCTCAATCCGCTTCTATTAGCTGACGAGAATTGTACTGAATTTATATCCAAACAAATTGAATTCTTTCTAGAGACAAATACATCCCCTGAGATCTCTGCAGGAATACTCTGGGAAACTCTTAAGGCCTTCTTAAGAGGACAGATTATCTCATATCTTTCCCACAGAAATAAATCCGAGCGAAGAAAGTAGCAGAGATAAAAAGCGAAATTACTAAAATAGATGAAGAACATGCCAGACTACCAAGCGAGACTCTACATAAGAGGAGGCAGGCTCTACATTCAGAATTAAACCTCTTGACAACTAAAGAAACCGAACAACTAATTTACAAATCCAGACATCATTATTATGAACATGGAGAGAAAGCTAATAAGCTTTTAGCGCAACAAATTCACAAGCAAGATATGCATAGCGCAATCTCGTAATTACTAACACGAACGGAGATAAAATCATCGAACACAAAAATATAATGTACACTTTTAGAGACTACTATAAATCCCTATATACTACTGAGTTTAAAGAAGACAATATACAATCTAATGCATTTCTGGATAAATTACAGATACCACAAATTGACGCTATTAGTGTGGAGGAGCTCGATAAACCTCTGTCATTATCAGAATTACTGGATGCTATAAAGTCACTCCAAGGTGGAAAAGCAGCAGGCCCTGACGGCTACCCTGCAGAGTTTTACAAGAAATTCTCCGCTCAGCTAGCTCCCTCCTATTAGCAACATTTACAGAAGCCAGAGATAACCAATCTCTTCCACAAACCTTTCGCCAAGCACTAATCACTGTCTTTCCAAAACAAAATAAGGACTTATTACAATGTGCATCATACAGACCAATTTCACTTCTGAATAACGACGTTAAAATACTCTCTAAAATCATAGCTAGAAGGATGGAGAAAGTGCTCCCCTCAGTAATATCACAAGACCAAACTGGATTTATTAGGGGCCGACACTTATCTTCAAATCTTCGACGCCTGTTTAATGTAATATACTCACCAACTAAATCAAACACCCCAGAAATATTATTATCATTGGATGCAGAAAAAGCATTCGACATGATTGAATGGAAATACCTTTTACTATTTTGGAGAAGTTTGGGTTTGGCCCAACATTTGTGCATGGATTAAATTACTGTATACTAACCCAGAAGCTTCAGTTTGCATCAATAACATTTGCTCAGACTACTTTAAACTAGAGCGTGGCACAAGACAAGGATGCCCTTTGTCACCACTGCTGTTTGCAATTGCCATTGAACCACTGGCAATACATTGTCGAAATACTGATCAGATAAAGGGGATTAGCAGAGAAGGACTGGAACAGAAAATCTCATTATATGCAGATGACATGGTACTGTATATATCGGACCCAGAAAATTCTGTGCCTGCAGTCTTAGCAGCACTCACAGAATTTCAAAAGCTCTCTGGTCTCAGAATTAATCTGAATAAAAGTGTACTCTTTCCGGTGAATTCGCAAGCATATAATATTAGATTAGACACCCTTCCTTTTATCATTGCAGAACAGTTTAAATACCTCGGGGTAAACATCACAAGTAAACATAAAGCTCTTTATCAACAAAATTTCGTCGTCTGTATGGAAAAAATTAAACAAGACTTGCATAGATGGTCAACCCTTCATCTCACACTAGCTGGAAGAATTAACACTGTTAAGATGAATATTCTTCCTAAGCTCCTTTTTATTTCAAAACATACCAATATACATTAATAAATCGTTCTTTAAGCAATTAGATTCAACAATAACCTCATTTATTTGGAATTCTAAACATCCACGCATCAAAAGAGCGACCCTACAAAGACAAAAGGCAGAAGGTGGCATGGCTCTACCTAACTTCCAGTTTTATTACTGGGGCAAATATACAGTCGATAAGAACCTGGACACAAATAGAAGAACATACACAGGCATGGACCGCAATAGAAGTAAAATCCTGCAGTACTTCTTTGTATTCCTTGCTTGTGCTCCAATAAACACACGTTATCGGCAATACACTAATAACCCAATTGTGCTCCACTCACTTAGAATCTGGAACCAATGTAGAAAGCATTTTAAGACGGAGAAGCTTCTTTCTGTGGCACCCTGCAAAAGAACCACCTCTTTCAACCCTCACAAACATATGCAGTTTTAATATCTGGAAAAATTTGGAATTAACTTGCTTAGAGATCTTTATATAGACAACGTCTTTGCATCCTATGAACAATTACATTCCAAATTTAACATTCCAGCTACAAATTTCTTTCACTATCTTCAAATCAGGAACTTTGTTAAACAGAACCTTCCAGATTTTCCTCATCTTGCACCCTCATCCACGCTGGAAAAATTATTGCTCAATTTCAAGGAGTTAGACTCCATCTCTACAATATATAAAATCCTTTTACAATCCCTTCCTTTCAAAGATCCAAGAGGACACTGGGAAAATGACCTCTCAATTAATATATCAGAAAAGGAGTGGAAAGTAGCAATGCAGAGAATTCACTCAAGCTCCATATGCAAAGCATACAATTATACAACTCAAAATTATATATCGAGCACATCTGTCTCGACTAAAACTCTCAAAATGTTTCCAGGGCATGATCCAACCTGCGAACGTTGCAACCAAGCCCCAGCCTCACTAGGTCACATGTTCTGGGCCTGCTCCAAATTAACATTATTCTGGACAAAAATTTTTAATTACCTCTCAGACAGTCTTGGACTCACAATCCCTCCTAACCCATTAACAGCTGTGTTTGGGGTTCTTCCAGAGGGTCTTAAAGTGGAGAAAGACAAACAAATTGTGATTGCATTCACTACACTGTTGGCACGCAGACTTATTCTGATAAACTGGAAGAACCCAAACTCTTCTCTTTAAGTCAGTGGGAAACTGATGTGTTATATTATTTAAAATTGGAAAAAATCAAATACTCAGTTAGAGGATCTGTGCAGACTTTTTTCAAAACATGGCAGGATCTAATCAGAAATATTTTGAAATGATTTTATAAAGCACAGAGAATTTGTTGATTTAGGTATTTTTAAAAGCCTTAAATTTTACACCGTTTGGCTTGCTCTCTCTCTCAAGGGTGGGGATCGATCTGTTCTTAGCATAATTCTTTTTTTTTGTAAAAACTTGATTGCTATGTATTGATTGTAATAAAATTAATAAAAAAAAAAAAAAAAAAAAAAAATTCTCTCACACTTTTGCTGAGTTTGTGCCAAACACTATTCTATCCCTGACCATTTCATCTTTGTTTGCATAAGCACAGTTCTTCAGCAGCAATTTTAAGTGCCAGGTCTGAGCTAACATTAAATAAAGCCGGGTGACATCACAAGATCACACGAGATAGCACAAGAACAGCTGAGAACCTTCGATGCATGTACTCCGAGCGGCTCATGTGAACTGACTGTGAATGCAGTACGCAGACAACAAGCAAGAGCTCCAAAGAGCGCTGAACAAAAACTGCATTACACAATTGAGACGGCAGCAAAAGAATATGAAGCGAGTGACGCATACAAGCATATTCATAAGTGCAGCTACTGCGGAAACAAAGCACACAGTGGAAAAAGTCAATGTCCAGCTAAAGGAAGACAGTGTAAAAAATGTGGTAAATTGAACCACTTCGCTATAGTTTGCAGGACTGGGAAAGGTAAACACGTGCATGCAGTGTGTGATGTCTCAGATAAAGAGGAAAACGAGCTGTTTATTGATGCAGTAAAAGAAGAACAACCCTCTGAAGCTGAACAAGCCTTTGAGGACATATCAATAGGAAAGCACGGTGTAAAGCTTAAGTTTAAATTAAGTTCATAGACACGCTGCCCCTGGCGTTTGTCATGCCTACAACGAATACGATATTCGCGAGATACAAGTTTAATGCGAAAACGCAGGGTATAAACGAGTTTTTGATCACTTTGTAGCTGAGTTAAAATTGCTGGTGAAGGACTGTGCTTATGCAAATGAATAGGACAGCAAGGTGTAAAGCTTAAGTTTAAAGTAAGTCCATAGACATGCTGCCGCTGGTGTTTGTCATGCCTAAAACGAATACGATATTCGCAAGATACAAGTTTAATGAGAGGACGTATAGTATAATGGATACTTTGATCACTTTGTAACAGAGTTAAAATTGCTGGTGAAGAACTGTGCTTATGCAAACGAAGATGAGATAGTCAGGGACAGAATAGTGTTTGGCACAAACTCAGCAAAAGTGCGAGAGAAACTTTTAAGCGCCGGGTCTTAGCTAACATTAAATAAAGCCGTGGACATCGCAAGATCGCACGAGATAGCACAAGCACAGCTGAGAACCTTCGATGCATGTACTCCGAGCGGCTGACATGAACTGACTGTGAATGCAGTACGCAGACAACAACAAAGAGCTCCAAAGAGCGCTGAACAAAAAACGCATTACACAATTGAGACGGCAGCAACAGAATATGAAGCAAGTGACGCATACACGCATATTCATAAGTGTAGCTACTGCGGAAACAAAGCACACGGTGGAAAAAGTCAATGTCCAGCTAAAGAAAGACAGTGGTAAATTGAACCACTTCGCTAAAGTTTGCAGGACTGGGAAAGGTAAACCCGTGCATGCAGTGTGTGATGTCTCAGATAAAGAGGAAAACAAGCTGTTTATTGATGCAGTAGGAAAGGAACAACCCTCTGACACTGAATAAGCCTTTGTAGACATATCAATAGGAAAGCATGGTGTAAAGCTTAAGTTTAAATTACATTCATAGACACGCTGCCACTAAATATTCGCAGGCAAATCCACAACTTAATACCGGGAATGCCTGTTAAACATCTTAGATTTACGAGTACCGATTTGGGTAGTGATCACTTCGATGAATGAAACCTGTTATCTTTACAACGGTTGACAATGAAGATAAGATGGTCAGGGATAGACTAGACACAGAATGTAACTTGAACACAACACATCCTCCAAATACGAACCTGATTGAAAGAAATAATGATAATCAAATCCTTGATGACAGCAACACTCATAACAGTGACAAAACAATTACATTGACAATCATGTTACGTTATTTTTAAAATGTTTCCTTTTCTTTTTAATAACTTCTTTAACACACTACTTCTCTGCTGCGAAGCACAGGTATTTTGCTAGTCTTGTATAAAGGCTTCAACCAAACAAAATAAAAATACATATAACAGTATTGTATATGTAGCCAATGCCTTTATACAAGGCAACTTACAAGATCAGTATGCACTACGCCTGTTTATAACTTTTTTATGGTTAGCGCACAGTCTGTTAATTTTTAATGATAATGTCTTTCACTTTCTGCCACAACCAAGGTGAGGCATTGTTTGCACCCCCAGTATTTTTATCTTGATATGTCTGCTGAATCAGAGAAGGGGTGAACCAGTGGAAAAATAACTAACAAGAGTCAAACGTCAAGTTGGGGAAGAGTATGGAGACCTTCACTTCCACAAAGACACTAACAACACCACATGACAATAACCTCCCTTTATGAACAGGAGAAAGCTTCTGGAGTACCTTTGGTATATAATCAGCTGGCCAAGGAAACAGTACCTGGTGAGAGTAATGCTGGATCTTCTAGAAAGAAAATTAAAATAGTACTTTAGTTTAGACCTATTCCATTAGACATTATGAAGACAGGCTGCAGTGAAACTAGAAGTGTTTTTGTCTTACAGTTTGAGTAAAGTAACATGAAACGTTCAACAGAGTTTTGCAGGGCAGCAGAAATGAAGAAGACCCCAGTGTAGATAAAAATATACTACTAGAAAAAACACAACACACAAGAAGACTAGGGCAGAAATATCATGTACATCTTTTCTTATTAATTTTATTATGTGATCCACTAGTATTTGCTTTATATGATCATGTACAATTACAACATAACTCATTATATTTTCTACAGTTATGTCAATGTTTATAGGTTAATATAGAAGGCAGACTGAAAGTAAACTTGAAAAAATTAAATTTACAAATTTTTACTCAGTTAATTTAAAATTTGATTGAAGCATGCAAAAAAGAAAAATATATTTAAATGGACAACAACATTATTAGATAGATAGATAGATAGATAGATAGATAGATAGATAGATAGATAGATAGATAGATAGATACTTTATTAATCCCAAGGGGAAATTCACATAATCCAGCAGCAGTATACTGATACAAAGAAACAATATTAAATTAAATAGTAATAAAAATGAAAAGAATTAAAATAAAATTAATGTTAGCATTTACTCCCCCGGGTGGAATTGAAGAGTCGCATAGTGTGGGGGAGGAACGATCTCCTCAGTCTGTCAGTGGAGCAGGACAGTGACAAAAGTCTGTCACTGAAGCTACTCCTCTGCCTGGAGATGATCCTGTTAAGTGGATGCAATGGATTCTTCATGATTGACAGGAGTTTGTTTAGTGCCCGTCGCTCTGCCACAGATGTTAAACTGTCCAACTTTAATCCTACAATGGAGCCTGCCTTCTTAACAAGTTTGTCCAGGCGTGAGGCGTCTTTCATCTTTATGCTGCCACCCCAGCACACCACCGCGTAGAAGAGGGCACTCGCCACAACTGTCTGGTAGAACATCTGCAGCATCTTACTGCAGATGTTGAAGGATGCCAACCTTCTCAGAAAGTAAAGTCTCCTCTGAGCTTTCTTACATGGAGCATCAGTATTGGCAGTCCAGTCCAATTTGTCATCCAGCTGCACTCCCAGATATTTATAGGTCTGCACCCTCTGCACACAGTCACCTCTGATGATCACAGGGTCCATGAGGGGCCTGGGCCTCCTAAAATCTACCACCAGCTCCTTGGTGTTGCTAGTGTTAAGGTGTAAGTGGTTTGAGTCGCACCATTTAACAAAGTCCTTGATTAGTTTCCTATACTCCTCCTCCTGCCCACTCCTGATGCAGCCCACAATAGCAGTGTCATCAGCGAACTTTTGCACGTGGCAGGACTCCGAGTCATATTGGAAGTCTGATGTATATAGATTGAACAGGACCGGAGAAAGTACAGTCCCCTGCGGTGCCCCTGTATTGCTGAACACAATGTCAGACCTGCAGTTCCCAAGCTCACTAGGACGTGATACCTTTGGGACAGGAGTGATACAAGATGTTTTCCAAAGCCTCGGGACTCTCCCCTGTTCCAGGCTCAGGTTGAAGATGCGCTGTAGAGGACTCCCCAGTTCCAACGCACAGGCCTTCAGCAATCGTGGCGATACACCATCTGGACCCGCTGCTTTGCTGGCAGAAAGTCTTTTAAGCTCTCTGCTCACCTGGGCTGCTGTAATTGTGGGTGGGGATGTCTCACCTATGCTGGTTTCAGCAGAAGGATGGTTGGAGGATGCAGTACTCCGAGGTGAGAGTGGGTTACTGTGATCAAACCTATTAAAGAAATGGTTCATTTGGTTTGCTTTCTCCACGCACCCTGCTTCGAGCTGCAGCCAGTGATAATCTTCATCCCATCCCACATTTCCTTCATGCTGTTGTTCTGCAACTTCTGCTCCAGCTTTCTCCTGTACTGCTCTTTCGGGGCCCTGATCTGGACTCGGAGTTCCTTCTGCACGCACTTCAGCTCATGCTTATCACCACCTTTAAAAGCCCTTTTCTTCTGGTTCAAAAGGCCCTTGATGTCACTTGTAATCCATGGCTTGTTGTTAGCATAGCAGCATACTGTTCTTACTGGAACTACAATGTCCATACAGAAGTTGATGTAATCAGTTGTGCATTCAACAGCCTCTTCAATGTTCTCATTATGTGATCTCAGCAATATATCCCAGTCTGTAGTTCCAAAGCAGTCTCTCAGAGCCTGCTCTGCCTCAGGGGACCACTTCCTGAATGAGCGTGTGGTTGTAGGTAGCGCCCTCACTCTTGGTTTGTATTGAGGCTGAAGCAGAACCAGGTTATGATCTGCTTTCCCAAGCGCAGGCAGTGGGGTGGTGCTGTATGCGTCTTTAACGTTTGCATATAGTAGGTCAATAGTCCTGTTTCCCCGAGTGTTACAATCCACATACTGGGAGAAGGCAGGTAATGTTTTATCCAGCGTTACATGGTTAAAGTCTCCAGCGATTAGCACAAGTGCCTCAGGGTGCTGCGTTTGTAACTTAGCAACTGCGGAATGGATGATGTCACTCGCCATCTCTGCGTTCGCTTGAGGGGGGATGTAAACAATAACAACAATCATGTGTCCAAACTCTCTGGGCAAGTAATAGGGGCGCAGACTTACGGCCAACAGTTCGATGTCCCTGCAGCAAGTGGAGATTTTAATGTTTACATGTCCTGAGTTGCACCACTTTGTATTGACATAGAGAGCGAGTCCTCCTCCTTTCTTCTTTCCACAGGTACTTGCATCTCTGTCCGCTCTAACTGTGCTAAACCCGGGTAGCTCCACGTTAGCATCTGGGATGATAGACGTTAGCCACGTTTCACTAAAACACAGCAAGCTGCATTCTCTGTAGGTTCTGACATTTTTCACCAGCACAGCCAGTTTCGTCGATCTTATTTGGTAGTGAGTTTACATTTCCCAGGATCACAGAAGGCACCAACGGTTTATAACGCCATTTTCTCTCAAGTTGTCTCAATTTAATCTTATTTTTTATCTTTTTACATTATGAGGTAATGTAAAAATTACTATAAAACACATCTGAGACTTCATAATTACTACAGTAGTAACATTTAAGTATAATTAGTTCCTGACAAAGTTTAAAGAATTATTAGTACTGTTTCATTTTGGAAACCCTACACTGAATTGTATATCTGTTTATTTAATTGGCCCAGCGTTGCACTGAATTTTATGATTACTATTGTGTCAAAAAAGGAAAGTGTATGAGGTCGTCTGTCTGTGACCATTTAATTTGCAAACATGTTGACATTAACCATTTTTGTTATGCAATCAGTTGAGTAATAGAGATGTTTTATCTTAATAAATGCCCATGGGATGTACAGTAACTTTTATTTTTTAAACAAAAAAATGTGTTTTCTGTCAAATTACTCATTTAGCAAACACCTGCTCTTAAGAAAATAACAGTTATGAATAAACTGCAACTATCTGGAAGCCCAATGAGTGCTCTTCAGTTGTTAAGCCTCATTTCTGTTTTCCTAAAAATGGTATCTAGGGTTTGAAGGATAACAGATGTCATCAAAATACAGATATTCTGCATTCCCTAATGTCTTATCATCTGTTTATGTGTTATTGTATAATTGGTAGTGTACATGGTATGACATGGAAAATCATTTTGCTCACTTTGTTAGTAATACTGAATAAGTGACGCATCACTGGTGGGTATGAGGTGTCCTACAGGAGGGAGGTGGACAGTCTGGCGTCATGGTGTGAGGACAACAACCTCACTCTCAACACAGACAAAATGAAGGAGATGATAGTGGACAAGAGGAAGGAGAGGAGATCTCACCGGCCACTGTTCATCCGTTTGAAGTGGAGATGGTGAGCAGAATTAAATACCTGGACGTCTACATCAGTGAGGACCTCACTTGGACACTTAACACCACACATCTGGTCAAGAGGGCTCAAAAGTGGCTGTACTTTCTGAGAAGGCTGAGGAAATCTGGTATGTCGACTAAGATCCTCTGCAACTTTTACAGCTGCATTGTTGAGAGCATCTTGACCAACTGCATCACCGTGTGGTACGGCAACACTACTGCTATGGACCAGAAACGCCTGGAGAGAGTGGTAAAGACTGCTGAGAAGATCACCAGGACCCCACTGCCCTGTCTGCAGAGCATCTACAACTGCAGAGTCCGCAGGAGAACTGCCTCGATCCTCAGGGACCCCACCCACCCCCAACACGAACTGTTCACATTTCTACCCTCAGGCAGGAGGTATAGAAGTATGAAATGCAGGACGTCCAGGCTAAATAACTCTTTCTTTTCCTAGGCCATTAGACTCCTAACTGACTGGTGTTTATAACCATGGTTCACCTCATTCTATCTACCTCACACAACTGTATTTGACTTGTCCATCACACACCTACCTACACAATTACACTTTATACTTCTATCCTGTTTTTATACTTTATGCTGCCTCTGTTACTTATTATCTATCTGCTACTTATTATTTATGTTTATCTTTATATGTTGGTTTTGTCATTTGGTGTGGACAGCAAAGAAAGAATTTCATTGTACAGGGAAACGTGTTTCCTTACTGTGCACATGACAATAAACTTAAAAAAAGAATACGCAATCTCAATCAGATGCTTATTCATTCTCCTTGCTACCCATTATAATTAAGTCATATACAGTATTTAATACCTGTTTCATAATAAATACAAATACATAAAGTTGGTGCCTATCTGACATAATGGCACAACTGTAATGGCATAAACATAATATTCTGAAAGTCTCAATATAATTCAGGTTCATGGGGGACAGAAACCTGTCCATGCTGCACCAGGCACAAGGCATTAAACAATCTTGTCCAGAGTACCTGTCCATAGAAAGACATAGCAAGTGACCAATTTAGAACTGCCAATATTCTAACCCAGCATGTTGGATCTCCGAGATGTCATCAATACTGCGCCACTGTGCCATCCAGCATAAGATATTCAGAGAGAAAATATATACATAGGTTAGCATTGCACTATCGCTCAATGATTAACAAGCTGTAAAGATGACAAGTTTGTAGCTGTGGAATCTTTGACTATAATCCACTTATTGATTTCAGTTAAAGCAGTAAAAAAATCGTTAAGGAAAACTATTTTGTAGTTCTTTAGCGTTTGGGAAGTGATTTATTCTTGTAATGCATCCTTGGAGGCTTTTAAAACATCTGACCAGGAAGACACAGCTTTATTATGGGGTGTTTCTTTTGATAATGAAAACTTTTTTTTCTCATTTACTTTTTCATCCTCTACCAATTCAAATATGCCAATCTCTTTACACTCACCAGCTGCTTTGTGCCACGTGTAGTGTTTTCAAATTAGTAAAAGAACATTGGTCAATTAAATTATGTTTACTTTTGGTACTTTTTGCTTGTTTCCATTGTAATATAGATATTGTAATGTCTATGTAATGACAAACAATATCTGTCTATGATCTGTTATTTGCAAAATTTCATGCCATTTATAAATGGAAGCTCTCCACCCTCAGATTATTAGAAAGTGTTTATTTTCTAACAAAAAACCCACAAACATATATTTCAGCTATAAGTAAGGAGAACACAAACAACAAACAAGTAAAATAAAACAAAATAAATACTTGTTTTGTTTTTAATAAGCAAATAGATCTGCCAATGGGGTAAGTAAAATTTAATTTAGAAGATTTCTCAAAATAAGCTACATAATCTTAAAAACAAATTTCTTGATAAGTCAATACAATAAGTAAAACTTAATGGCTTTATATAAAAACTTCTCACTTCATTAGCCTTAATTTTTTCAGTGTACGTGTGACTCATTTTCTTGCAGGCTTCATTTCTGGGCACCATGAAATGGGTATGACAGAGTCTTCTATCTTCTATCCGCAACTACTATCATCTCATAGATCTCTTCCCCATAATACTATCACTGCCAGTGACTCTCATTCTTTGGGGATCTGCTGAATGACTGCCCAAAACAGAAGCTTGCCTGCCGGGTGGCCTTAAATTATAGGTGATAGTAAGTTTCATTGTACTGAATCACTATGCATATGTTGCTGTGTTGTATATGTATAAAAATTGTACTCTGTTGTCACGATACTATTTTTAGTAAGCTCCAAAATATACGGAAGGGTAAGATTATGCAAAGCTATGTATACAAAAGTTAGTCCCATAAAGTCAAAGGTAACCAACTGTAATAATGCTAAGACAGGTAAGATATACTCAGATATTTGTTAGCTTGTTAAGACTTTTTCTGCTGCATTTTGATCTAGCTGCGGTCCATTTATGTCTTTCTTAGTAAGTCATGTTAAGAATGCATTATGGTAATCTAATTAATTAAAAACAAAAATGAGTATTAATTTTTAAGCATTTTCCAGTGTTGTAAGAGATTTAGTCTTTGCAATATTTCTTAATTGAAAAAATACTGTCTTAGTTGTATAGTTAATAGACGATTTGAAATGTAAGTCCAAGTTCATAATAATGAATTGATTTAAAAAGCCAGGTGATCATGTTTATTTCTAAGACCCTTACTTTACTTACTATTAAAATGTGTTTTTTCCTTGTTTATCTTGAGAAAATTACTACTCATCCATTTAACTTTGTCAGTCAGCTGAAAAAGCAATGTTCTGTGGAAAAAAAATATTTGTTTCCATCCTTATGAAATAAAAAAGAATACCAGGATGAAGGCAATACATTTTGGGAGGTAATAAGGAATATTTCTAACATAAAAAATTTCAACTGTAAGTTAATTTCTTACTTTAATAAAATGTGTAATAAAGTGTCACACGTGTGTGCTTGGGAGACGATGATGATGGTAGTTACCTGAAGGACTATGGTCTAGTGCCGTGTACTAATTAATGCCTTCTCTTCTCCTCCCTTAGCCAAACAGAAGATAGACAGCCACACCATCACTAACATCACTTCCATGTCTGTCTGCTTAGACCAGGGGTGTCAAACTCCAGTCCTGGAGGGCCGCAGTGCCTGCAGGTTTTCATTCTAACCATCTTCTTAATTAGTAACCAGTTTTTGCTGCTGATTACTTCTTTTAATTAACTTAACTCAGGCCCTTTAGTTGTTTCTTTTTCCTTAATTAGCAGCCAAACAATAATGAGACACAAAACAGGCTGTCACATCACACGATATCTGAAAATAAAGAAAGATGAAGGTCTCAGTAAGGTTGATCTGTCAACTCACCAAAACACTTTGACGATGTTCTTATGAAAACACAAAAATCAACAGTTTTGGAAATGTCAGCTGTGGCAAAACAAGAGCAACAACAAGCCGTGGAATTAAATAATGAGTTTATTTAACACCAAGAACTGGCTTCTCATTAAGAAACTGCTTGGAGTTCGTTTCACGTCTCATTTCTGTTTGGCTGCATTTTAATGAGGAAACGAATCAATTCAGAGGACTGAGTCCTTCTAACAGGGCTTTTAAAATGTGAATTAGCAGTGATAACAGGTCACTGATTAGGAAAAGGTTTAGAAGGAAAACCTGTAGCCGCTGCGGCCCTCCAGGCCTGGAGTTCGACACCTGTGGCTTAGACCCTCCCCTTCCTCCCACTTAAACTCTTACCCTAAAAATTGGCCACTTTCTTTCAGTTTAGATATAGAAAAGAGTATTCCGAATTCCTTGTGTGTTTATATTTTTGTTCATATAGTTCAGGGGTGTCGAACTCCAGTCCTGGAGGGCCGCAGTGGCTGCAGGTTTTCATTCTAACCACATTCTTCAGTAGTGACCAATATTTGTTGCTAATCAACTCCTTTTGCCTTTGTTTTAATTAACTTGATTCAGACCCCTTAGTTCTTTTTTTTTCCTTAATGAGTAGCCAAACAATAATGAGACACAAAACACGCTGCCACATCACCAGCTAACCATGTTATCGGAACATAAAGAAAGGTGAGGATCTCAGTAAGGTCGATCTCTCAGGTCACCAAAACATCAACAGTTTTGGAAATGTCTGCAGCCACTGCAGCCCTCCACGCCCGGAGTTTGACACCTGTGATATAGTTAAAAGGGGGTCACCAAGGTGGAGCCCCAGCTCTTTATCATTGCCTGGGTCATCTTTTAACAGTGTAATTAATTTTATAGAATAGTAAGATAATCTGGACAGCATGGTGATGTAGTGGCTGAAACTGTTAACACAGATTAAAAGAATATGAACAACCATGAACTCTAACAGTAATGAGTATATTAAGAGTTCTATTAGGAATAGTGTATTCGCACAAAAAAAATTTCATTTACAGTGTATATTAAATAAAAAACAGATTTTAGATTAGTCCATAACTGCATCATATTTTATAACATACTAACCACGCTTGAAAACAGGTTATAGAACAATTTTAAAATATTTGCTATCTTTTGCCCTATACAGTAATCCCTCCTCGATGGCAGGGGTTGCGTTCCAGAACCCCCCGAGATAGATGAAAATCCGTGAAGTAGAAACCATATGTTTGTATGGTTATTTTAATATATTTTAAGCTCTTATAAACTCTCCCACACTGTTAACATTATTAGAGCCCTCTAGACATGAAATAACACCCTTTAGTCAAAAGTTTAAACTGTGCTCCATGACAAGACAGAGATGACACTTCTTTTTCACAATTAAAAGAATGCAAACATATCTTCCTCTTCAAAGAATGTGTGTCAGGAGCAGAAAATGTCAAAGAGAGAGAGCGCGCGACAGAAAAGCAAACAATCAAAAAATCAATACGTGCTTTTGGGCTTTTAAGTATGCCGAAGCACCGCGATAAGGCGGCATTTTTTAGAGGAGCGTCCGTATCTTCTAAGCAAACAGCCTCTGTGCAAACAGCCCTCTGCTCACACCCTCCGCCAGGCAGAGAATGTCAGAGAGAGAGAGAGAGAAAAGCAAACAATCAAGCACCGCGCGGGAAGCATATCGTATATCATTGAGGAGTTTTAGTTAATATGTAATACATGCTCTGATTGGGTAGCTTCCAAACCATCCGCCAATAGCGTCCCTTGTATGAAATCAACTGGGCAAACAAACTGAGGAAGTATGTACCATAAATGAAAAGACCCATTATCTGCAGAAATCTGCGAACCAGGGAAAAATCCGTGATGTATATTTAGATATGCTTACATTTAAAATCCGCGATGGAGTGAAGCCGCGAAAGTTGAAGCGCGATGTAGCAAGGGATTACTGTATGTACATTCAATGCCTTTCTTCTGTATTCATGTGTGTCTGAATGTCTCTATTGAGCGAATTCCCATAAAACCTGCATCTCAAACATTATTTTCTAGTTGCCTTGCTTGCCTCCTGTCCGCTTTTATACTGTACTTGCTGTCTTTGAACATGACTCTCTGCTTGCCTCCCATTCCATTTCTCCTCCTTTTGCGTCTCACACTTGCACTTCCTCTTTTGTTGCATCACCAAAGCCAAGCTAACCAATCACTTCAAAGTGACAGTGACTAATAGGCTCAAAAGGACTGGACACACAGAATTTAGTATTTTATTATACAGTAGATTATATACTAGATAGGTATTTATAATCCATATGTCAAATGTCCCAATTATACTTATTAAGCGTATTTTTCAGTTTTAATTTTCAAAAGATCCATCTCACACAGATTTTAAAACTGCAGTATATTTGGCCCATAAACAATACAAAATAATAATTTTGAAGTTGAAAGGCAAATTGCTGGTTGTCTTACTCTTGGACAAAAACCCAAAGATCTTTTACAGTCACTTGCAAAACCATGACAATAGCGGGCCGTGATAATTTAAAAAATGTCAGTAGATAAAGTCTATCATGTCACTTCTTGAGTTTAGTAATACCTATAATTATGGAAAGCAAAATCACACAGGGAACAGTTTTTTTTTTTTATTGTTATTACAAAGCAAACTACATCAAATATTGCAGTGCATGCTGAAAAGCAATGTGTCAGAGTCATAGTCTGAGAATTCACCAGCTCATCCCAGACATTTGTCAGCGATGACATAAACCTCCACTTGACCGGTGATATTGAGGAATTCAAAGGGACAGAAGCATGCATCAGATTAAGGATGGTGATTCCAAAATCTATGTGCTGTTCTAAAAACTTCTTTCCCTGTGGAAAGAGTTTTGTGAAGATACTATTTACCTTTCCGTTGGCTAAAACAGTTTGATTGAGGTGCACTGTACTTTCTTGATAAATACATCCAAAATCTTAAAGCTTCCACCATGCTGCTATCCCACTTCACAAAATACCATGTGCAACTTTCAAAACGGAGAGAAGAGGTGTAAGTGGATAGTGAACATGGCAGGTATAGGATGTTGTTTTGTTTTTCTTTTTTTTATACAGAATGCATTCTTGGCACTTAACACTAACTTGCCACAACACTTCCCATGCAGTGTCAAAACTGTGAACAAAAATTAAGTGGCATTATCAGCAATATAATTACCTTCTGTCAAGTTGTACCATTATGAAGCTCTCTCTGCACTGATATAGAGCTACATGCATTTAACTATAATTGTGGTGCATTCTCACTATTGTATGGTGGTGTGGTATGGAAAAATGTAATAATTTAAAAAGTGAAAAATTATTTTTTTTGTGGATCACAGATGTTATTTTTTTACTACCTGAGTGCTTGCCAAAGTTATGGTTAGAAATAATAATAATCAGCCATAGCCAGTGATATTTTATAAGGAAATATTTTAGGGACATGATCAATATTCTGACTTAGTGGAAAGCAAATGTCAGTACTAGCTATCAGGGTATTTTTAACCAGGAAAAACAGAATATTGGTCAGGGGATTCAGCACAGATAGAACTCAAAATACAACACACTGACAGCCTCTTATCTGGATGGCCAGTGGGACAGACAAGAAAGTAAACTCCTTATGCCTGATATTTATCTAGCTCTTATTTTTCATGTAGCATTCCTTTTTTTCAGCCTTGCAGAAATCATCAGAGTGCAGTGTCTCAGATGCACAGTATACACTTATTGGCACCATTTTTGAAGAATAAAACACAGAAACAATAAACCAACAAAAAGTCAAAACATGTAAAGAAAGATTTTGTTTCAGGTAGAAGACTCAAGTTTTGTTTCAAAATTAGGTTTCATTTTATTCTCATTATAATAGTGTAAGGGATAAGTAGGAGCTCTAGATAAAGAAGAAGTGTCAGGATTTAAGGTTCTGGGGCCGTGTTTGGTAAATTTTAGTCCCATTTCTGCTTTTTTAAGATCTGTTTTGTTTGAGAATCTTGTAGTTTTTTTTTTTTTTACTTTGGTAGCTATATACTGTGGTGGGCTGGCGCCCTGGCCAGGGATTGTTTCCTGCCTTGCACCCTGTGTTGGCTGAGATTGGCTCCAGCAGACCCCCATGACCCTGTAGTCAGGATATAGCAGGTTGGATAATGGATGGATGGATGGATAGTTATGTAATTTTTTTTGTTTTTGATTTTTTTTTTATATGGGGGAATCAGTTTTCACTGCAATGGCCAGTACTTGTTAAGGATTAGCTGCCTTATGTCTTCACTCTGAGCCTTAACACTTCCTATTGTCATATTCAAATGAATAAAATGAATGGTGAGTCCTTTCAGACAGTTAGCTATAGCCAGTTTTAGAGATCAATGGTTAAGGTTGTTAGCGAAGGCTGCTACACAAGTCATTAGATCACTCCCCAATGTTTAATGTCTACACCAGAATCATGCACCTCGTTTGTTTATTTGAGCACAAAGTTGTTCCTTTCATTTTGTAATGTCTGCATATTGTTTAATGTGCGCAGTCAACCTTTGTGACATTCAAGACATCACAAACCCCACAGCATGCACATCATGTGCCCAGAAATACATAGCATCTAAAGCTCCAAGCTGACAGTGCCCATGAAAGCAACCACACAAAAAGATGTCTTACATGAAAAACAATAGTACACAAAAAGGTGACATAATGATGACACAAAATTAATGATAAAAATAGTAGTAAACAAAAATGAAAAAATTGTGTCAATGTAACAGGTGTCTAAAATACTAATTTTATTCATTCAGAGCTTCAGTAAATGCTGATAATATTTATTATGTTATAGGTTTGTCCCATGTTATGTTAAGTCATCAGTTTGAGCCTCTCCAGTGTTCATTATCTATAATTGTGGGAGTAGGCATGCACACTGTACTCTCTGTGTAGTGGAATTAATTCAAGTATTTTAAATTGCTTGAGTTAATTTTTTTGTATTTGACAGAAATCAAGAATGTAGATTAGTTGTTTTGAGGTTTTTTGAATTATTTTATATTAATTTTGGTTATGTGATAATATGAGTATTCAATGTCCTTCCTACATTTGTTTTTTCGTTAATAGGAATTGTAGGGACAGAGCTTGAACAATCATATTTTGTGTTTTCTTTTGTAACAGTTCAAGTAATTTACTCTTCTAGTATTTGCTCACTAAGAGGCACATGATTATGTATGCTATTAATGCTATATGGAACAGCCACTGAACTGTAAATTAGAATTGCACGCCAGTATTCATTGTGTTGAAATGTGAGAGGAGGAATTGTATGGACAGAGCTTGAACCTTCATATTTTGTGTTTTCTTTCTTAACATTTCAGCCTGTTAGTGATAAATGTAAACAGACAAAAGAGCTCAGTGTTGTTGTCTTACTGCTACACGGAATTTTATATGACGTGGCACACTGCAAGTCACAATACAGACATTTCAGAGGATAACTAGATATAAAGCCAGAGCGCAGCAGTACAGCACATCCAGTGAACACTGGTTACATCAACAATACAGACAGATGCTAGAAATAAATTAATAATGCATTCCAGATACCTGTGAGTGGCAGCTATTAGTATATGTAGCATACACCATTACTGTTTCTCTGACAATGATAACATTTATGGTGACTCAGAAAAATGATTAGTGGATATTTTTATATGCCAGCTGGTTGCAACAACCAATCTTCTATTTTCTGCTCATTATGGCTAAGTTGGTTGGTAGCTTGCTATGAATCTGTTGGTTTGCAAAGATGCTAAAAATACCTGGTGAACAACTGTCATTTTGTTAAGTAAAACAAGATTTTCTTAAATTGTGTTTATAATAAATGCAATCTTACATATTTATATGTTGCATTGGAGAAAGAAACTAGTATTAAAGATGGCAAAATGATGTACTTAAAAAATAATAACTAGCTACTTGCAATGTTCTTATTCTGTATAAGGCAGGAAGCATGGCAATTTTGGTAAAGATTTACAAATTGTGTATGTCATCACTGGACATAGCCAGAGATGCACAGACCTATTAAAATTGTTCAGTAGGAGACACCTGTAGAAGATGGAACTGCCACACACATACCCTTCAAGTCCATCTCTGTTTAGAAGTGTCATGGTTAAATTCAGGGGTTACTCTTGTTTTAGCATCCAGATTCAGTGTCTTTGGGACACCCAACTTTTAAATTCAAAAGAGGTTGTCCTTAAGTGAAATTACAGAGCAAGTAAATTGTCCAGTGTATTGGCATCATTCCTGAATTCTTGCAAAATAATTCCACAACCTTGCTTTATTTATCACCCTCACTTGCACCACCACCCAGACTTAGCTGGCTGTTTGTCTAATTTACTTTGCAGCGTCAATGGTTTTAGCCTGTAGAAAAGATATGATTATTGCCACTGCTTTAGCAGGTGACCTATTGGACAGGAATAAACAACCACATAGGAGATGGGCAGAAGGAAGGCCATCATTCTGAACCACTTCTTAGGGTTGAAGTGCAGCAGTTAAGTCAGATAATTCCATTTCAGAAAGGACAGATGAGTTACTGACCAACAAGGAAGTGATGGTTTTACAGGATTAATACTACTGTTGCTTAAGACTTGTAGGTGGACAACATAACTAATGCTGCTACTCAATCCAAAGTACCACATCTTTCATACTAAAAAACTAAAGTATTTTCTCACAATAAATATATGTTCTATATTTTAATGTTTACTTTGTTTGTGAGAAGACCAGCCCCTTCTTGAATTCAACAAACTAAGCATCAACAACAATGTTAGGCTTGCCAGGCATATACACAGGAATGGCACAAATGATATTCCACATGAGCACGCTAGGGTCTTGTGAACAATGCCCTTAATTGAAAACAAAGGTCTTTCATCCATGTGTGGACAACTAGCTGGAACCAACAGAATGAGTTCCTAAGAACTGATGGGCTTGAACTCATGCAGGAGCTCTTTTCAGGGTGGCCCACTGACAACATCAAATTGCAGCTGACTTCACAGGCTGGCTCATTAAACGGGTTAACGGGCAACCTGCGCTGAATTGAGTAGAAGTAAAAGGTGAATTTAATACAAGAACCTTTTTTATGATGTGTTCTTCAGGTCCAGCTGGCTTTTACTTGCCTAGCAGCAGCTGTGTTTTTCTTATATGCCAACTGTCTTTGACTGAGTGGTGGTTCCGCTCAATCTTGCGTTTCTGCGTTAATGCTTGGCAACTGTCCAGTTTCTGAAAACGCATGCACATCTCTCTGAGCAGCATCTGTCTGGCAATAAAGAAGCCAAACATTTCAAACTAAACAGTGGCTGTCCAGTGTTTTTCAGTTCTCTGAACAATTCATTGGCAGCTTTTAGTTAAGTGCTGAAAGCCAGCAGTTTTATATTAACCTAATCAGCACAAACTCCAAACAACTATGCCGCTCTTGATCAAGAAGATTCTAAGCAGCTGCTTCATTCTTGTTCCACAATCACAGCCTACATACATGCAGAAGCTCTGCTAGCTCCCACACAGTGGTTCGTATTTTGTTTTTTGTTGCTATTTTAACTTTGCTGACTCAGAATGCTTATATATACATTTCTTATGATTGTTAGGCACTAATAAACATCAGGACATGATGCAAAGACATATGCCTTTAATTACCTGATTTGAACTACTTATGTCTTCAGCAGTTTAGACCGAGAAGCAATAACAGCTGCTGTCCAGTCAGTTAAGACAAGGCATTTGGCCTCTCAAGTAAAGCAGATAGTAGCAGAAGGGGGTAAGAGGTACAAGTCAGGCTAAATAATCCATCTAACTGGCCTTCACAATCCTGTTTGCTTCTAATTAACATGTGATTAGTAAAAATGTAAATGATGAACTCAGACTGAGGATTTCAACATATAGTATACACAAAGAGGTTGCTGTACTTTTACTTCAATGTCTTGCTTCATGAAGTAATATCAGATTCAATAATACAACAGCCTGCCCTCTTTACTTTTAGTTGAGAAAGTACTGCTGGTTCTAATAAGAACAAAAACAGGTAAACTTACTGTATAAACTAGTTAATAAATGGTTACTTATCCAATCTGAACTTTTAATGATACAGTGACTTTGTACAATTTTACTCACTCCTCTTTAACACTAGAATTACCAGAGTCTACGAAAAAACTCGTAGATCCGTCCCACCTTAAATCGTTTCTTAAAACCATTCTGACCTCTCCGCCAGCCTCCTTTGTCCTGTAAATGTGCTGATAAAAACAAACTGCAAGCAGCCAGCTATTCCACCCCCCACTGACTTAGAACGTGCACGAACTTCTCCCAGCTCATGCCTCGATTATCTGGGAGTGAAGTGGAGTTTTAGAGTGGAAATAATAGATTATTTGGAACACACGCATTTCATGTGTGTTCCATTTCCACAGTAATTTGTGTAAACACAATGTTAAAACAGAAACTTTTTCATATTTTAGTAATAAATGTTACAAAATGTTTGCATAAACTATAAAATGTGTGAAGCCTGCAGGCCAAAGATCAAATAGACACTTTCATAAAAGGTTCAAGACTTTTATAACAGTTTCCGTGGCGTACTGGTATGATTTTGTAACTTAGAGCGTAGCCGACTTGCTGTACCTCAAGAGATCAAAGTTCGATTCTCGGCTGGGGAGAAATTTATTTATTTTTAACCTTCGCTGTTCTTCCTGCCTGAACTCACTGTCTATCTATATAGTAATAACAGTAATTGTATTATTATATAGGAGCTTCCCTGTCTGCCTATCATATAGTGCCTTTCCTTCCTACCTATCTATATATCTATCCCCTTAGCTGTTATCTATTATACAGTGCCATCCCTGTTTATTTATATATCTAGTGCCTTCTCTGCCTGTCTGTCTGTCTGACTGCATATAGCGCTGAACTTACTGCTCTGTACTATTCTGTCCTCTGCATATCCTGGAGTACAAAAGAAACACCACCATACAGCAACATGTACAAACTGGCAAGATTGGGGAAAAAAACACGCGGTCACTGATTACAAACCGCAAGATGAATGAAAGAGACAATATATGTAAAAACATCATCGCATTAATGCAATATTATTTGAAAACGAACAGCGTCAGATCGGGTTTGAATATGCGCCCGATCTGACGTTGTTCGTTTTCAAATAATGTTGCATGTACTGTGCGTTGAAACTGCTGCACTGAATAAGCTAACGCCTTCTGTAACAGCGTCAGCGTGTATTCAAACCTGATCTGACACTGTTCGTTTTCAAATAATATTGCATGTACTGTACTGTTTTAGAATAAAAACATAAATTTGATTTCAGTCAGTCAGTAAGAGCCAGTGTAAATGCATGATTATTGTAAAGGTTAGCTTTTTTTTTTTAATTCAGTTCCATTCTCTCAGTCGCGTTCACGATCCCCCCCTCCCCATCTGACACTGCTGTTGTCACATAAAGACGCGCTATAGCTCAAATGTGATTTATTTGGAGACACGCTATAGCTCGAATGTTATTTATATAGGGAATAAAGTACAATGTCAGGTGCTCATTCAGTGTAATAGGAACCATAGCACAGAGAGGTGTGTACACTGCAACAAGTACACATGTTGTAAATGTAGGAAGGGTGTGTGGGAATTGTTAATATTTGAATGTGATGATTTTATATAGCACGGATCGGAAATCAGAAGTTCTTAGCATTGCACCACGCAAGCTGTCGTATCAACCACCTACTGTAACTTGCTTTATTTTTTCTTCACTTATAGTCTAGAATAAAAGTGCAGTTGTGTCATTCAGAATTGACTTTAAAATTCTGCTTATGGTTTATAAAGCCTTAAATAATCTTGCCCCATCTTATATATCAGAATGTCTGACACCTTATATTCCAAATCGTAACCTCAGATCCTCAAATGAGTGTCTCCTTAGAATTCCAAGAACAAAACTTAAAAGAAGTGGTGAGGCGGCCTTCTGCTGTTATGCACCTAAAATCTGGAATAGCCTGCCAATAGGAATTCGCCAGGCTGATACAGTAGAGCACTTTAAAACACTGCTGAAAACACATTACTTTAACATGGCCTTTTTATAACTTCATTTTAATCGTAATTTAACTTAATCCTGATACTCTGTATGTTCAATTCATCATAACAACTATTCATGGTGGCTCTAAAATCGGTACTGACCCCTACTCTCTTTTCTGTTTCTTTTTCCGGTTTCTTTGTGGTGGTGGCCTGCGCCACCTCCACCTACTCAAAGCTTCATGATGCTCCAACAATGATGGACGGATTAAAAGGAAGAAGTCTACGTGACCATCATCATCATCAAGCCCTTCCGTGAGAACCCTAAATCCAAAGAGGACTGTTTCATTTATGTTAGGTAGAATGCCCAGAGGGGACTGGGCGGTCTCATGGTCTGGAATCCCTACAGATTTTATTTTTTCTCCAGCCGTCTGGAGTTTTTGTTTTTTCTGTCCCCCCTGGCCATTGAACCTTACTCTTATTCGATGTTAATGTTGATTTATTTTTTATAATTATGTCTTTCATTTTTCTATTCTTTAATATGTAAAGCACTTTGAGCTACTGTTTGTATGAAAATGTGCTATATAAATAAATGTTGTTGTTGTTGTTGTTGTTTTGTTATACTTGTACACCAGCATATGTTCCTATGTTTGAGCGACACGGGCATGCTCAAAAAATAGATGTGTAATGCCACGAAAAGTGCACGCAGGCACTTCAGTTCACAACCATTGGTACGAGAATGCAGTCACAAGTACGCTGCAGAGCTGTAGCGCATCTTTATGTGAAAACAGCAGTGTCAGATGGAGGGGGGAAGGGAAGGATCATGAACACGACTGAAAGAATGAAAAGTGAATCAAAAAATAAAAATAACCTTTCCAAGTATCATAAATTAAATGTATGTTTTTATTCTAAAATAGTAAGGATAAGAGCAGTTTACTTCTCAAAATTGAGTTGTGCGGGTTCAAACTCATGACCTTTTGATTACCAGTCAGCAGCTAATACCATTATGCTACCGTGGCAGTTGTAGAAAGTGTGTGTCAATGTGGCATGCTAAGGTGACTTTTTTTCTGCTGTTATATTTTTGAATAAAAGCATACTTGTTCTGTTGTATTTGTACCTTTTGTGAAAGTGTTTCTTTGATATTTGGACTTTAGGCTTCATACATCATATAGTTTATGTCTACATTTTGTCATTTACTACTACAATATGAAAAACGTTTCTGTTTTAAAAATGTGTTTACACGGATTACTGTAGAAACGGAACACACATGAAATGCGTGTATTCCAAATAAAGATCTATTATTTCCACTCTAAAACTCCACTTCACCCCCAGATAATCAATCGAGGCATGAGCTGAGAGATGTTCGTGCACGTTCTATGTCGGGGGAATAGCCAGTTAATTGCAGCTTTTCTTTATCAGCACATTTAGATTACAAAAGACACTGGCGGAGAGGTGAGAACGGTTTTAAGAAGCGATTTAAGGTGGGACAGATCTACGAGTTTTTTTGTAGGCTCTGGTAATTCTAGTGTTAAATTTCTTCATATTCCTAAATCCAAATCCTAAAGAGACAGCTAATATTCCATCGGGTGTATCAAACAGGAATCTTCACTATCACAATGATTGTGATCAATAACACCTCTCATTCCTCTCACAGTCTTTAATTTCATCAACGTATGCTTAGTTCCCATCACAAATTTAAAATTAGGCCAGTCAATAAAGCTTTTCTATGAGGTTCATCAAATACTGTAGTGTGAAAAATGCAGTGAAAATCCTTGTAAGAATAAGCAGAAAGGATAATTTCCAGCCAAAACCATCCATACATACTCTAGCAACCAAAACATCTGTCAAGATCACTGACATAACAAGGCAGGTAGACAGTTTTGGATTTGGTGCTGTTGAGTCTTGGGAAATAGTAACAAGGATGGCTTATGGCCTTCATATGTCGTCTGAGTAATTTATTTCATGTGTCTTCTGCATGGGATCCAACCTCTGAAGAATATAAGCTGTCTTCAGTGGTCTTTCCTCAAGGCCATAAGGCATATTAAATAAAGAAAAAAGAGCAATATTTACTTATTTGTACAGCGAATAACAAAATTTTAGCCGTGACAGTAAGACAAAATACTAAAAGCAGCACATGGTGCTCGCTGAGAGTTTTAATTAGCGTGCACAAGTATGAATTTCATTTAAAAACATAATAATAATGACCCTATAACCTTATCTCTACAATAAAAAATTGTAAGCAAAAACTTTTAATTTTCTGTTTAACATGTTGTTAGACTGCAAGGTGTATTCCTTATCTGTGGATAATGGGCACAAATTTTGTTATGTTTTTATTTGCTTGGTGGTTTTTGTATGAATTGTTTTCTTTGTTCAGCTTTTTTGTGGCTCTCATGGCATGCTCTAGTCATCATGGTGATACAGGTGCATGTTCTCATTTGTGCATGATGTTACAGATACCATGTTTTAAAAGCCAGGCTGTTAGTACCGCATCTTTGTTTGTACATTGTTTAAAAAAACAAAAAGGAAAAAAGAAAATGAATTGTGCTTTTTCAGTCAGAATTTTAGGATTAATTTGCCTATATTGTTCGTTAAAGAGAGGCATTTTGTTAGAAATTTTATACTATAACATTTTGATAAAACCGAATGAACCTTCTAAATTATATTACCTGAAATAGTATGCCTATAACAGTTTTGATTTCCATTCATATTACCCACTAAGGAAGTGCTAAACTAAATCAATCAATGAGATTGTCTACATTTTTTTAAAGTGTTAACAAGATGTTCCCTCACAAGTGTTTTACCAGGCACATAAGAATATGAAATAGACTACAAGATAGATTCCAGTGTTATTTAACAATATCTACTTTGAAACCAGGAATTGAACAAAGAAGCTACTGTGTAAGTATGCAAACATTTTGTATACAATATTTTTCTATTTTTATAAAAAGGTCTGACCTTTTTAATATTACATAAAAGTGTAATCTTTAATTCAGCCTCAAGGAACAGTCATCTTATGATGTTTGTAAGTATTCCAAGGAAATAAATCCTCAGACAAAGTAAGTGCTGGATTCAATATGACAGTAACAGTTGTGTGAAGCTAATTTAGCACAATAAAAGGTGGAAGACTAGGCAAATGGGTTTCACACCACCGAAAAGTGTCAAGGTTCAAACTCAAGACAGTGGCACACAAACTAAATCTTACATTGAAAGGGAATAATAATCAACAATTCCAATGTCAAAAGTACCAAGAGTCTCTTGCAAATAATTAAGCAGGATTTAATAAAGACAGGCTTTTCAATAATTAAGATTTAATGAATAATGCTGGCATGTTTTGAGAATCCATTAGGTTCAATAAGTGAACTTAAGAAAATGATTCAAAAATGAGAAATAGTTTACAGCTTTAGTTATTTTCATTTTTATTTATTTTTAAAAGTCAACTTATATTTTTCCTGTAGAAATATTAAAATTTTACATTTGCATAGGGCTATCAATATACAGGCAGCAGCTGCTCATGTTCATCTGTCAGCTGCTCCTTCTATAAAGAGTCCCAATTTAGACAGAACAATTCAGTCTTTGAAAGTCAAATGCCTTGTTTCTCGTCATCTTTAAAAGCACAAATTTTGACACCTGCACTTTCTAGTAGGTCACTTGAGAAGACAGCATGAAAATGAGTAATATGGCCAAGTACTTGTGAAATTGTAAGTGTGACTCTCCTGAATGATTCTGAACATTTAGATGTGCATCCTTTACAAGAAAACTTTTATATGCATTGTATAATACTTCATATTCAACAGTTTATCAAAAGATTATTAGTGTTGTCTATTATGCATACTGGAGTAAAACCAATACTGGATTAATATATCAGTCATTATCATCATTTGCTTTAAACTTTAACCCAGTGAGAGTTACAATACAGTGATCAGGGTTTATTATGCCTCTCTATCCCTAAACAGTTTATTGAGACCCAGCTGGAGAATACCCAGATTCATCCCAGACTGTTTAATTTCTCCAGCATGTCCTTGATCTTCTTTCTTCTTCCTGTGGTGGGAGGTGCTGAGGGGCATCCTAAATGCCTGACCCACCTAAACTGTTTTAATCAAGAGTATCAGTAGCTCTACTTCAAGGTATTGTTCTGTATTACTAAACTCCTCAAATGAAGAGTATTACAAATCTAATTACTTTGTTATTAGTTCATTACTATGAGATAAAATTACTATAAGGGAATAAAAAAATAATTAAAACTAAGTAAAAATGTGTGATTTCATGCAGGTAAAATGGACATCTGAATTCCACAGGTTTCTATAAAATACAAAGATGAAGAACATTAAAGTGCACTGCCATGTTTATCTTTATGCAGGACGATACTTGTACATTTGTGACATATCCTGTAGAATTTGTACATAGAGTTGGTCATCTTAAGTTTGCTCATACATTTATCATGCCCAATATTTATCACAAAAAATGTCTATTTATAATACTATGTCATAAATATCCATCCATCCATTATCCAACCCGCTATATCCTAACTACAAGGTCAAGGGGGTCTGCTGGAGCCAATCCCAGCCAACACAGGGCACAAGGCAGGACACAAATCCCAGGCAGGGCGCACACACGCACACTAGGGACAATTTAGAATCGACAATGCACCTAACTTGCATGTCTTTGGACTGTGGGAGGAAACCCACGCAGACACTGGGAGAACATGCAGATTCCACGCAGGGAGAACCCGGGAAGTGAACCTGGGTCTCCTAACTGTGAGGCAGCAGCGCTACCCACTGCGCCACTGTGCCACCCCATGTCATAAATATGACTGCAGTAAATACAATATTCAATAATTGTTAACTTTCAACACAACTTTCTTTTTAATGCTATTATAGTAAATTTTCTACTGTTATGGGCCTGTCATAGTTGCACTGAAAACAATAATTCATAAGAAGTCAGTGTAATAACAATTTAATAATTTAAAACAATTACAAAGTCTAGTAAGCTTATCTGAGACTGTAGCATCTACTGTTTTTGAAGATGCCTTGTTTTTTTTTTTTACACTTGGAGTTCCATTATTCTTTTCTTCTCTGATTCCTCCTTCTGCCCAGTTGTTTGCTCTGTTTGCTTCTCTGCACAAAGTCATTCATAGGTCCCTGACAATATATTCATCACTCTCTTTTCCAGAAACTGAAATCATGAAGAACTTTACTATAAAAAATAGTATCCGTAACTCCCACCCCACAAGTGTTACTCAATAGGACTAGCTGCTGAGTCTAAGGCCAATGCTGACAATTAAATACTACTGGTACTTGCTGTCTCATGCTTGAGAATTGTCCCCCATATTTTCCTTCGGAATCTTTGTCTCTTATTATTTTCCTTGGATCATTTCTATTGCTATTCTTCTTTAACTCTGCACTTTCATTCTCCTGGATCATTCCATTCTGTCTCCCACTGTACAGCTGAAGTGTTTCTCCATGGGCACCATTAATACAAAGCTGGCAGTTTCCCCCTCTTGCTGGAAAACTATGAATTCCCTTTCTTCTAAATTGTGGTGGTCCAACTTTTAATAACCTGGGTCCTCATATATAAACGGTGTGTACTCTCAAAAATGTTGCGTACGCCCATTTCCACGCTTACATCATGATGTACAAAAAAATAAACTTGGTGTAAAGCCACACATATTCTCACGCCAGCTCAATCCATTGCGTATGCAAGTTTTTGGCTCGGTTTTGCAAACTGGCATCACCCAGCGTCAAAGCAGTGCTACTGTTTCTGTACAGTTTCACTTTCTTTTTTAGATTCACATCCCTGACATGCCTTTATCAAATACATTGAAATTAACCACATATTGTTTATTAGTTTAAGGCATCTCATTGTAGTTAACCTGTAACAATATAATGGTTCACGGAATGGCCAAAATATTCCAAATACTACTTTAGCGTGTTACTCTCAGTGCACCACTCTGAGTATTTTATACCACTGTATTTGAGTGTGGAATCACAGCTCTACAGCAATTGATTGGAAAGACGATTATCAAGATGCAGCATCTAGCACAGGCTGCCTTAGCCATGTGCACATCTACCATACGACAAACACTTCAGAGCCTTTCCTGTTGGGACCTCACGGTTCAAAAACAGTTTCATCCTAAGAGATCTAAATGCACTCAATCAGTCCATCAAGTGCTCCTGGTAGAACTGTTTGTACTTATAAGTACAACTAGCAAAATGCCCACTCTTTGCAGCGACAAAGTACTCCCTTAAAAGTTTTATTAAGAAGAAAATTAAACCTTTTTAAACTGAGGGAAAATATACCAATTATTATTTGTTAAGGATCTGTTTGTATACACATTGTCAATTCGGCCCTCCGGTTGTAATATGACCAAGCTGTGCGCTGAGCTTACTCTTAAGCATGCAACGTACAGTTGGCCACGTGAAAAGCAATCTTGCCTCAGATCTCACAGCTTGGATTGCTGCTGTCATAATCGGTTTGACTTTCATGGTTTGTTTCAATTACGGCAGTATTTGCAGGACTTGTTGTGTTGAAGTGACATTCGGCGTCTGTCAAGCGTTGTAAGCATACAACCGGTTTCATCGAGTTTAAACATTCATAAACATCAAAGTGTCCACTACTGAAATTGTCACCTGTGAATCTAAGATGTTTAAGAGGCATTGGTGTTTGTCGAAAGGTGTAAAATATTTGGCCATTTCGGTACACTTGAAAGCGACAACCGAACAATTCAGCGGCAGCCATCAGCTCACATGCAGAACCATAGGTGTAGGGCTTAAGCATTTCACTTTTATAGTGCTCCTGTGTAGTATAATTATCTCCTGTACCGTCATCAGTCCACACCTTGTACCTGTTCCAGTCATTCAATATATAAGACACAATGTTCCTCTGGATATCAAGAGTGAGCCTGATATGGCTGTGCAATATGTAACAAAGAGAATGGAAAAGGCAGGTGCCATCTCCGGGCATGGAAACCACTCGGTAAGTGACAGTTCTTTGATCGATGGTGATCACCTCGATAGACATGTTAATGGGGGCACGGTTGGAATGATAAAGGAAATGGGTACCTGAACAATGTAAAGTAATTCTAAAATACCTACACAATAACTATAAGCATAATAAACGAACAATAAAACAGCAGAGAAGCTGTGGATTAAATAAAAAGGCTGCAGTTATCAGCAGGGAGATGTGAATCCCGTGGCGAAGCAAGGAAGGGAATGTAGAGATGGATGGCCTTATATAGGCAGGCAGCCAACAACGTGGGAGGCATTGGGATGGGGGACCCAACGCCTCACACGGTGACCGAGCTGCAGGCTATGGACGTACATATGTACGTAAGTAGGATTCAGTTAGCGCTGGGAACCCGCATACCAAATTTCTTGAAGATGGGCCCATAAGTAACAAAGACTGTTGGAAAGTTCAATATGGCGGCCAACAGTGGCGTCATATCACCGAAATAAGTACGTACATTGGTTTCGGTTAGCGCAGGGAAGTCGCCTACCAAATTTCGTGAAGATGGGGCCATAAATAAAAAAGTTCAACATGGCGGACGTTGTTGACCGTTATGACCGTTACACATAGAATTTCTAAATGAAACCTGCTTAACTTTTGTAAGTAAACTGTAAGGAATGAGCCTGCCAAATTTCAGCCTTCTACCTACACGGGAAGTTGGAGAATTAGTGATGAGTGAGTCAGTCAGTGAGTGAGTGAGTGAGTCAGGCAGTCAGTGAGGGCTTTGCCTTTTATTAGTATAGATTTACCTAACTGTTAACTTGCACTACAATTGTAACATTGAAAAATATGAGCCATTTTATAAACCATTTCACTGTCTGCACTACATTTACATGTACAGTATATTGTACTTATGCTTTCATATGGTGTATTTTTCTTTTTTAATTGTATTATAGTATCTATTATCACAAAGATGAGACTTACTCAGATGAAGGTTTGGGGCAGCCACCTGTATATTCTGGTATCCTGGCTGAAAAAGTCGTTATTTCTCTCAATAAATACAATTGAGTCCAAAACAAGACTGAGGGAAAAGGGAAAAAGGGCAGGTTTTTAAAGGGGAAGACAGGAAGTGAGGTCATAAGGATCGGGCACGTGTTCTTCTATCATTGGATCAAGCCCGGACGTGACATCACAGGGGCCGGAGCTGGTAAGGTCTACTTCCATTGGCTCGGTCCCGGAAGTGACATCAAGAGAGCCAGGTGGAATCTCCTAGGAATGCTCTACAGGAAAGGGAGAAAAAGAGTCAGTGCACTCTGCCACATCCCGGCATGCCTCAGAACTGCCTTCACTCAAGCCCTTTAGCTGCCTCCCATTCGCACGTGTGTGACACTATATATATATAATTCACTAAGGGCACGCAATATATTGAGCGCAAGCAAGACAGAGAGTGCACGCAAGACAGAGAGCGCACGCAAGAGAGAGAGCCCCGCCCGCACACTCTAAGACCAAGAGATATGCTCGACAGAGCATCGCCTGCCAACTCTAACTAAGGACAAGCAAGACAGAGAGCCACACTTGCCAACTCACAGAGCCCCACCAACCAACTCTTAGACCATGGGATACGCACGACAGAGCCCTGCCCGCCAACTCTAATCCCTCCTCCCGCGTCATGGGGAACGCATGATAGAGCCCCGCCTGCCATCTCTAATCCTACTTCCACATCCACCGTCACTCTCAATCAAACAGCAATAATTAGCAAACAAACAGATAACTGGCAGTAACAATGCAAAATTCACAATTGGTATGCCAGTTTGAAAAGATAAGTTTTGAAGGTAGTTTTAAAATGTGTTATTGAATCAGACTGTATATGAGAGAGAAGAGAATTCCAGAGTTGAGGAGCACTATGAGAGATGCTCGAGCTCCCATAGCACAGACTTTGATGTGTGGTACAGAAAGTAGAGCTGCAGATGAGAATCTGAGTGAGCGAGACGAGTGTCAGTCTGTAGGAGATCAGTGGAGTTGTGCAGAGCTTTAAAAGTTTGGAGCGGTATTTAGTATTGTATTCTGTAGTTAATAGGGAGCCAGTGAAGTTGGGAACAGAATAGGTGTAGTATGTTCAGTGGATTTAGAAGAGCAGGTTATTATCCTGGCAGCAGAATTTGGAATAAATTGTAAGTGATGGATACGTTTTTGTGGGACGACAGATAGAATACCATTACAGTAATCTATACGTGAGGTGACTCTGGCATTAACCGATACTTTAGTACTGTGTTGCGTAAGAACAGGACGTAGTCTAGAAATGTTTCGGAGATGGAAGAAAGCAGTCCGAGAAATGTTACTTATATGGGAGGAATTATTTAATAATATTAATAATTATTATTATTATTTAGTAATTGCCATTGTTAGTGTATAAATGGATATAAATAACTGCATGTAAACGATTCGTCAAAATCTGTTGTATGTAAATGATACTGTTTAAAACGTTATTGTTTTTTCATCAGAAAACCCGGTTTCAATGTTTACCTTTATTAGTTTAAATGGCACTTTTACCACTCGCAATAGGGCGGACGCGCTGACTTATCGTGTCGACTGGACAACACAGTGAATGTGGCGTCTATCTATATATGTCTATGTTTTCCGTAGCCTGCTACAGGAAGGTACTCTCTCGACCATTGGCATTGGTTTCGCTCCTTGCTATTTTCGTTATACTGCGATGGTGGTTTCCTAAGCCTTTGTTATACTGAATTCCTTTCTCACCATCCTATTCTTACATCGCCATATGCTACGGCGGGCTTCGGCTAGTTATTATTATTACTGTAAATTTATCATTTTGTAGGAAAATATGTTTATGGAGGATTTGCATATTGAATCAGATTGGACCATACAATAACAATAAAGGAATTCAATTCAATTGAATTGATGAATTGAGAATAGATAATGACGACTGGCTTCTAATTCGATTTTGATTTCCAAGCACTATCTTCTTGGAGCTAATGATATCATTTTTAAGATGAAATGCAGTAACTATGTACATTAGATTATACAGATAAATGTTTAACTTCATTTAAATAATGTATACTGTTAATTAAACATAAGGGCATGGTGGCATAGAAGTAGCGATTAGCTGGTGCCCCATTCAGGGATTGTTCCTTCCTCATGCTGTATGCTTGCTGGGACTGGTGCAACTCTGGATGGATAGATGGATGGAATAATTAAACACATACTATGAAGATATTTCAATGTCCCTTAAAAGTTTTGAAGAATGTGTTCTTAGCTTACAGATGGCTTGATATCTATTACAGAGCGTGCATGGTGATTGCTTACTTGGAGAAAGAAAAGGAAGGACTGGAATTGGGGGATTAGTACATTTGAAAGAGACAGTACTGCTGCAAAGAATAATTTCATCATGGGTCACACATGGCACAGCAAGCATCTTGTGGGAGGTAGTAACAATCTCTGGACGGGGTGCCAGCTTGTCACTACCACTGCACCACCATGCCCCCATGTTTAACACTAGAATTACCAAAGTTTATGAAAAAACTTAAAATCCAGCCCACCTTAAATCTGCTCGCACCTCTCCATTCAGCGTCTTTTGTTTTGTAAATGTGTTGATTAGCCTAAGCAGCAAGCAGCCTGCTACACCATCCCCACTCACCGCTGTAGAAAGTGCAAAAACCTCTCCCAACTGCAACCTTGTTTATCAGGGAGTCAGGTACCTAGAGCTGTATAGGCTAAAAAAATATATTGCTATTTGGAAGGCATGCATTTCATGTGTGTTCCATGTCTACAAAGATCTACTGTCTATGTAAGTGTAGGATGACAGAAATGTTGAACACATACCTAAAAGACTAACTTTTTCCATGTTTTAGTACTAACGACAAGAGAATAAATACATTTTTATTCAAGACTATAAAGAAAGAAAAAGAAATTCGGTTAGTGTGGCTTGTTGTCATGACTTCTTTGGTAGTATAGCGGTAAGAACTGCTGACTCCTATTCAGAGGGACCCGAGTTCGAGTCTTCACGTGTCACAAAAGAAACATTTTGAATAGTGAGCTACTCTTATTGTTACTATTATACAATAAAAACATACATTCCATTTGACTCTGTATCAGCCGGGTGTAAATGTATGGTATTTGTAAAGGTTAACATTTTTTTAATTCAGTTCTTTTCTCTCAGTTGTGTTCACGCTTGCCCCGATCTGACACTGCTGTTTTCAAATAAAGACGAGCTATAACAGAGGTGAACTCAGATTGAAGAAAGAGAACAGAAGCCCTCCCCGCAAGAAACATGCACTCACATATAAGAAGAACGCAGCTGCACCAGGCGTAAAGGCGAAAGATGGCACCGTTTCGATGCCCGTGTCTTTCAAACACAGGAAGCTCTGCGGTTTACTTGTGACTTTACGCTGTAGGAAGATATGTAAGTAAATCAAGGTAAATAACATTCAATCTGACTTTTATATACAAAGTACAGTGACTGGAATAGTGCAACGGCAGCTTCCACTTCCAGCTATAGACCCTTCAGTACGCGAGCAATGTTTGAATTGTTTATTTCAGTAAAATTTAATTACAAAAAAAATACTGTACTCTTATTTACTGGTCTCATTGTAGGTATTCCTCAGCTACTTTTTCTGCATTTTAGGACGGTTTTTATCCTATCCCTTTAATAAGATGCATAGAAAGATTAATTTTTAAATATTACAGTGTCATTATTGCAAAAGGTCTATGCTTTAAAACATGTTAGCTAAATATTTATGTATTGCAAGAATGTCTTTTCTTATCTTTTCCCTTTCACATGGTGATTTTTTTTTTCTTGTCTTCACCAGACAAGTGAGTGTGTGATAAACCTGAAATCTCTAGGTTAACAAAATCATTAGCACATTTCATGCATGACTTACTGAAGCTATATTCATGGCCACCATTATTGCAGATAGCACATGAATAATTTTAAGAGCAAATGAAGCGCCTGAAACTAGAAGATGACATTCAGCCTATTTAACATCTTTCAGTATTGGTATATAATTAGCTTCCCTAGAGAGTCTTTTGGTCTTTGGAAGACACCCCATGATATTTAGAATAAGATATAATAAAATTTTGCAACCAGATGTGTCATAGTGGGTGAAAAGGAACAAGAAAATTATATAGAGGACAAGATTACATTTAAACATTGCCAAGGTTAACAGGTCTCTTCATTTTCACATTGACTTTATATAAAAGCATAAGACAAACTTTACAATCCTTAGTATTCTTTAGTTAGGAAAGTTTATGTGATTGTATTTATTTAGAAAACTACTTCTGCCTCATTGCAATGACTAAACAATCTTTCACAACAGTCTTCCTCTTAAATGGAGCATTTCCATTTGTAAATTTCCCTCTTGCAGAGTGTTTTCTGTATAATTGTAACTGTTTGTGTGGGTCTATACTGGACATGGCATACCATTTTAGGTTAATTCCTAAATTAATTGTTTCCAGATAGGTTAAAGCTCTTTGTGATACTGTATTTGTTAAGCATGCGGACAAAATGAATGCACTGAATAGATTAAACATTTAATTTTGCTTATATAATAATATGTTGCTAGTTTAATATTGTTAAAAGTTTAATATTGTATTTGAATCTGAAATTGTCTAATTCAATAATAGATTAAGATGATCTGATGAGCTATTGGAATAGTTAGCATTGGCTGAACAAACAAACATGATGGATTGAAAGGTCTCTTCTTGTTTTTCAAATTTCTTATATTCCAATATAATAAGTTATTATTCTTGATATTTCTGGAGACAATCCAGCTTCTTAGTGCATGATATCAGAACTTAGTGATCTCATCACTATCAAAAAATAGACATTCTGTATACACAGAAGTAAAAGAAAAACAAATTACTTTATTATATATCTTAACTGAGGACACACTGATGAAAACATTTTGGAACACTGTTCATCTTTTGTCTGCATATAGATATCTTGTATAAATGACCTCCCAAGATCTAAGCTCCTCTCTTACTTATTTTGTCAATCTCCCGAACATCTAGCAGAGCCATTTATAATCTTTTCAAGGTGCATCTCCTAATCATATTTCACCCAGGAATGTTTAATCTATCTTGAATGAGTCATTAAAAACCTTCTGACTTGCCTTCAAAATACATTATGGTAGGTCTGTGCTGACGAACTTTGTGGTGTCCTCTGTCTCCAAGGATCCAGAAAGTGCCATTGCTTTGGAAAACATCCTGCATCATTCCTGTTCTAAAGAAGGCAGGTGCCTCTACACGAATACATTATAGCAAAATTGCTATAAATTTACAGTGAGGTTCCTACAGTATTTTACTGTATTTACTTTACATAGTAACATGCTGTACTATTTTAAAGAATGGCTATACATCTATAGCAAATAGCTGTTTTCAGAACTCAATACAGTAAAATACCAAAAACACAGTAACACACTAACATACTCTAGATACAGTAACATACTGAACAAGCAAGTCATTCTGATTGGTTTGTGCTGAAGAAGTAAGCACTTTAAAAGATATAGCAGAGGTTTCAGATCAGAAAACCACATTAGACTACTCTTACTTCCCGTTAATTATGTTATAGCTTATAATTAGTTATCTTTTTTATCACTCAGTCTTTTCAGTTCATTTATTTTTAATAGTATTCATTTTGCACATTCCATTGTGGAGCATGACAGAGAAGGGAGTGTGAGGCTGGAGAACATGTTGGCTCCAGAATGGAAAAATCCAGAAACAGTTCATTGTAGTTTTGACTTGGTAAGCCTCTTATCATTTTTAAATTGAGCATGCATTTTTTTTTATTTTGCGAGCGAGGTGAGCCAGTTGGTTAGTCATTCATTGTTCAGTCGTTTCACATCATCGGTCATCTTGTTTGCGCATGTGAATAATTGCATAGCTTTAACCCGCACAACTATTTTGCCCTTCTCTTAAAGTGGAAAGCCCTGTTTTCGAGTTAATATTTAAACAATATCTTTACTTTTATCTTAGCACACAGTGCTCTGCATATACAATTTGGGTCAGTGTATCATACACTCATTCTAAATTAAAATGTCAGCTAGACATCCAGGAAATGTAAAATAATGTAGATGTTACAGTGCTCTATCAGTTTACATATAATGACAGTGTGATTTAACACAAATTACGTGAGTTTCATGCTGTTTTAACTCAGTTAACGTTTAATTTGTCGAAGCAGTTGTGGAAACTTATCTGTTTGTTTCCAATTAGTATCAGGTATGCAACATAACTAAAGCAATGAGTTGTTCCACTTTTTTTTTTTTTAACTTACATTATATAATTGGACGCAAAATGCTGCAGTGTCCATTCTGTGATCATATTTTTGAATCAATATTGTTGTTTTGTCAGCACATGACAATCCATTGTCATATTCCTCATACTGATTTTAAATGTGGCATTCCAGAATGCTGTAGATCCTTTGGAAAGTTCACAGCTTTCAAGTCCCATTTGGCATTGTTTTAATTAAAACTGCCAGCAAAGTTGGTTCTACCATCTTCAGTAATTCAAACTGTAATTGAAGGGTTTGCAGGACATACATGAAATTAGTCACTCACATTTGTTACGCAAACAAAATGAAAAATGGACTACACTAGGAATTTCAAAAAAACGATAGATCGTTATTGATGTTATGATAGCTGGAGATCTTTTCAGGATTTGTAATACACATACACTAAACACATATCAGAGGAGAAAGTCTTTTTATAAAGAGTGTTTTAAATATGTGAATCATGAACCCATCTGATTTAATTAGGCAAAGAAATCTTTGCTCAGTACATTCCTATTAAACAAACTTTAGAAGCACTGTTTTATTGTGAATCTGTCAGGAAACAATATAGGGAAACAGGACAAAACATATTCTTTGTGATGTTTCGGGTGGCAGAAACATTTCTGAAAATAGCGTGTTTAAAACAGATTCTTTAGGTTTAATTTTGTATCAAGATGTCTTTGAAGTTGCCAATCCACTTGGATCAGGAAAGAAAAAAAAACACAAGATTCTTGCTGTTTATGTCACACTTGCAAACCTGTTGCCCTTCTGTAGATCAAGCATTGACCACATGCAATTAATTTTGTTGTACACGGAGCAGGATTTTTAAATACTTTGGTCAAGTTTTAGTCTTCACTCGTCTGGTTAAAGACCTCAGAGACCTTGAGGAGAACAGTGTTGGATTACATAATGAAAAAATGAACAAAAGTACATTGTGTGCCATAACAGAAGACATTATTACATTGGTGGATTTGTTGAAAATTTAAGTAGGAGTAACAACTTTTGCAGATATTGTGAGATTGACCAACAAACATTCCAGTCAACACTCCTGACAAAGCCTTTAAAAAGAACAGTTAAGTCCTGTGAAATGAAAGTTCAAGATTTAGATGATACCGGTGCTGATAGTGCAGTTGGTATAAAATTTAATTCTGTGTTTAATGAGCTGAAGTCATGATTAACACCTGTCATGGACATGATCGTTTTGAAGGTGTTGTGTCCAGTGATCTTGAATTGTACATTGATCATCTTGTGATTCAAGAGAAGCAGTTTACCAACCTTGAATTAAATTGGTGCATTAATCAATTCAGGCACCTCAGTAATGAGGCACATGATAAACCATGTGAAGTACACCCTGCTGGTGAGAAATGACATGGTCATTGTGGATGCTTGGGGGCGCTGTTGCCCCATGAAACCCAACAGACAGGCTTTCAGGACACATGTATAAAAGCACCAGATATCATTTTTAATTATTTTCTTAAATAAAATGCACAAAGCACCACACACACCACAATTCATCAATATCAATAATTAATAATCACAAATATATAATCCTCTACTCCCAGCAGCTCCGTCACACACTCTTCCAACTCCGGCTCCCCTTGCTGGGTCTCGACCAGTCCTTTTTATATTCCTTGACCCGGAAGTGCTCTTTCTCATCTTCCGGGTGAAACGCCACATCATCAGTCCTCAAACATCCTGGAAGTACTGTGAGTTTCCGTCCTCATGATTCCGAAGTACTTCTGAGTTGTAGGAAAAGTAGGAATCCCCAGGTCCTTTATGAGCTCCCCCAGGCGGCACCCACGGCACCCAACAGGGCTGAGAAAATGGACTCCATGTCCCATGATGCCCTGAGGGAAGCTGCCACTTAGCGTCCTGGGGGAGGCAGTGTCCTGGGAAGGTTGCCCTTCTCCACTCTTCCCGTTCTGGGACGTCCCAGGCGAATTGAGTTGTCGGCCATCTGCCACATCATGTAGCACAGAACTGGTGCTTGCACAAGCTTTTACAGGGGTGCTTGAAAGTTTGTGAACGTTTTAGAATTTTCTATATTTCTGCATAAATATGACCTAAAACATCATCAGATTTTCACTCAAGTCCTAAAAGTAGATAAAGAGAAACCAGTTAAACAAATGAGACAAAAATATTATACTTGGTCATTTATTTATTGAGGAAAATGATCGAATATTACATATTTGTGAGTGGCAAAAGTATGTGAACCTCTAGGATTACCAGTTAGTTTGAAGGTGAAATTAGAGTCAGGTGTTTTCAATCAATGGGATGACAATCAGGTGTGAGTGGGCACCCTGTGTTATTTAAAGAACAGGGATCTATCAAAGTATGCTCTCCACAACACGTTTGTGGAAGTGTATCAAAGGAGATTTCTGAGGACCTCAGAAAAAGAGTTGTTGATGCTCCTCAGGCTGGAAAAGGTTACTAAACCATCTCTAAAGAATGTGGACCCCACCAATCCACAGTCAGACAGGTTGTGTACAAATGGAGGAAATTCAAGACCATTGTTAACCTCCCCAGGGGCCTCATGTATAAATGGTGCATACGTACAGAAATGTTGCGTAAGGAATTTTCCACGTTCAAATCGCGATATATAAAACCTACACTTGGTGTAAAGCCACGCACTTTTCCACGGTACCTCTTACCTTGTCGTACGCAAGTTCTCCGCTCGGTTTTGCAGACTGGCGGCACCCAGCGTCAAAGCAGTGCTACTGTTCCTGTGTGGTTACTCTTTATTTTCCTGACGCGGCTTTATAAATACACTGAAACTAACCGCATATTGTTTATTAGTGTAATGCATCTGATTGTAATTAACTTGTAACAATATAATGGTCCAGGGAATAGCCATAGCATTCCAAATACCATAACTGCTTTAGCGTTGTTACTCTCACTTCTCCTTCTTCTTCTTCTTTCAGCTCCTCCCGTTAGGAGTTGCCACAGCGGATCATCTTTTTCCATATTACTTTCACTGCACCACTGGGAGTAGTTATATCACTGTATCTGAGTGTGAATCACAGCAGCAGCTGATTGAAAAGAGAATTATCAGGATACAGCTTCAAGGACACGCTGTCTCAGCCACTGCAAAATGTTTTAAAGCCTTTCCTGTACGGACCTCGCGGTTCAGAAACAGTTTCATCCCAAGAACTTTAAACGCACTCAATCAATTGCACCTTGTAGAACTGTTTGTACTTATAAGTACAATCACCCCACTGTAAACTTGCACTATAGTTATAATATCGCACAACCTGAGCCACTTTATAAAGCGTATTTACATATGATGACAATATCATTTTTAAGGTGAAATGCAGCAAAATATGTTTATTAAATTATACAGATAAAACTTTAACTTCATTTAAATAATCTATAGTCTTCACTGGGAGTGTCGTGAAGGATAGAATAATTAAACATGTACCACGAAGATATTTCAATGTTCCTTAAACGTTTTGAAGAATCGGCGCTAAGCTTACAGATGGCTTAACTTCTATTACAGAGCTGATTGTGTGGAGATTTGGTTTGGTATTTGGGGAAAGAAAAGCAAGGACTGCAGTGGCGGCTAAGCCAATATACAGGTATATTGAATCTAAAACAGAAAGAGAAAATAACAACACAGCTAAAAATGCAGCGACAAATTTCGGCAAAAGTTAAATGCTTGTGTCATGAGCACGAGGCGGCTATGCAGTGTCTGCAACGGACATGGCCATCCACCGTGCATAAGATACCATATTGACATTGGCGGGTGAAGGAGCCACTGATTCTTCCTCTGCCCAGTGCCACCACAAGCCTAGAGCTGCCCCGAGTACTGCTGCAATAAATTATTTCATCGAAGTGAAACCCATGTTTAATAACGTGCTTTAACTCCTATCATCATAAAAATGATATCACATATACATCTCAGTATTTTAGTTATTCAGAGAGCTGTAATATCACAAATGTAATGGATTCTGTGTCCAGTTGGAGGAAGAGATCCGGTTTAAGAAGCAAGTAGTGATTCACACACACAGAGCACATAGAAGATCAAATACAAAACAAAGCATTTAACGTGCTACTTTAATTAAACGATTTTAAGATGAAGTTTGTCATGTTCTACTTTAATGACAAAATAAACTACGTGATTAAAGTGGAAATGTCGAGATTGAAGTTGACATTTCGTGCTTTTTCCCCACTGTGTGCCTTTTTTTCTCTGTACCCTAATAATCTTTCATATGACACTCAGACAGTGGGCTACAACTCGCCTTTTCACGTCGACTTTGATATGTGACGTCTTTTTTATTTCTAGCACTGTGCGATTTTGTGAACGTGAGCTTTCAAGTTTCTCCAACACGAGATGTCACTCGATCAACTTCCTTTTGTTGATTATACCTTGGTTTATTTAAACAAATAGTATGTTTTTCCTTTGCCTCCACTTGGTATTCGCTGAAATTCTTATATTTTCCCCTGTGCTTTTCCCATTGTCTTTTCATAGAAGGCTGAGCTTAAGGGCGATTTATATTGATTTGCATATTCAAAGAGGCGTAATTCTGGGAGGGGTTGGGGCATTACATAAAGCGCGTGCACAAGCGTTATTTTTCACGCTGATCGGGATTTATGTAGCGGAAGAACGTGGAAGTTGGAGTACGAACAGATTCCTGCATCTGGGTTTTTCTGTGCGTAAGCACATTTCGGCTTTTGTGCTTACGCCATTTTATAGTGCGAGTTCTACGCATGGCGTTATACATGAGGCCCCAGGAGTGGTCGACCAACAAAGATCACTCCAAGAGCAAGGCGTGTAATAGTCGGCGAGGTCACAAATGACCCCAGGGTAACTTCTAAGCAACTGAAGGCCTCTCTCACATTGGCTAATGTTCATGTTCATGAGTCCACAATTAAGATAACACTGAACAATAATTGTGTGCATGGCAGGGTTGCAAGGAGAAAGCCACTGCTCTCCAAAGAAAATATTGCTGCTCATCTGTAGTTTGCTAAAGATCACATGAACAAACCAGAAAGCTATTGGAAGAATGTTTTGTGGACGGATGACACCAAAATGGAACTTTTTGGTTTAAAAGAAAAGCGTTATGTTTGGAGAAAGGAAAACACAGCATTCCAGCATAAGAACCTTATCCCATCTGTGAAACATGGTGGTAGTAGTATCATGGTTTGGGCCTATTTTGCTGCATCTGGGCCAGGACGGCTTGCTTTCATTGATGGAACAATGAATTCTGAATTATACCACAGAATTCTAAAGGAAAATGTCAGGGGCATCATGTATGAACAGTGTGTTCGCACAGAAATGTTGCGTAAGAACAAAAAATATGTATAAAACCTAAACTTGGCATAAAGCCATGCACATTTCCATGGTACCTCATACCATGTCATACGCAAGTTCTCCACTTGGTTTTGCAGACTGGTGGCACCCAGCGTCAAAGCAGTGCTACTGTTCCTGTGTGTTTACCCATTCTTTCTTAGATGCACATTCCTGACACGGCTTTATAAATACACTGAAACTAACTGCATATTGTTTATTAGTGTAATGCATCTGATTGTAATTAACCTGTAACAATATAATGGTCCAGGGAATAGCCATATGGTATTCCAAATACCATAACTGCTTTAGCGTTGTTACTCTCACTGCACCTTCTTTTTCTGCTTTCAGCTGCTCCAGTTAGGGGTTGCCACAGCGGATCATCTTTTTCCATATTACTCTCACTGCACTACTCGGAGTATTTATATCACTGTATCTGAGTGGTGAATCACAGCAGCAGCTGATCGGAAAGAGAATTATCGGGATACAGCATCAAGCACTTGCTGCCTTAGCCACGGTAAAACACTTCAGAGTCTTTCCTGTATGGACCTCGCGGTTTAGAAACAGTTTCATCCCAAGAACTTTAAACACAGTCAATCAGTCCATCAAGTGCTCTTTGTAGAACTGTTTGTACTTATAAGTACAATTACCTCACTGTAAACTTGCACTTCAGTTATAATATTGCACAGCTTGCACCACTTTATAAAGAGCATATTTACATATGATGACGATATCATTTTTAGGATGAAATGCAGCAAAATATGTTGATTATATTATACAGATAAAACTAACTTCATTTAAATAATTTGTATTGTTAATAATTAAACATGTGAGGACACAGTGCCGCAGTACTAGCTAGTTCACAGATTGATCCTGATTGATTGCTGTATGCTGGAAGGATAGATGGATTGAATAATTAAACACGTACAACGAAGATATTTCAATGTTCCTTAAAAGTTTTGAAGAATCGTCGTGGTAAGCTTACAGATGGCTTAACATCTATTACAGAGCTGATTGTGTGGCGACTGGGTATTTGGAGAAAGAAAAGTAAGGACAGGAATTGGGGGTTAGTACGTTTGAAAGAGACGGTACTGCCACTGTGTTCCCATGTTTAATAACATGCTTTCATTTCTAACATCATGAAAAAGATATCACGTATAAATCTCAGTATTTTAATTATTCAGACAGCTGTAATATCACGAATGTAATGAATTCTGTGTCCGGTCGGAGGAAGAGAAAGCTGGCTTAAGAACCATGTAGTGATTCACATGCAGAGCACAAAGAAGATCAAATACAAAACAAAGCATTTAACGTGTTACTTTACTTACGATGGGATTTGAGAAACTAGTAAATTAATCGATTTTAAGATGAAGTTTATGATGTTCTATTTTAATGACAAAGTATACTAAGTGATTAAAGTGGAAATTTCGAGATTAAAGTTGACATTTCCTGCTTTTTTCCCCACTGTGTACCTTTCATACGACACTCAGACGTTGGGCTACGACTCGCCTATTCACAGCGACGTGGATATGTGACAACTTCGTTTTTATTTCGGGTACTGTACGACTTTGTGGACTTTGTTTACAAAAAGAAACATGCCTGTTGTTCTGGACAGAAATGATGGTCTTTTATTTGGGAAAACTGATTCACAGAAATTAGAATATACATTTTTGTCACAAAGAAATATGTATTTTTTTCTTGTAGGGAATTCACTGCTTGACATCACAAAATTTGAGTCACTTGTGCATTAACCAAAATAACCTACCAGATTACTTTCTTTTGCCTGAAAATTCCTTGTGTGGTCTGTCTGTAATAGTTCTTCATCATTGCTTTCCATGATATCCAAGTTACAAGAAGAGATTAAGCAAACCTTATTGTCAGCGATACTAAACCTTCCTGAGGAAACACTCAATCAGTTAGTTGAAAAACTTCCAGGCTTAGGAGTACAGAGTTTTGATGATTTAATGTATGTGAAAGAAGAGGACATCTTAGAGGTCATACAACCTATCCAGTGCTGAAAACTGCTCAATGTCTGGAAAGATCATGGTACGTTACACAATAAGCTAATTATGATGTGCTGCATTATTTACTGAATGATTCTTAAATTAATGTTTAATTTTTTATTAATTTTTCAGAACAAAAAAGAAACATTTTGGTAAAGCCATTTTTTCAACCTAGCTCTCCTCAAAATTCATCACAAGCTCTTCAGGCTCCTCAGTAAGCAAATGGATGGGCTCATCCGTAAAGCGGATATGAATTAAATAATTTTCAAAAAATGATATGTATGATTGCATGCCTAACTTATATTGTAATATCAAACTTTTGTGACACATTTTGAGCCACCTGACACGTATCATGATGTTCTTTCTGTAAATTAAATTGGATAAAATTCAATATTTGGCAAATTCAGTCATGTACATGAATCATTTTTAGAAAATGAAAATTACTGAGAAAGCTGGTGAGGAACTGTTTTTAAGATGTGTTATAGGTTCAGATTCCAACATGAACCTAAAGAGGAACCATTGCAGTCATGAAAAAGTGAATGATTTTTTTAAATAAACAATTAAGTAGATGTGTTTTACTTTTTTCTTTGTCATTTAAACAATTTATTGATATCAACCTGAATGAGGGTCCAAGGCCAAGCAAGGAAAAGTTATATCCAAGAAGACTGGCTAAGTAGTCCAAAAAAAAAAGAAAAGCATAGTGTGAAATAAACAACTTAATACACAACAAAGGCTTGGGGCAGCCACCCATATAGTTTCCCTGGCTGCAAAAGGCTTTTTGTTAAGTACAATGTGTACAGGTTCGAGTCCAAAATAGAACTGATTAGATATGAAGGATGATGGGTTTTTATGGTCTTTTCCCAGGAACTGACGTCCTCGGGGCTGGGACAGGAAGTGACATCCTCGGACCTGGCACAGGAAGAATTTCTCGTATTTGGTCTGCTGAAATAAAATAGAGAGGTTTAGCACAACCCACCACCCCCCGGCCTGGTGTGGGATCGGTGTTTTCTGGTCCCTTCGGTTGACTCCCAAGCAACGCACGTGTGTGACAATACTAAACCCTCATGTTTCCATTCTGCTTCATAAGATAATGGACTTGAATGGAATTTGGACTGAGTTCATCCAAGACCACTTTTAATTTTGACAGTTTAGGCAATTTTTATCTAATATGGTGTTCTAATGTGAAAGTCAAGTTTTGTGCAGCTTTTAAATTTACTACAGAACTCTGAACTCTGTACAGTGTTTATTGAGTGGGTTTCCCACCTCTGTTGCAATCATTTATGTCTATCTGAAATAATGCAAGACTGCCGACAATTTAAAAAAAGTGTTAATGTAAACAGCTAATACAGATCTTAAAAATAAAAATAATAATGTTTATTAGAATGTTTCAAATGAAAGAAGCATTATTTGTTTTCATTTAAAATCATCTCATTCAGTAAACATTGCAATATAATGTCATTATCAATTCTGTTGTGACAATCTATGCTACTAGCTAAACATGTTAATTGCAGTATGACCACTGTAAAAATACAATACATAACTGTAGAAAATACAGTTTTAAGACTAACATTTTATCAAATAATTTCACAGTAAAATACTGGCAGCAGAGCAAGAGCAACAAATTCAATACTCTAATATTATTATACAATAATAGTATATATAATAGTATATACTGTACAACTCTGCTGCCAGTGTTTTACTGTAAAATTATAAGGAAAGATTTAACAGTATATAGACCAGTGGCACTGTATGTCTCACAGCATGAAGACCGTTGAGAGATTATATGAGTTCTCTTGTGGTAGACCACCTGGACCAAGATCTGAATACCATTATTAACATCACTGTATATCCTCTCTCTGACACACTTTCAACCAACATATTATTCAGCAGAAGTGTGTCAAGAAACACTACTGGGACTCTTTTAAACCAACAATGATGCGCCTATATAATGCCTCACTTTAACTGGGACTGCAGTGTTAGATGTTTTCTTTCTTTTAACCTTTTCTTCCTTTGCGGTCATTTTTATGTGTGTTCAGAATATAGTGTATGTACATAATTATCAGTTGGATACATAGTAACAAAGCACCTGACACTCTGATTTTTATGATATATCAATGGTGTTATTCGGACTATAAAACAAAATAATGGGCCACAAAGTCATCTCATTTTCAAACTAAACATGATCATAAATTCAAGAAAAAAGAATTTACAAGTTATAGCCAATAGTTAAGATTTGAAATGCTCATAAGTCAGGGAATGGTATATTTTTGGAAATCGGAATTGTGATCATGAGACTAGATCAGATACTAAAACGCTACAGCTTTAGCTTGATGAAAAGATAACCAGCAGTGTAGACAAATAGAATGAGGCAACTACTAGTTTTTACTGTACCGCATGTGTCTACATGGGGAGCTGTGATAGGTTGTGGATTAAGACCTCCTTGCACAAACAGGATGGTTACCTAGGGCTCAGCTAGACAGGCACAAGATGTTTTTCACCTTGCTTAATGTATGACCGGACAAAAACCAAAACAGGTATTGGATAAATGGCCACTTAGCATTGTTAGGATGACCAGTAACTGATCAGCAATATGGATCACTCCACAGAGACTGAAAAGTTGCAGCTCTAAACAACTAGGATGGCTTATCTCTACAGTAGTCAAACTGCTGATCAACAAGTGATAGCCACAAGAGCAAAACAAAATGGCAAAACAAAAATCTATACTCCTTTTCTAGAACTACTACTCATGTGACTGTCAAGTCATAAAGGTAACAAAAAATTAAAACATAAAAAGTCCCCCACACCACCAAAAACATAGGGCAACAAAACAATCAAATAACTAAAGTAACTGTGAAGGTTTAAATAAAGAAATGCTTAGTTTTACTTTTTATTTTGCCTCACTGGACTGTGAAAAAAGCAAAGCACTATTTGTACATTTTTTGGGTGTTCATCATGGTTAACATCATCCTGCCAGCCTTTACACTACACTGGAGTACATTATTGAGGTCTGAAGGAATAAAAAAAAAATTCTGGAGTATGCAATGGCTATTTTCTTAAGTTATGACTGCATCTAAAATAAATAACCATTCTCAACATTTACTTATGCCTTCATATCTGCAGATTCACTACAGAAAGGATTAGGCTGCCATTAGGATTTACAAAAGTCTTAACATATCCTTTTAAAATACTTCTGTATAAATTAGCTATTAGAAAATGTGATCAACCCATTTAATATTAGTACTATACTCCTATCCTTTCAAAATTGGTGTACTGTAATTTAAGGAACAAGTTTAAAAAATGGATATTTCCCATTAAAAAATGAACATTGTAATGTCACAGTGAGTTTATATGCACTTACATCTGTCTTGTTAAGTTTATAATGTGAGCACTCTTACAGCAAACTGAACATTTCCATTGTTTCTTAAAGGAAAAATTACAGAGTGCTTCTGATTTAGAATATGTTCATTCCAAACTCATAAAAAACAAACATTTCTAAACAAAATAATAATAATAATAATGTTACTTTGCAACATATTCATCATAACAATCGTTTTTAAATTTAAATAAATTAAAAACCATGCTTAAAAAATTTAAAAATTACGCCTAGTGTCTTGTGAAACATCATTTGTGAATGTACACATGGTATTATTTTAGTCACACTCTAAAAATTCCACAGGAATACCTCGGGAATCTCAAAATAATAAAACCATAAACGTTACACTATGTGTGATCAACTTTATTAACCTAACCTTTAAGATTAGTATGCAGCAACTACAAGTAGATTTGTGGTTTGAAAGTTAGTTTTGTTGTGAATGCAAGTCAACAAAAAAGTTTTAGCATAATCTGCAAGTCCAGTTTTTAGGTCTTCAATGTCCTCCTGGACAGTGGTATATTGTGAAAAACATTTCAAGAAGTTGGTGAACCAGTGTTTTCGCTGTTCAAAGTTGATTTTAGTTGGAAAAACTTTAGAGCCCATTGTTTTTTCTCATTTTTGCTTTGGGTGGGAGCGCCACCATCTCATGTTGAGACTGACTACACTTTAATGTTGTTTAAAAGTGGCCAGGACCATAAAAGATGTGTTGGGAGGGGGACTTTTTTATGCAATTTCTATCTGCTCTGAATCTTCCCATATAGAAAAGAAAATACAGGTTGGTTACCAGTATGATTAGCATTTTTCATTGTTAGCATTCCTGAGCTGTTTTTTGGAATTATATGTATGTAGTCTGTTTTTTTAACCAAAGGAATTTGAATATGGCATTTGTTTTTCATTTGAAGATGATCTGAAAATGCTGAAAAATTATAATATTCTTCCACAATGTCATTTCGGTTTTGTTATAGTCATTGCTGTTTTAGAGCGATTGTGTCAGAAGTTCATAAGACAATCATAAGCAGACTACTCTGGGAGTGAGCGGCATGTGATGTCAGTGGAGTGGCCATTGTGACGGATGGCCGGGGCCCATGCCTTGCCGGGACGACCCTGCACCATATATACCAGGGGGGCAAGGATGGGAAACCCATTATCTCCCCCTGGACACTAGATGGCAGCCTCCCTGGGTTGCAATGGTGCCTTGGACTCCCCCAGGGCTTCATGGGGGTTGGAGTTCTGCGCAGCCCTGTTGGGTTCCGCAGGCGCCGCCAGGGGGTGCTGCAGCAGGAGCTGCCGGCCCCATTTGGGCATTGGTTTCGCCACACCCGGAAGTGTAGCCAATAAAGGGAGCCAGCGACCACCACTCAACGGCAAGGTTGCCAGGGAGGAGTTGTGGAGGAAGAGAAAGTGTTTTGCTTGTGGTACTTTGAGTGCTTATACTTGGGACTGTGCTATGCCTGTGGAGTTCAAGGGGAAGACGTGCCCCACAGGTGAAGAAAAATAAATATTTGTTTTATTTTACACGTGCCTCCCGTGCCAATCTGTGTTGGGTCGGGCGCAATATAGCGCGTTTTCTTACACTGGTGTTGTGGCCAGGATTCCGGTCCATCTTTATAATATGTGTAAGGATGTCGCGCTAAACGGGGAAGAAGAAAGCTGGGCGGACTCAGAAGTCAGACGCCAGATACCGCCATGTAAGCTAGCACCATGGGTTGCAGCAGGAGTTATGTGACGGGCTCAGGGGTGAAGGGCCACGGGAATATTTTGCCGCATTTGCGTCTACCTTCCTCCTAGACGCTGAGGGGCAGAGTACCCATTGGTGGCCTGAGGACATGTGTCCATGGCGTGATGGCGGAGAGAGCGAGGCTGACCTGTGCCTTTCCTTCAGCCTGGTATATTGGCTTGAGGACAAAAGCCTGGACGAGCTTCCAGGCACGGTGTTCCCGTTGGAGGAGCAGGAGTTCCTCTCCATGCCAGGTAAGGGGGAGGAGGATGTGTGTCGGTAAAAGCTACTACATCTTCCGTAGAACTCACATCAACTCCCATGGCTGTGGTTGAGCATGAGCAGAGCAGACTGCTTCACACACTCACACACATGCACACACACACACTTCTTTCGTAGTGTGAACTGAGGTGCATGCAAGTGCCAAAAAAATTTAAAAGTGCATACATTTGCCATCTAGTGGCAGTGATTGATTGTGAGCAGAGCAGACTGCTCCATACACACACACACACACATGTCTTTTGTTTATATATGTTGTGATAGATGGATACCCGGAGGATGGAAGGATGTGGGGAGGAAGCTACTTTTGGGCACTGCCTCCCTCAAAATGCTAGATGGCAGCTCCCCTTCATTAGACCTGGAAGTGCTAGCAAGTCACGTGGTCGGAAGGACAGAAGCACTTCTGGGTATTTAAAGGACTGCTGGGAACACAGCAGGCAAGTCTGAGTCGGGAGGAGGTGGACAATGCTTGCTGGGAGCTGTGGAGGAGAGATTTGTAGTGTGTTTGTGCTTGACTTATTATTATTTACCTGTGCTATTATGGCTGTGGTACTTAAGGCATTGTCTTTAAGAAGAAAAGAATATTAAAATACTTCTTGGGACTTTTACTTGGTGTCCAGAGCATCTGTCTGTTGGGGTTAATGGGGCAACAGCGACTTCTAGCGCTTTACAATGTTTAATTATACACTTGACTCATAGATCTTTTGTCAATGAAACAGATTGTGTAGCAAAAAGTGCTGAAAATATTTTATATTGAGTAAATTTAAAATAATTTATTATTGTTTTGACCAAAAGGTGCAAGCCTCTCACACAAATAGGTAGAAAATCATACATCACAGCCATATGTACTTGGGGGGAAAATGTTTCCCAATCTTATGTTTTTAATCACAAAATTAAAGGAAATTTAACAATAAACAAATAATATTTTTTTATCTTATTAAAAACTAACAAGCTTACAATGAGCCTTGAAAGAAAATACAGGATTCTTGGGTAAGGACAAATCCTGGAAAAAGAAAGATAATTTAGTATACCACAGAGCTAACCACTGCATGAATCACACCCCAGGCATCAAAACAAAAACGTATTTCGTAAAAGACATATTAGCATGCATTTTGTTTTGTTTTTCATATGTTAAAACATTGATTACTTGTACACTGTTTGATATTACCAGAATTTGTAAATTCGTTCCTTCTCCCCATGGGCTTCTTAGGGTTCTCAAATTTCCACCCACATCACAAAGTTGTGCATGCTAAAATATCTGATTTTTCAAAAATAGCCAAATTCTTTATATAAATGTTCTCTGCAATGGACTTGTATAGTATGAAGGAATAGCTCACAGTTTAATAAAAATTACTGTCAAGACCAGCTTCAGACAGACTATAAATGACTTGCAGTACTGATAATATAAGTATAATATGATGTGTGGTACTTGAAAGATTCAAGAATGGTCTTCATACTTGTACTATTGTATCATACTTGTAATATTTTTTACAAGTAAATAAAGAATACCATTCTTCTTAAGTGATTTTAACAGTCATCTTAGCAAGTACAATGTAATTAAAGTCAGAATAACAAGTACACTCCACAGTAACATCTTTTGCATGTTAGGAATGAATCTGTCCTGGCTGTTCTAAGGACAGACCTGTAATTAGTTGTAAGAATAGAAAAACAAAATCTTGGGCTCAGTATCAGGTTTTGTGGCTGGTTGAGGACACTTCATACCTATTTTATGTATAATGGAAGACTTAGAAATAATACTAAAAAGGAAGGCCATGAAATATAATTCTCCTTGTCATCTGCTTAAATATAAAGCAGCTTAGGTTGCTGTAAGGATGGTGGTAAAGCCTGCAGACAAGTCTTTTTTTCAGACAAAATTGGGCAATACGCTGAAATAATAACTGAAAGTATGGGGTATGATTAGGAAAATGAAAGAATCACCACAAGGAGTAAAATAATAATTTTGTAGACAACTTAGATGATTGCATGTTTATTAACGTTCATCACTCATATAATTTAATCATAGAAGCTAACCAGTGCCAGGATATGATTTTAGGGGTTATGTAGAAATGGTGGAAGCTAGGAGTAGTGTTAGTATCATGGATGTACATTTTTGATTGTTTGAATTGAAAAAGGTTATATTCAATTCAGGTCAGAATTATTCTGGTATAAATGATAAATATTATTGTATTTTATTACTGTTGGCATATAATAGCTTTGTGATGATATTTTGTGTTTTTTCTTAGCTTATCCTCCAAATAAACATATCTTCTTTCTTCAGGGAAGGCAGTTATTGTTGTACCAATGATGAAACCTAATAAGACTACATCTGATATTTTTAGTTACAGAACAATATTAATGACATCCTATTTGTGCAAACTCATGAAGCAACGCTAACACAGCAACTGACTTCTTTCTTGGAGAAGAGGAGTACTATACCTCCATATCAAAGTGCACTGTGTAAAGGAAGAACTATACTGGGCTCTGTTTTAAGGTTGGAAGATAATATTATAAAAGCACAAGTCAATAAATATGTTGTGGCAGCAGTGTTCTTTGATATAGGATAACATATGATATGTTATGGAAGAAAAGATTCTTAATTACATTATGAGATAGCAGGGGGCAGGGCTGCTATGGGTTCTACCAGAATAAGCATGAATATGACTTCATGAATTCTATTTGGTACAGAAGAAATTACTACCAACCATAGCATCAGTAACCAATTCCTGTTAAATCTGATGACTGTTTCTTAGCAAAGGACAGGAAAATCATTATATTCACATGATTAGGATTTGTGGATAAAAAATAGTCAATAAGATTTAATGAGGAATAATCAATATACAATTGGGGATTTCTAAAACAAAGAATGCTAAAACACTGTCCTTAATATGAAACCATTTGGCCATTCTTTTGAAAAGATGTAGGTGTAGAGACTGCTAGGCATACACAATGAGAGCAAGGTGACATGAAAGTATCACACAAAGTTATTTCCAGGCGCTAGGAAGACCCAGGTATTTCCAGATGTTTGTGTAGCTTGATGGATGTCTGTGTTGGCGCCTGATGTAAAGAATGTGTTTTTGTATAAAAGCACTTTGTGAGCATTGCGACTACAGTCCAGTTCCAGGTTTGCAGATAAGGGCATGTGATGCAGGACAGGAGATGACTAAAAGGGACACCCGAGGCCAGTAGGGGTGTTGTAGAGGTACATTTCCAGTAGTTTCTGTGGCAATTTCTTGCACAAGAAGTGATCTCCAGAGCTTTACCCAGAAAGGGTTGCTGTCCAAGGCTAATAAGTTAATTTGGCCCATTAGGCCATTGAGTGCAGTGTTATAGGTGTTCAAGCGCCTAGAAGTGTTAGTATGAGGAAGGGATGAGGACAAATGAGGTCAGAGAATAAGTGCATTAGGCACCTTATCCAGTAAATAGGGGGAACATTCAGGTCTTTTTTTATTTTGTGTTTAGTTATTGATTTTTTCCCTTATTTGCTATATGCTTCCTTGTAGTGTTAATTTTATTAATACAATGAAATGTCATGTTTTGACTTCACTGGTATTAGTCATTAGTCAAAACTTAAAATTAGTATTACCTCAAAGAAACCCTTTCTGGACAATATGTGTCAGTAATTAATTTTTTAAGTCAAATTGTCTCTATCCCCTTCATTTAGCCAAAAAATAATTTGGAATAAACTTTAAGTTTGCAAGTCAGAAAAGCATTTTTCTTGTTTTTATTATCCAGATGTCAAAATCACGACTCCAACCTCTAGTCCTTTGTCCAGCATTACCAGTTTGCTGTCAAAAGCAAACTATACACCAGCTGTGAGATGACACTCTTTTTTTTTTTGGTTTTTTTGCAACTATTAAAATTTTAATGATTGCAAAACTGTAAACTAGCAGTAAACCCCAAAATATTAAGCAGAAATTATTTCATTTGTAAGGAAAATTATGGTTAACAGACTACTTATATTGGAAGCCTGAAGTTCTTAACAAAGTAAAGCTTTTACTTCTTGGCAGTTGCAAAAGTGTCTTTATATTTTTTTAATCTGCATTTAAACTACTCACCTTTCAACAATCAGCCTGGTGTCCATTTGGGAGCTGATGTGCACATGTGCTTACCATACACTACTTGGGGGAAGCATCTCTGCATAGCTATGAGCATGACATCAAACACTGTATAGATGAAATGGCTAGACGAGTAAAATAAACAAACTAAAAAATAATAATAATCCAAACTAATCCAAAACAAGCTGAAGTCATGAAAGCAGAAATCTTAATGCGAGCAGTAATGCTTTACTTAAAATACATTGGGGAAACTTAAGAATTGATCACAAAACTTCTTTTTACTTTCCCAGTACTTAAAAGATATCTAACAATACTTGTAAATATATTTAATGGCATGAATTTAATAAAGCATTTTTAATCAAAATAGATCTGTCATACACAAAGCAGCTCTAAAAATGCTAAGAGTTAAGAATATATTGTTTTTTAAAGTCAACATTCTAGCTTCAAAGAATTTAGTAGGTAAATTAATTATGATAATCATACCCCAAACCATAATTGTATTGAACTAGAAAAATAGAATTTAAATCAGCAGAAATACATATCTCTTTATTTTACTCTGTCAGACATATTAGGAAGTAGATTAATTGTTTACTAGCCTGTTCTTTCTACTCAGTTTCTGTTGTATATTGAAGATGACAACATTCACATAACATTTCTTAATGAAAGTTATTAAAACGTAAAATAAAATGTACAACATATTTTTATTCTCTTCCTTTTTATTAATAACTTAAACATCCATATGAATAATTGGTATTATCATGTTTCTAATATTCTCTTCTTATGTCAAGGAGGTAAAGAAAAAAAAAAGAAGAAATGAATAATCCAATTTGCTAACACATTGCTTTGGACTTGTTTAAACAATGGCTACTTCCTATCCACAATCCCATAAGAGACGGAGTCATCATTGGTCACTCGATGCCCTCTCCACTGTGATTGAAAGTGACAGCTCTGTGGATTTTAAATGGGTCAGGTCAGCTCTAGCAGTACCACCAATGAATAATGAATAAGTATTCAGCTCCCCTACAGTCTTTCATTCATGATAAGAGATAAAACTTACAACAGAGTAGTCACTAACAATCTACTGCTCTCTTGTTTAAAATATTCAACTGTCTAGCTTTTTCTCAGTTGCTTTCTAGCTTTAAATAACCAGTCCACACAAATGTAAACCTTTAAAAAGCTTTTTATGGCATTACATAAGAATTGTATTCGCTTTGTTAACAATTATACACTTCACTTAATAGAAACTGTAACATTTTTTAAATAATTTTCTGAAACATTTGTTCATTGTCTTTAATATTAAAAGTATGCTAAGAAAACTTTTCACTCAGACATGTGAGGTAAGCTTCATTTTCCCCATTTATTTAAACAGTATAAGACAATACAAGACACCCCAAGGTAGTTGTCATTGATACTGGAAGTGACTTGAGGCCATACCCAAGTTTAATTTTATAAGGATCATTAAAAATAATTAGAAGTTTACATAAAACTTTTACCAACTGATACTGGTACAGGGTGGAGATTTTTCTTTTTAGATAATCTGCATAAAGAACATATACACATCTTAGAATAACTGACAGTCTTGACCATCTGTTGGCACCTGAAAAAGAGGGCACAGTATCCTTATAACATACTGAACATACAAAATCAGATAATGTCAAGAAACACATGACAGATTGAATTCCAAATAATGTTATCTATTCGTGCATTCATTATTAAACACACTTAATCAACTTCACTGTTATAAGATGCAGGGAAAGAATTTTGCCTGGACATATATAATGGTATTTCTCAAAAGATGACTTAAAATAACAATAAATTACAACATCAATAATCAATGGAATGTAGCCATTTTCACAGAATTCATGGACTGAGCATCTGAACATCTTATAATTCACGGAAACTGACAGAATACTAGCACATCTGCAGCTATCCAGATCAATTTTAAGTTGGACATCATTTCTATTGTATCACTTGCCACTGTGCAGAATACCTTACCACAATAATTCTCTGGAATTGTGTGCTACTTTTTAAGTAGAGCACTTGATGCTCAGCTTGAAGACATTAAGCAATCATTCATGACTCGTATTGAAACAGTTGAACAATTGGCATCTACCACTGATGAAAAAGCAAGAGCTGCAATTTTCGAATGCAAAGTGCTTGGAGACAGACTAGCTGCAGTGGAAGATTGATACAGAAGGAATAATATCAGAATTGGAGGTCTCCCTGAAAGTCATGAAAGTCCAATCCCAGAGAAATTCATAGCTGAACTATTCTTTAAAATAGCTGGAGAGGACTTAAAATCAGACACCAAGATATCAGCAGTTTACTTCAAACGTGGATTGAATGCCTGAAAACCTAGAAGCCTTACCGTATGTTTCGACAAATTACAATCTAAATTAAATTTGATGTCACTTCTCAGACAGAAACAAGAGATTATATTTGAAAATAACTGCATTCATATTTTCCCTGATTTGTCATCTTCAATAGCTGCTAAGTGTGTTGCATTTTACAACATTAAACAGCGCTTGCAGAAAGCCCAAATCAGATACAGCCTCTTGTATCCCACTAAATAGAGAGTGGACATTCAAGGCAAGTTTTACATTTTTTAGTAGTCCGGATGAAACAGAAAAAGAGCTAAGAAAATTAATCCCTACACTTTTTGAAATAAGATCATGAGTCACATTGTGTCCTGGCAAGGCAATTTGGTCCATTCGCAGTGAGAGTTTTGCTCAGCTATTTTTTCGTTTTAATTACAATTACATGTATTTTTTTTCTTTCTGTCTAAAGGGGATTGTTTAACATTATAATCTAGGTTTCTTGTATTAGGATTGTATTACCATACGTTATCTGCTTCTCCATGGGTACTGTTTAACATCATTCCCTGGGTTTATTCTTTCAGGACTGTTTAAGTTTATGTTCTAGCTTAATAGTATTTGGACTGTATTGCTGGTGAGGGGCTTGTTTTGTTTTGGACGTGCTCTGTCTCTAGATGTGTCAGAGGACTGAGACTTGTGAAGTGTGGTCTAGCCTCACATGGGGAGGTAAAATGGAAGGGAGGGTGTGAGTGGACATTTCTTGTGGGGAGGGCTTCTGTTTTTTTTCTCCGATGTAGAACCCTCATTCTAATCTGAGTTCACCTTTGTTATACCATGTCTTTATTTGAAAACAGCAGTGTCAGATCGGGGGGAGTGTGAACATGACTGAGAGAAAAAAATTGAATAAAAAAAAAGCTACACTTTACAAGTGCCATAAATTTGCACCAGCTGCTACAGACCCAAATCAAATGTATGTTGTTATTTTATAATAGTAACAATATGAGCAGCTCACCACTCAAAATGGTAAATTTAGGAAGAGCCCAGAATCGAACTTGCAACCTCTTTCTTTTTCTTCTGTTATATTCTTGAATAAAAGTGCACTTGTTTTGTTATACTTGCACCTTTTGTGAAAGTGTTTATTTGATATTTGGACTTCAGTTTTCACACATTATACAGTTCATGTCAAAGTTTTATCATTTGTACTATAACATGGAAAAAGTTTCTGTTTTAGCTATGTGTTCAACATTTCTTGTCTTGCCCTAATTTCCTGTCATCCTACATTTACCCAGATCATTGTAGACACAGAACACATATGAAATGTATGTGTTCCATATAACAATATATTATTTACCTTGTACAACTCCAGGCACCTCACACCCAGATGAACAGACATGAGCCGAGAGAACATTTTGTCGGACTTGAGCTGCGGTGATGAGGGGGGGATGGGATAGCAGAGCTACTTGCTGCTGGTGATGGGGGATGGGATAGCAGAGCTACTTGCTGCTTGTGCTGATCGACACATTTGCAAAACAAAAGACGCTAATGGAGAGGTCCAAAGGAATTTAACTCTTTGAGGGCTGAATATTTTTTCCAAAAAACATAGTTTCTGAAAAGCAACAGTTTCACACAGAAATCAATGTAGAGCGTCTGTTGCTGCATGCTGCGGCTGCCAGTTTGCCAAGAATGTACGGCAGACTTGCTGCCAGTCTGTCTTCACGTGGCTGGGGCAGCAGCGGTCACGGTTGCAGTGCATTGCAATCTGGTTTCTACCTCTTTCTATTGTTAAGTGGCAGTCCTCCTGGCTAGCATTGTCATAGGCGTGTCAGTTACACGATTAGCAGGGGACCAGTCTGCTCAAACTGGAACCTCATATTCATTTTTGATCACTTGCATCAAAATCGGAGTCTGGCAAGTCATAGTTCAGTTCAGAGATAATAATAGGCAAAACGTCATCCACGGAGTGTTTTACTTTACGCATTCAATTGATCCCTCGCCATTATGTCAGTGCCATTTTTGCTCTTGTTTGCAACGTACTACTCACACAAGCGCAGAAAATCTCAGTCAAACCAATGAAGCTAACTTTCCTTCTAGCAACGAGAGTCCATCTAAAACATAATGGTTTGTTTTGGCACAGTTTACAGTCGATTACCTTCCTTTTGACAAAAGTCAACATCAGCAGTTAATTATGAAATAATAGTTGATCAATAACAATGCATGAGGGAAATGTGTTTGCTAGTAAGCAGGTTAGAGAGGCTGCTAGACAACCTTTAGCAGACTAGTGCCTAAGAAGATTACTGTTCTGAATTTATGCACATTAAACATTATTAGCATTATTCACATAAAAAAAAATAAATGTATTATTTCACAGCTATCATATTTGAAACACTTAAAACAAGTATTTAGCAGCAATATGAAGATCATTTGGCAGAAATTGAAAATTATACACAAGAAAGTACTGCAGTATTCCTAGAATATACATTTATATGCAAACATATTGTGCATTTAGCAATAAAAGAAAGCTGTAGCTTCTGCAAACAGTGCAATACCCCAGTGTCAATCCTATTGATTAGCATTCCCTCATCAGATGTCAGATTGCACAATATAAGTGGACATCCACGCCAATATCATTTAAAACAACTGACCTGTACACTCATGCCATGAATGATTTATATTTTACATAATTAGTCTCTAATTTTAAGTAGCTTGGTGGTGTCGTTATTCGTACACAAGTACAGTCCACTGCACCTATGACATTTGGGAAACCTAAATAACGTTATCTAACTACTTTGGATAAATACATTTTACAGAAACACACACAAAAAAAGTAAAATAGATGCAAAGAGTTTTCACACTGGTTAGGCAATTTGCTGTGACAAGGTGATTTCTCGATGTATGTCTTCAACTAATTGCCTATAAAGTTTTTTTTTTCAATTCTTTAGTCGTCAGGAAATGCCAAGGGGTCAGTGCTGTTTTAAAATAATTGTTAGGGACAATCCAAGCTCCCTCATTCATTGGATTTTCAAGGAATACTCATGGTTTACACTACAGGGTACTTGAAAATAAACTGACAAGTTGATCAGACCAGGGTGTGCGTCCTACAGCATTTTGGTGATCTATTTTAATGGTAATTTATGAGCCCAGATGATATACTTCTTTTCAACTACAGCAAGTGACTGCTTGTTTTGGCTGTGTTAGAGAACAATTGAATTGCCTTTCTGAGGGCCATCCCTCTGATTCCTACCTCCTTCAGAAGCCTAATCCTTTACAATAGACTTAAACCGGGTGCATCTGTAATGTACCTGTAAGGCTTATCTGAAGCCTTGATATGAAGATGATATCACTGAGGATTGCTTAAGTAAGTTAAATGTCATTGTTGTTTTATTTTTCCCCAGTTAAGTGTTTTTTTGGTTTTTGAGGCCAGAATATGATCTATTTTAAATAAATTAAAGCACTGTGACTCAATTAAATAAAAATGATGTGTCTCTCAGATTAATTAACTGACTATGCTAAATGTTGTACTGTAATGATCTGTTATTGTTAGTCCTTATTATGAGTTTTATTTGGCAGATGTTTTCAAAGCAACTTAAAATCTGTAATTTTGTTTTATTGATTACTTAAATAATAATGTTTTACATATTATGCAAAACATTTTAACATATATGTAACTAGCAGAATACCCGCGCTTCGCAGCGGAGAAGTAGTGTGTTAGAGAAGTAGTGTGTTAAAGAAGGTACGAAAAAGAAAAGGAAAAATTTTAAAAATAACGTAACATGATTGTTAATGTAATTGTTTTGTCATTGATATGAGTATTGTTCTCATATCTATCTATATATATATATCTCTATCTATATATATATATATAGCAAAATACCCGCGCTTAGCAGCGGAGAAGTAGTGTGTTAAAGAAGTTATGAAAAAGAAAAGGAAACATTTTAAAAATAATGTAACATGATTGTCAAAGTAATTGTTTTGTGTATTTGGTGGCAGCGTCACTAAGTTGTTTTCGTCTAGCTGCATCAGAAAATGTACCACGACGTCTGACACACCTCCTTTTTACTGTTTTCTCACAGCTTGGATTGCTGCTGTCATATATATACACACACACACACACACACACACACACACACACATACATACATACATACATACACATATATATATACATATATATATATATATATATATATATATATAGCAAAATACCTGCGCTTTGCAGCGGAGAAGTAGTGTGTTAAAGAAGCAATGAAAAAGAAAAGGAAACATTTTGAAAATAACGTAACATGATTGTCAATGTAATTGTTTTGTCACTGTTATGAGTGATGAGTGTTGCTGTCATATATATATATATATATATATATATATATATATTTACACACACACACAAACATATATATATACATATCTATACATATACACATATATATACACATATATACATACATATATATCTACATATATACACATACATATGCATACACACATACATACATACACACACATATATACACACAAATACATATATATATACATACACACACACACATATAAACATATATATACATATACATACATATCTACATATATACACACACAGCTATTTCGTATCAGTGCAATACGCTGCTTGTTAAAACGGATGACTCCCGCTCTTACGTGCAAGTCTGCGTGGATATTATGAACTATCGTATTTGTTCAAGTTCTATTTAAATTTTAAATAGAAGGAATTTTTATTTAGTCGACAGAAATATCTTTGGTAGGAATGGTAAAAACAGACAGGAATATTATTCGTGAATAAATCAACTCAAACCTTAAACAACTTATAATATTTTGCTCTCCATAAAAATATATCCTGTCTAAATTATACAAGTTAGAAATAAAGTAAACGTTAAAAGAACAAACATTCAAATTTCTTTACTCTTATGTAATTTTATATAAAAAATAAACTTAGATTTTAAATATCCCAAAAGATTTTGCTCTCCATAAAAATATATCCTGTCAAAATTATACAAATTCAAATATGAACATGCTGCATAACAAAACCTAGAAATATAAATAAAATGTGTTCCTTTCAGCAATAACAAATCAAATCATTCAGTTGTCTTTGCTCATATGTCATTTTAGAGCTGGACGCCTGGCATCTTTTTGGCAACAGGTTCGTTTATGTTTGGTGTGAGGTTCTGTGTTGTGGAGATTCTCAGGATGGATTGCAGGTGCTCATCAGTGAGGTGACTCCTGTGTGCTGTTTTGTTAGTCTTTATCACTGAGAAGAGCTTCTCACACAGATATGTGCTACCAAACATGCACAAGGTTCGAGCCGCATGTAGATGGACTTTTTTTGTTCTTCAAAGTCACCACCTCAGTGCGCTCAGTTTATCAGCAAAGTGCGTATTTGGGAACACCGTAGTGACGACTTGGTTTAACATTACTTGGCAACAGGGAAAGTGGGGCAAATTGCACTGGTGCATTTGTGTCTCCCATAAAAGCAGCTTCACTTGAAATCACTTTGTGATTGTGCACGGTAAAACGTCCGCTGAAGTGTCAGATTCTTATTTAATTCTTCTGCTTTCTGTATCTTCTGCATTGCATTCAGGTTACCCTGATGTTTTGTCTCATAGTGCCGTCTTAGATTAAATTCTGTAATTACAGCCACATTAGCTCCACAAATGAGACACACGGGTTCAGTAAACATATACTCAGCCTCCCATCGGTTTTAAAGGCTCTATTTTCAGAATCAACTTTTCTCTTCAGCATCGTGTGAGCTAGCTTCGCAATAACTTGCAGCATCATAAGCTAGACTTGATTAACGCGTAAGTGTTCGGCAAGGCAGCTGAAGCGCTGCATTATGGGATCTGTAGTTTATTGTGTTACCAGCGCTTCATATACCCGGCCATTAATAACAATAATACAGTATATAAAATGATCTCGGGCGGATATAATTACACGCCGGGCGGATGTGGCCCTGCCCTTGAGTTTGACACATATGGACTAAATAGAACTTGAAAAGATATATTTTTTAAATGTGATCGCAATTCAGATAGAGTTGACGCACTACAGCCTGCATGCCTCAATAAGTCATCCTCCCTCGCTCTTACTTTTTACCGCTCATCTAATGAATACACTGAGTATGGCTTTACCAAAACAATCATTGATGGCTAATAAAGTATCCATTATTCAGTATGTAGATCGGGATATATATATATACATATATATATATACCCGCGTATGCAGCGAGAAGTAGTGTGTTAAAAAGCTAGAAAAGAAAAGGGAACATTTTAAAAATAACGTAACATGACTGTCAATATACAGTATTTGTTTTGTGAGTGTTACTGAGTGTTGCTGTCATCAAGGATTTGATTATCATTATTTCTTTCAATCAGGTTCGTATTTGTAGGATGTGTTGTGTTCAAGTTACATTCCGTGTTTGTCAATCGCTGTAAAGATGACAGGTTTCATTCATCGATTCGTTTCTTACTGCATCAATAAACAGCTCGTCTTCTTCTTTATCTGAGACCTGACACACTGCATGCACGGGTTTTTTACACTGTCTTCCTTTAGCGGACATTGACTTTTTCCACCGTGTGCTTTGTTTCCGCAGTAGCTGGATTTATGAATATGCTTGTATGTATCAGACGCTTCATATTTTTGCTGCCTTTTCAATTGTGTAATTCGGTTTTGTTCAGCGCTTTGGAACTGTTGCTTTTATCTGTGCACTGCGTCAGTTCACGTGAGCCGCTCGGTGTACATGCATCGAAGTTTCCCAGCTGTGCTGGTGCCATCTCGTGCTATGTCCATGGCTGTATTTAATGTTACCTTAGTCCTGGCACTTAAAACTTTCTCTCGCAGTTTCGCTGAGTTTGTACCAAACACCACCCTGACCATCTCATCTTCCTCTGCATAAGCACAGTCCTTAACCCGTGAATATTTAGTGGAGTTTGCTATTGGATTGCCGCTGACGGAAGGCCTTATATGGGCAGGCACTAAATTACAAACGCCAGCGGCAGTCTGTCTATGAACTTAATTTAAAGTGTAGGTTTACATCGTGCTTTGTTTCCGAAGTAGCAGAACTCATGAATATGGTTGTATATGTCACTCACTCACATCTTATTGTTTCGCTGCCTTCTCAATTATATAATGCATGTTTTCTTCAGCGCTTTTGGAGGTCTTCCTGGTTTTCTATGTACTGCGTGATTACGGGAGGCGTGATGATGTCACACAAACTCCGCCCCACGGCGTTCAAGCTCATCTCCATTACAGTAAATGGAGAAAAACAGCTTCCAGTTATGACCATTACGCGTAGAATTTCGAAATGAAACCTGCCCAACTTTTGTAAGGAAGCTGTAAGGAATGAACCTGCCAAATTTCAGCCTTCCACCCAAACGGGAAGTTGGAGAATTAGTGATGAGTCAGTGAGTGAGTGAGTGAGTGAGTGAGTGAATGAGTGAGTGAGTGAGGGCTTTGCCTTTTATTAGTATAGATAATACAAATAATACATTAAAATATTAAAGTAGAATAAAGGAAGCTAACAAAAAAGGCGTTTATAGTAACAATATCATAATGGTAGAAATTATGAAGTTGCAGATTGTAAGGCTTTAACCAACCTAAGAACTTTACAGTTCTTAATTGACTTAAGAGAGTTCACATATACCAATCACTAAATAAGTGAAAGGTTAAATAAGGGACTATATAAATCTATTTATACTTCTGTAAGAAATATTTCACAAATAATATTCTAAAAACTGTTCAGAAATAATGTTGTATAATTACAAAACTTGGTCTCATAAAAGAAAACAATATCTTTTAATTTGAAAAAAAGAATAAAAAGGAGTGCTGAACTTGTTGTAAAAGACAAAAGTTGGCATTAGTATTTATATCTGGAAATATTTTACTTATAGATAACTGGGTAAATTTTATGAAGAACTTTATATTGGAATTCACAAACCTTTGGTGAAAGGGTTAATTTTTAGCAATTAAGCAAGGTTTCCACCAATGAATGTTATCCTTATTAATGGGCCTGCATAAACTATACGCTTCAGGATTCATGACATGACATATGAATCCTGATAAATTTATTATTAAACTTTTTTGCCAATAAATAGATCTGGAATGCTTAAGACAGTTATATGGTAATGCTTACATAAATATAACCAGTTCACTGTAATAGCATTTAAAACTAAAATAAATACTGAAAAAGACAGAGAAAAAAACATATTTTGATATCAATTTGTGGTGATCTATGATACTACCATTGCATTGAAAGAAATCCAAAATAAAAATAACATTGTTATTAATCAAAGCAACTATAAATACAGACTTATTTTTTTATAAAGAATACTTCTATTGTTTCAAATAGTCACTTGGTAATACATTTAATGAAAACAGGTTTTTTTGCCTTTAATGCTTCAGCATAAAAATTTCACAAAGAGTCTGGTAGTTTCTAACATTTAGAGTCAGACTAAAAAGAAAATGAAGGCCACCATATCTCTTTAAGGTTATTCTTGGATTATATTGACTCATTATGCAATAAAGTCTTTTTGATCTTACTTAATTAAAAATGCACTCACTAAACTAATAAAATGTATACATTAACTTCTATAAAATGAGTTTGAGTGTTTACCAGGAGAGTACTAAGTTAACAAAGTTAAAATGCTGTCTAGAATTAAAATTGTTAGAAAAAGAAACATGTTACTTTCTATTTATTGAGAAACACCACATTCTGTGTGAATTTCTTAATAATAAGCATAGGCCTTTTTTTCTGAAACCTGGAATTTAAGTAAAGCAATAACACATGTAACTTTGCTTAACAAGGCTGTGGATTTTACAGCTCTATAAATTAAGTGTGTCAGGACTGGGCTGAACAATTCTGGCTAAATATGAGGGGGCAAATATAATATAGAGACTGACTGGATTGCTGATTCTGAACCCAAAAAAGTTTCTAAATTGTAAGAAAGTTATTTTAAATGTAACTTTTAACTGACTTTTAAAACTGATAAAAATTATGTTCCATCATTTTTGAGGGCCCCTGTCAGTCACAGACCCTTGGAATCATCCTAACCTGGGGCCTCATGTATAAACGGTGCGTACGCACAGAAATGTTGCGTAAGAACTTTTCCACGTTCAAATCGCGATGTATAAAACCTACACTTGGCGTAAAGCCACGCACTTTTCCACGGTACCTCATGTCTTGTCCGCTCGGTTTTGCAAACTGGCGGTACCCAGCGTCAAAGCAGTGCTACTGTTCTTGAACAGCCGTAGTATTCCAAATGCCATAACTGCTTTAGCGTTGTTACTCTAACTTCTTCTTCTTCTTCTTCTTTCAGCTCCTCCCGTTAGGAGTTGCCACAGCGGATCATCTTTTTCCATATTTCTCTCACTGCACCACTCGGGGTATTTATATCACTGTATCTGAGTGTGAATCACAGCAGCAGCTGATCGGAAAGAGAATTATCGGTATACGGCATTAAGCACACGCTGTCTCTGCCACGGCAAAACGTTTCAAAGCCTTTCCTGTACGGACCTCGGTTCAAAACAGTTTAATCCCAAGAACTTTAAATGCAGCCAATCAAGTGCTCCTTGTAGAACTGTTTGTACTTATAAGTACAATCACCCCACTGTAAACTTGCACTATAGTTATAATATCGCACAACCTGAGCCACTTAATAAAGCGCGTATTTACATATGATGACGATATCATTTTTAGGGTGAAATGCAGCAAAATATGTTTGTTAAATTATACACATAAAACTTTAACTTCATTTAAATAATATATATTCTTCACTGGGAGTGTCTTTAAGGATAGAATAATTAAACATGTACTACGAAGATATTTCAATGTTCTTTAAACGTTTTGAAGTATCGGCGCTAAGCTTACAGATGGCTTAACGTCTATTACAGAGCTGATTGTGTGACGATCGGTTACTTGGGAAAAGAAAAGCACTGACTGCAGTGACGGCTACGCCAATATATATTGAATATGAAACAAAGAGAAAATAACAACACAGCTAAAAACGCAGCGACAAATTTCGACAATAAATTATTTCATCAAAGTGAAACACATGTTTAATAACGTGCTTTAACTCCTATCATCATGAAAATGACATCACGTATACATCTCAGTATTTTAGTTATTCAGAGAGCTGTAATATCACGAATGTAATGGATTCTGTGTCCAGTTGGAGGAAGAGAGCCGGTTTAAGAAGCAAGTAGTGATTCACACACATAGATCACATACGAGTAGAAGATCAAATACAAAACAAAGCATTTAACGTGCTACTTTAATTACGATGTGATTTGAGAAACTGGTTAATTAAGCGATTTTAAGATGAAGTTTATAATGTTCTACTAAATGACAAAATAAACTACGTGATTAAAGTGGAAATGTCGAGATTGAAGTTGACATTTCGTGCTTTTTCCCCACCGTGTGCCTTTTTTCTCTGTACCCTAATAAACTTTCATATGACACTCAGACAGTGGGCTACAACTCGGCTTTTCACGGCAACTTTGATATGTGACTTCTTTTTTATTTCCGGCACTGTGCGATTTTGTGAATGTGAGCTTTCAAGTTTCTCCAACACGCTATGTCACTCGATCAACTTCATTTTGTTGATTATACCACGGTTTATTTGAACAAATAGTATGTTTTTCCTTTGCCTCCACTTGGTATTCGCTGAAATTCTTATATTTTCCCCGTGCTTTTCCCATTGTCTTTTCACAGAAGGCCGCGCTTAAGGGCGATTTATATTGATTTGCATATTCAAAGAGGCGTAATTCTGGGAGGATTTGGGGCGTTACATAATGCGCGTGCACGAGCGTTAGTTTTCACGCTGATCGGGATTTATGTAACGGAAGAACGTGGAAGTTGGAGTACGCACAGATTCCTGCATCTGGATTTTTCTGTGCGTAAGCACATTCCGGCTTTTGTGCTTACTCCATGTTATAGTGCGAGTTCTACGCACGGCGTTATACATGAGGCCCCTGGTGTTCCGGTGGATGAACTGGAGGCCAATTGTGGGGGATGTTAATTGGTTCATTCCTCTGGTTGTCCCTCTTTGGCACTGTGTGTCCCACTCCTCTACACGGTGAAAGTTGGCAAGTTTGCCAGTCTACAGGGCTGTGACTTTATGTTTGACTTTCTCTTGTACATTTGTAATCTCAAATATTATAAATTGACCATTATTCATCAATTGATTAATGAACAGATTTTTCTGGTTCCCATTTATGTCCAATCAGTCCTTCTTTGTGCTTTGTGTGTTTTAACAAATCTGCATTTATATGTGCACCAGTTCTGTATTTAGTAATAGGTATAATCTATAATTGTATTTTAACTGAGAATTGCTCACAGTGCTCTGTGCCAATCAGTTAAGAGCACTATACAAACATAAGTTGTATTGTATTGAAAAGGCTTTTAACAAACTTGTAGGAGTCTTAATAAAATACTGCTCTGGCCCATTCTTTTTTTATCATGCTGCCTTCTCAGTTGTTTTGCTCTTTTCAGAATGACAAGGTGCTTCTTACTTCTACCTGTAATGCATTAATTCCTTCCCTTTCCTCCTCTGTGCCTTTCTTCCACTGTTTTTTTCAGTTGTTACATTTCCTTCTCAAGTTTCTCAGTTTCCTATTGCCTTCTTAATTTAGGCTGACCTGATAGTTCTTTCTGTTTCCTCTGTTTCTTATTCCTCACTCCAAGTCTTCCAATTCCATAGCTATATATTTTGTCTCCTCTGTTTTCCCAGTTTCTTTCCACAAACAAGTTCTGTGTTGATGGTCTCCCACTCTGGCAAGATTTGGGCCACAAAATTTGGGTTGTTTGATCTTCCACTTTACTGCTAGTCATGGTGATTGAATTTTGCATTGTTAGATATTCTTCAGTCTGTGCTTGGTTGAGTGTCATCTTGTGGTTGGGGTGCTAATACCATGAGGATTATGGGAGATCTCCTACCAAAGGGTATCAGTTGACTGATTTGACCTACCTCTTAAAATAAGTGGTCAGTGTGAGGCCCCTCAGCTATTTCTCTCAAGCCATTTTTCTTGCCTAGAAGGATCTTGAGGCCTCTCTCTGAGGTGACCTTTGTCCTTCCTGAAATGTAACTTTGGAGTTTCTATCTTTCCAAAGCAGCTAGTTTATCGTGTCTAGTGCTGATCGCCTGATTCTTTGCCATTTTTATTCCTAGGTCTGAAAATGTGTGACCTGACATTGAGTCATTTTGCACACTTGGTGTCTCAATGGTTATACTTCATCTTGACATTTCCATATAATTTGGTAGGTGGTTTAACACACTGAAGAGTGTTCCAGAGATTTAGATTGATTTATAGGACTAAGTGTTACAATCCACAAGGTTTCAACTCTGCCTTGAATTTAAATTGTTTTTGATTTTATTTAGAAAGTTGCTTGTTTTGGGACACATCTTAAGTTCTGTATATAGGGGTTTTTTAGTTCTTGAAATGTTTTGAGCAGTAGCATTTTGAATTATCTAAAAGCTACATATAGAATGGTTTGAACAACTAGTGAATATCAAATTTCAATCTATATATATAAAATTCTTTTTGCATTTGAAACGGAAATTGCGTATAACCACGCGAAATGGAAATTACATATGACCACAGAACATATTATAATACAGGAACTAATCACTTCGTTTGTGGATGCCATTTTTTATATCGTCTTTAAGAATTGTTATTATTTGTGTGAGAGTTATTTTACTGATATTGAAAAGAAGCAAACACAAACACGCCGATCTATCCCATAAAAGTGCGCCATGCGTCGCCCTCTCCCAGCCCACCTCTCTGGACTCTAGCGCTGAGCCGTCCTCCACCAGGCGCGTTCTGACAGAGAAGTTTTATTTATTCATCCAAGTGACTGTTGCTGAAACTGCCATATTCTTTTTTTTAATTGGCAGTACTTGATAGTAGAAGAGATAAAGAAAACAGCTTTTCGTCTTTCTACTTTTTAACTGCACCAAGCTGTAGAAGACCGCCTTCAGCGGCGAGGGGTCGTCACAACAAAGTGGACGCTGGAAGGTGCGGAATGTCAGGCTGCTCTACCGGGTTGACAGCTTCGCAGTTTCGGGCAGCGTCCTTTCTTCTCGCACTGTTTGTGACACTTCAAGTGCCCCGTCCACTCCTTGGACAGTGGAAATTTTTGCGAATGAGTCTAATCGGCGCCATCGAAGCATGACTCTCTTGGTAAATTGCATTGCACGGCTATTTACTGTCCCTTAAGGTGAGTTCGGGTCACTAAAACCCCGCAACATTCAAGGTTGCTTTTGTGATAAATTCTTTTAAGAAGATGGAGGGTTTACATCTAAGAATATGTACAAACCTCTTCATGTAAAGTATTGGACTTGGGAATTGTTTGGACCTTCTGCCCATTAAGCATGGAAGGGGAGAGTCCACATTTCTCAGAATAATTTTTCTCTTAAATCACAGGCACATAGTGCAAGGTTGTCAAGCAGGTAGTTTACCTGAAACCACTACAGTAGTACTCAATGTATCTTTACTTCTTAAATGTTCATTTTTTACTGTTTAATAATTTAAAACACTTCTTATATATCATTCAAATTCTCTTATGGAAATGTTTTGGTGTTTAATAATTTATACGCTTCTTATATGTTCTTCAAATTCTTTTATCAAAATGTTTTACTACTTAATAACTTATTTTATAAATACTACATTTTATTTTTTTCCCTTGCACTCAGTGAGCAAAGTCACTGGGTAATCAGTTAGTCTTAATATATTACCTAATATTTTTCAGTCTAAATAAACAGGTTTTAGATAATTCTGTAAAATGTGTTTTAAAAGACATACTGGTGGCATAGATGTCCATTTCTAAGGTGCATGGTGATTTAGTAAAACTAATGTTTAAAGCAACCATGTTAAAAATTGACGATATTGTTCTTGTACCTGTATTCAGAGACAAGTAGATATCATTAGTCCACTCTTTTAATTCAATCACACAATTAATTAAGAACACTGTCACACATGTACGTAAGGGAGGCAGCTAAAGGGCTCAAAAGAAGGTAATTCCTGGTCAGACCAGCAGATGTCAGAGTGCATTAATCCTTTCTCTTATCTCCCTGCAGACCAAATGCGGCAAATTCTGCCTTGATCCCAAGACGTCACTTTCGGTTCCGCCTCAGAAAAAAACAACATTTATTTATATAGCACATTTTCATACAAATAATGTAGCTCAAAGTGCTTTACATGATGAAGGAAGAGAAAAAGCAAAAAATAAGAATTAAAATTAGAGAACGCTAATTAACATAGAATAAAAGTAAGGTCCGATGGTTAGGGAGGACAGAAAAAAACAAAAAAAAAAACTCCAGACGGCTGGAGAAAAAAATAAAATCTGCAGGGATTCCAGGCCACGAGACTGCCCAGCCCCCTTAAGGCATTCAACTAATCAGTCCTCATTGTATGCAGGGTTCTCATGGAAGATGATGATGGTCATGTGGACTTCTGGCCTTTAATCCACCAATGTAGGGACATCATGGTACTTTGATCAGGTGGTGGTGGTGGTGCAGATCACCACCATAGAAAACCAGAAAAAGAACCGAAGAGAAAGTAGGGGCTAGTACGGATTTTGGAGCCACCGTGAATAATAATGATAATTAGATGAATATACAGAGTATCAGGATTAAACTAAAAAGAAGGTGTGAGAAAGCCATGTTAAAGTAAATGTGTTTTCAGTAGTGTTTTATAGTGCTCCACTGTATTAGCCTGGCGAATTCCTATTGGCAAGCTATTCCAGATTTTAGGTGCATAACAGCAGAAGGCCGCCTCACCATTTCTTTTAAGTTTAGCTCTTGGAATTCTAAGTAGACACTCATTTGAAGATCTAAGGTTACAATTTGGAGTTTAAGGTGTAAGACAGTCCTAAATATAAGATGGAACGAGATTATTTAATGCTTTGTAAACCATAAGTATTATTTTAAAGAAAATTCTAAATGACATAGGTGACCAATGTAGTGACATCAAAACTGGAGAAATGTGCTCGGATTTTCTTTTCCTAGTGCATTCTGCACTAGATGCAATTGATTGATGCCTTTTTTGGGTAGTCCTGAGAGGAGTGTGTTATAGTAATCTAGTCGACTGAAAACAAAAGCGTGAACTAATTTCTCATCATCTTGCAATGTTATATGAAGTGAAAAAATGCTGTCCTAGTAATCTGATTAATATGTGATTTAAAATTCAAGTCAGAGTCAATAGTTACCACCAAATTGTTTACCTCCATCTTGACTTTTAATCCTAATGCATCAAGTTTATTTTTAATAACCTCATTATAGTTTGAGAAAATTACTACTCATCCATTCAGATGTCACTTCCATACCAACAGAAGAGACTACCTCCTAATGACCTCATTTCCAGTTCCAGTCTCAAGATCTCTCCTCTTTCTGTTTTTCAACTTTATGTCTGCCATGTTTCCTAAACTGTTCAGTTCTGTTTTGGACTCTTGTCTGTAAAGACCATTTTTATCAACCTTTTTTACATTTGTAGCCAAGGCAGGAGGCTGCCCCAAACCACTTTGTTGTGTCAATGCTTGATTATTTACCACAACATTAATAAAGAAACGTTATTTGATCTAAAAGAAAGGTTTATCTTGGTATCATCTGCATAATAGTGAAAAGGAATTTTTATATTTTCTAATTATAGTTCCCTTTACATGGAACCATGTGAAGTGAAAACAGTAAAGACACAGGTACTCTGTATGACACTAGATTGAACTTCTGAATGTAATGACAGAGCACTGTCAGCACATTTCTGCATGTAAATTATTTAATAAGTATGAATTTAACCACACAAGGGAAGTGCTTAACAGCCTAATATAATTTTCCAGACTGTGAATTTTCATTGAAAGAGTACATGAAAAGATTATGAATACTGAATATATAACATTGACCTATAACATTTACCTGGGGATGCATGGCTACTTTGCATAATTAGCTATATGCTGTAGCTATGATCCAAAACAAGTCTTAAAGGAGGACCACCACTCCCTGAGAAAGAAAACATTTGCAACCCTGTGAAATAATAATAATAATAATGAAAGTCTTATTACTGTTTATATGGTGTTTCTACCTTCTTCGTGGTAGAAAAAATTACAAAGCACATATTCAGATAGACTGAAAAAAAAGTTGTTTAACACTAGAATTACTAGAGCCTACGAAAAAACTCGCAAATCCGTCCCACCTTAATTCGCTTCTTAAATCCCTTCACACCTTTCCGCCAGCGTCCTTTGTCTTCTAAATGTGCTGCTAAAGAGAAGCTAGAAGCAGCCGGCTATTCCATCCCCCCACCAATTTAGAACTTGCACAAACTTCTCCAAGCCCATGCCTTGATTGAGTATCTGGGAGTGAAGTGGAGTTTTAGAGTGGAAATAATAGATCGTTATTTGGAACACACACATTTCATGTCTGTTCCGTTTCTACAGTAATCTGTGTAAACACATTGTTAAAACAGAAACGTTTTTTATATTCTAGTAGTAGATGACAAAATGTAGGCATAAACTATATAATGTATGAAGCCTGAAGTCCAAATATCAAAGACATATTTTTACAAAAGGTACAAATATAAGACAACAATTGCGCTTTTATTCAAAAATATACCTGCAGAAAAAAAAGCCGCCTTAACATGTGACATTGACACCCACTAATTATGACCGCCTCCGTGACGCAATACATTACTGACTGGGAATCAAAAGGTCCCGAGTTCGATTCTGCAGTATTCCGTTTTGAGAAGTAAACTGCTCTTAGTCTTACTATTTTAGAATAAAAGCATACATTTGATTTCAGTCTGTAACAGCCGGTGTAATTTATGATCCTTATAAAGGTTAGCATTTTTTTTTTTATTATTTACTTTTCATTCTCTCAGTCGCATTCAGAATCAATCCATACAACCCCATCTGACACGGCTGTTTTCACATAAAGACGTGCTATAGCTCTGCAGTGTATCACGATACATACTAACGCATGACCCCCAAAGGGTCCTGACACACAAACGCTGGCGAAGCTGCCTTATTCATATCTCACTGTCACTTGATTTCCTTTTCATTTAGTTTTATTGAGTGTTCCTGCCAGTCCCCGCATGTTGCTGTATGCTGTTTCTTTTGTACTCCAGGACATGCAGAGGAGAGAATGGTAAAGAGAAGTAACTTTTGCGCTATATGCAATCATCAGACACTCCCCATCTGCCCGTGTCGCTCAAACACAGGAACATATGTTGGTGTAAAAGTATAACAAAAGTGCACTTTTTCCATTGCCTTTTCCTGTAAGAAGCAATGTACACACTTCTTTCTATGCTGTGGTTTCTATTACACACCTGAAAGAAAGAGACAATATATGTAAAAACATCATCGCACTAATGCAATATTATTTGAAAACGAACAGCGTCACATCTGAGAATTCCCTGTAATTTGCAGCTCTATTCATTATCTCAAAACACCACGCACATTCACAGTAATTCCCAGTTATGTCCACCAGTCACACCCACGCCCACAACCAAACAGAACTGATCCCACATCAGAGAATTTCCAGTTCCTGCATAAATTTACACCCGATCTGATGCTGCTCTGGTAATTCTAGTGTTAAGCTGTACTCGGAGTCACAACTTCAAAGAAATGGAGCTAACCTAGTCCCATGCCTAAGCTTTGTGGTACTGCAAATTTTTTTCCACATATATATATATATATATATATATATATATACAGTGGAACCTTGGTTCACGACCATAATTCGTTCCAGAACTTTGGTTGTAAACCGAGTTGGTCGTGAACCGAAGCAGTTTCCCCCATAGGATTGTATGTAAATACAATTAATCCGTTCCAGACCGTACGAACTGTATGTAAATATATGTAAAGATTAAGCACAAATATAGTTAATTACACCATAGAATGCGCAGTGTAATAGTAAACTAATGTAAAAACATTGAATAACACTGACACAAAACACCCAGGCTCCCTGATCAGCTACACGAGCAGGCTCGCTCGCGCTCTCTCTCTCTCTCTCTCTGTAGCACACACACCACCAAAGCCCCCTCCCTCCCTCAGCTACACGAGCAGGCTGGCTCGCGCTCTCTCTCTCTCTCTGTGTAGCACAGACACACACACACACACCACCCACCCCCTATCCTTCCAGTTTTAAGCACAGCGGAAAAAAAAGGAACATTAGAACAACTCCGAAGTGCATGTAAAAACCAACCACAAGCAACCAAAAAACATTGCAGGAGTTCATGCTAATAGCCTTACAGCCAGATCGCTGTAAACATTTTTTTTTAAATGAGTTTTAAGCACAAGGAAAAAAGCGAACATTGGAAGAAGAGAAAAGTAACATTGCACCTAATCGCGCTATGAAAAACTCCATCTGTAAACACTTGCATGAGTTTTAAGCACAGGGAAAAAAGCGAACATTTGAAAAAAAGAGAAAAGTAACATTGCAACAAATCACGTTATGAACTGAAAAATTAACTTTTGAAAAATCCGTAATACAAAACCACCAAGAAAACTAACCTTGCATGAGTCAAGTTCTGGCATGAAGTGTTTTCCTTCAGGTGTTTTCTCTCTTGTGATTTCTTGGTTTCTGGTGCTTTTAGCTGTTTAGCTGGTGGGAGTGAAAGCCTCATGCAGCCATTCCAAAAAGAAATTTCTTGTGACCCAACCCTTCATGTTTGCCCTCTACATTACTGGCAGTCTGGCTTTGTTTACATTATGCTGCTTGAAAGCACTAGGGTTCTCAGATTGGTAAATGAGTAAACTGGTAAATAGTTTTACCACCTCTTGTAATTTCTTTCTTCACTTCGATTTCAATTTTCTTCAAAACTTTCTTCTCACCACTCTTCACTTGCTTAGAAGTCATAGTTAATTGCAAAAGCAGACGAAATACTGTAGCGCACAAAGAGAGTGCACGTCTGACTGAGATCAATGCACAAGTAGCGGCTTTGCTTAAATGAAAAAGCCAGGCAGGCATGCGGCTTGCTCGCTTTCTCTCTCTCTCTTTCTCTCTCAGCCTGCCTGTGGTGGGGGGATGGTTTGCTTTCAGTACTGCCTGCAGATAGGCAGGCAAACACGTGCAGCAATCTCCTCCTCCCCCTCCCCAGCAGGCACGTGGCTCACTTGCTCTCTCTCTCTCTCTCTCTCAGCTCAGCTCAGGCAGGCAAGGGAAACTGGCTTGTTCGTATACCGAGTGTGGTCTGAACCGAGTTGTACGTGAACCGAGACGTTCGTGAACCGAGGTTCCACTGTATATATATATATATATATATTTATTTATTTTACTTATTGCTAGTTCTTACTGTTTGCATGTTTTGTTGTTTGAGGCACAGTGGTGCAGTAGTTAGCACTGCTGCTTCATAGCTCAGATAATATATTTGGCCACAATACTTGGTCCACCATAGTGGGCACATGCTTCCCTAATCCTCAGGGACACTTAAAAGACAATTATAATTCACTCGAAACTAAATCAGTTCTTCCTCCCTAAGTGACTTCAGAGCATCAAAAGAGGTTTGTCAAAGTTTCTGAGCATTTCTACGATTTTACTGAATTTGTGAGGAATGTAACTTTGCAGGGTTCACGCATCACTATTTGAGACCAAGTTAATGAAAGCAGGGGCTTACACTTAGTGTGTTTAGAGTCAGGGAGTCTTTTTTTGCTATAGTATAGTAACACAGGTGAGTTTCCTATTTTTCGAGCTAATGATATGTCATGTTATACTTTTTTGTATGTTGTATGTTTTTTGCCTCCTTTTTGATATAGTGTTTTCTTCTAGTAAATATTTTATTATTATTATCATTACTATTATTTTCTTTTACTTGTCAGCTAGTCGTAACACAATTGTTAAAACCTGTGCTATGGGAGAGAAAGAAAAATGGATGCAAAGAAATTCCACTGTTATTGGTCAATTACAACTTGAAAGAATGAAATATTTCATCCATGTAATAGAATGAATGAGATCAGAAAATAGACAGATGGTTGGAGAATGAGATGGTGGAATAAATGTAGAACTCTGTCATATTTTTATGGAATAGGTTGTTTGTAAGAACAGAAAAAATGATTAATGCTGTGCACAAAACCTCTTTTCAGGGAACAGTTTTCAAGATATTGAATTTCAACCCCCTACTGAGGTGCAGACCACTTGTAGATTTCAAGTAACCAAACACAGTGCAGCTTGCTTAGATATGGATTGCAGTAATAAATGAAATGAATATAAAAAAAATTAAAACAGGGACTGTTTAGGTTTTAAATACAGACTCATTTGACTAAATGAAAAAAGAAAAAAAAACTCAGCTGATTAAATAGTAAGTAAATGGGTCCGATGCCCATTGTCTAATTTGCAAAGTTTAATTTTCAAAATAGATGTTAAGCGTTGTTTGCAAATCCCTCTTCATCTACAGAATTTGATTAACATAACATTATCATTCTCAAACCCACTAAATTAATTTCAGGGTCCCAGGATGGCATAACATCAGGCAGCATCAGGTCCAAAGCATTACAAAGCAATAAACAGAGTTGCAGCTTTTAACAGAACTTTTAAATAAGATATCCATCAATCAATTATCCATCCCGATATATCCTAACTACAGGGTCACGGGGGTCTGCTGGAGCCAATCCCAGCCAACACAGGGCACAAGGCAGGAAACAAACCCCGGGCAGGGTGCCAGCCCACCACAGGGTGCACACGCACACACACACCCACTCACCAAGCACACACACTAGGGACAATTTCGAATCGCCAATGCACCTAACCTGCATGTCTTTGGACTGTGGGAGGAAACCGGAGCATCCGGAGGAAACCAAAGCAGATAATGGGAGAACATGCAAACTCTAGGCAGGGAAGACCCGGGATAAATAAGATATTACCCTATTCGTTTTTTTTATTTTATTAAGTAACATATTTGTCTTTACCATTTATTTAAAGTTAGTGCATGAACTACACATGCTAATATTTCAATCCTGTAATATGTTTTGTGCTTTAATCTTAATAGTGTAGTATAAATTTAAAATGCCAGTGTTTATATTTTAGCAGCTCTAATGTTGGAATTTATGACTCTGAATAAAATGAAGTAATTAAATTAATTTTTGTTCTGATTAAATACAATTTTACATTTTTAAAAGTGATACTGATTTTTTACAGAGATCATAACGAATTTACAACTGACTAAAGAACAAACAGAAGAATGTATAAATTTTAAAAAGAGAATGATCAGTAGTGGTAGTTAACTTTGATCTCCTGGAGCTGTGAGGCAGCAGTGCTTAACACGGCACCACTGCTTTCTTTTATTTGAAAATGTGCTCCTTAATATGACACTTATCAACAGGATGTTCACATATAAAATCACAAGGTAACGTGGGTCCTCCTCCCCATGGGCTCACCACCTATGGGAGGGGCCAAGGAGGTTGGGTGCAGTGTGAGTTGGGTGGTGGCCGAAGGCAGGGACCTTGGCGGTCTGATCCTCGGCTACAGAAACTGGCTCTTGGGACGTGGAATGTTACCTCTCTGAAGGGGAAGGAGCCTGAGCTAGTGCGCGAGGTCCGAGAGGTACCGGCTAGATATAGTCGGACTCACCTCGACGCACAGCTTGGACTCTGGAACCAATCTTCTTGAGAGGGGCTGGACTCTCTACCACTTTGGAGGTGCCCCTGGTGAGAGGCGCCGAGCAGGTGTGGGCATACTTATTGCCCCCCGACTCGGAGCCTGTGCATTGGGGTTCACCCCGGTGGACGAGAGGGTGGCCTCAGTTTGACAGCAGTTTGGAGTATCCACCCTTTTTGGAGTCTCTGGAGGGGTTGCTAGAGGGCATACCTTCTGGGGATTCCCTCGTTTTGCTGGGAGACTTCAATGCTCACGTGGGCAATGACAGTGAGACCTGGAAGGGCGTGATTGGGAGGAATGGCCCCCCCGATTTGAACCCGAGCGGTGTTTTGTTATTGGACTTCTGTGCTCGTCATGGATTGTCCATAACGAACACCATGTTCAAGCATAAGGGTGTTCATATGTGCACTTGGCACCAGGACACCCTAGGCCTCAGGTCGATGACATGTGGTCGTGTCGTCGGACTTGCGGCCATATGTCTTGGACACTCGGGTGAAGAGAGGGGCGGAGCTGTCAACTGATCACCACCTGGTGGTGAGTTGGCTTCGATGGTGGGGGAAGATGCCGGTCAGACCTGGTAGGCCCAAACGTGTTGTGAGGGTCTGCTGGGAACGGCTGTCAGAGTCCCCTGTCAGAAGTAGCTTCAACTCCCACCTCCGGCAGAACTTCAGCCACGTCCTGAGGGAGGTGGGGGACATTGAGTCCGAATGGGCCATGTTCCGTGCTTCTATTGTTGAGGCGGCTAACCGGAGCTGTGGCCGCAAGGTGGTCGGTGCCTGTCGTGGCGGCAATCCCCGAACCCGTTGGTGGACACCGGCGGTGAGGGATGCCGTCAAGCTGAAGAAGGAGTCCTATAAGACTTTTTTGTCCTATGGGTCTCTGGAGGCAGCTGATAGGTACCGGCAGGCCAAGCGGAACGCGCCGGTTGTTGCTGAGGCAAAAACTTGGGCATGGGAGGAGTTTGGAGAGGCCATGGAGAACGACTTTCGGACGGCTTCGAGGAGATTCTGGTCCACCGTCCGGCGTCTCAGGAGGGAAGCAGTGAAGTGTCAACACCGTATATGGTGGGGATAGTGCGCTGCTGACCTCGACTCGGGACGCTGTGGGTCGGGGGGAGGAGGACTTCGAAGACCTCCTCAATCCCACTAACATGCCTTCCAATGAGGAAGCAGAGCCTGGGGACTCTGAGGTGGGCTCTCCCATCTCTGGGACTGAAGTCACCGAGGTGGTCAAAAAACTCCTTGGTGGCAGGGCCCCGGGGTGGATGAGATACGCCGGAGTTCCTTAAGGCTCTGGATGTTGTAGGACTGTCTTGGTTGACACGTCTCTGCAACATCGCATGGACATCGGGGACAGTGCCTCCGGATTGGCAGACGGGTGGTGGTCCCCTCTTTAAAAGGGGACGGAGGGTGTGTTCCAACTATAGAGGGATCACACTCCTCAGCCTCCCTGGAAAAGTCTATTCGGGGGTTCTGGAGAGGAGGGTCCGTCAGATAGTCGAACCTTGGATTCAGGAGGAACAGTGTGGTTTTCGTCCTGGTTGCGGAACAGTGGACCAGCTCTTCACCCTTAGCAGAGTCCTGGAGGGTGCATGGGAGTTTGCCCGACCGGTCTACATGTGTTTTGTGGACTTGGAAAAGGCATTCGACCGTGTCCCTCGGGAATCCTGTGGGGGAGCTCGGGAGTATGGGGTATCGGACCCCCTTATAAGAGCTGTTCGGTCTCTGTACAACCGGTGTCAGAGCTTGGTCCGCATTGCCGGCAGTAAGTCGAGCCCGTTTCCAGTGAGAGTTGGACTCCGCCAGGGCTGCCCTTTGTCACCCCTTTAGTGCTGGTCTATTGAATCTGGATTCAGAGAAAGATGGGAAGGTGAGATGAAGAGTGGCTAGTGTCACAAAGAGTGAATGGAAAAGTGAGGAAGGTTATGAAAAGGATGCCTACAGAGATCAATATTTAGACATGAGGAAGTGGACCAAGCTTCCCACTGAGAGATTTGAACAGTTATAGGAAAGCAGGAAGTGGAACAAGGTGATTGTTATTTTCAAAGTTGGATTATTGAATTTCCCCTCTTGGGATTAATAAAGTATCTATTTATCTACTGTATCTATCTATCTATCTATCTATCTATCTGGATTAAGACCCCCACAGGCACCTTGATGATTTAGCTTATTAACAGAGACTTGATCATACTTTTAACAATGCAGTCCACAGACACTGGATCATTTATTGCAATGTGGTATATCTCGATTGGTTCAACAAGGGGTTATCACAACTCAGTGCCCCCTCATTTATAATCAGTGTGGTTATTATACATATGCCGCGAATAGAGATTAGTGGTGAGAGGCAGCGTAGTACAATACACCTGAACTGAGTTGATTGGAGTGTATTGTATCTTTATTAAAAACCTTAGAGCTTAGCCACTTTTCTTGTGATGCGTCTTTTTAATGCATGATAAGTTGCTCTTGCCCATATGGAAAAATACAGTAAATAGATGGCGGAAGTGCCGGCTGCGCACCCGGAAGCCCTCCGGGTGTCCCTGCTCCTCTTCCCCCTAGCACTTCCTGGTGTGGCGGAAGTGCTGAGGTCCAGGGTTGTTCAGGCACCGGGGCGCCGCCTGGCAGTGGCCACGGGCCCTTACAGGGTTGGGCTTCCAAGCCCTCTACTCCCAATACAACCAGGGCGGTCGCCCCCTATTGGTCTGGAGGAGGCACAAGCCCTCATCCGGTCCTCCTGGGCGTCCCGGCTGGGCTCCACCCCCAGCCGCATGTGACAATATATATATCACTTTCAAAATGCATTTATGTTTAACACCACATGTTTTTATTCTGTATTGGGTATGAACATGAAAAGCCATATACTGAATATTTATGATTTACACAAAACATATTATAATTACAGTAACATGGTAGTGTTTAGATCTAAACACTTGATTGGGGAGTTGCTCGCATACTGAAGAGTCTAGAGCTGCATGTGGAAGTTGCCACTACATTTTTAGTTGCATTACACATATAGGTATACTTTGTCAGCATGCCCTTGTCAATCAAACAGTCTGTAGTCTATTTATGAATTTATGCTGCAGGAAGATAAGTAAATAAATCAAGATAAACAGGTAAATAAGATGTGCTGTGCTTTTATATAAGTAACATGTAATTTTTTTATATAAAGACTGTCACAAAACATAATCACAAACAGAACGTTGCACGAGACCTTGGAGAGCTTGTCATGCCTTGCTCATCCTCATCTGAGTTCATCTCTATTTGAAAACAGCTGTGTCAGATTGGGGAGAACATGAAAGCGGCTGAGAGAATAAAACTGAATTAAAAAAAATGCTAATCTTTACAAGTACCATAAATTTGCACGGGGTATTGGAGACTGAAATCAAATGTATGTTTTTATTGTATTGTATAATAGTAACAATAAGAGCAGCTCACTGCTCAAAACATTAATTCTGGGAAGCGGCCAGGATTGAACCTGTGACCTCTTGATTATGAGTCAGCAGTTCGTACCATCAAATCGGTCATGTTAACAATCTACCCTAACCCAATTATTTTTTCCGGTTATATTCTTGAATAAAATCGCACTTGTTTTATTATACTTATACCTTTTGTGAAAATGTTTATTTGATATTTGGACTTCAGTCTTCACACATTATACAGTTCATGTCAAAATTTTGTTAGTACTAAAACATGAAAAACGTTTGTCTTTTAGGTATGTGTAACATTTCTTGCATTTCTCACATTTGCTGTTATCCTACACTTACATAGATCATTGTAGACACGGAACACACATGAAATGCATGTGTTCCAAATAACAATATATTATTTACCCTATATAACTCAAGGCACCTCACACCAAGATAAACAAGGCTTGAGCTGGTGGGCCGGGATTATGAGTTTTTTCATAGGCTTCAGGGATTCTAGTGTTAAACGACATGGATACACTGTTGTGTAACATTTTGTAATCTTAAGATGTAGATCAATACTCAATATTTTTGGCTGGTAAAACTGACATATTTGGAAAGCTTTAATACTTTTTCTATCTCGTATGGATGCAGCTTGCTTTAAGTGCCATTGTAATTTGCAAGAACAAAGTTTTAAATTTTAAAAAACACTTCACTTTACAACTTTAAGTGGTAAATTAATAAATACCATGATTGTCTGAACATAACCCTGAATTGAAATAAGCCAAACTTATCCTTTAACAATACTATGCAAGTACATTACTTCTGAGTCCAGTGTCATTTTTGAACTTGTGTATCAAAATAGTGTGGCCAGTATTGTCAAAGTCCCAGATTAAATAAAATGTATAATTTCCATCCTTAGAATATATTAAAATTGACAATACTATTTCATTCTATTTCTGTACAGTGATCAGTGTGAAAAACAGTCTAAAGCCTTTCAAATAAAATGAAACAAGCTGTGAGACTACTATTTTAAGAACAAAGGAAAGGAAAAGTAACTTCAAAATTGGTTTGTAATTAATAAGCATGTTTGGATCTGGATTTGATTTTTTGTAAATAAAGGTCTAACAATCTAATGCATTAAGAGCTATGTCAATCAGTAGTGATCATTTAATAATGGGTGCTGGAAGGACAGAGAGTTGGGATTGTATACTGTATAAAGGACAGGTAGTCAAATAATTCTGAGAAGGTAAAGCTATAATTTCCTGTTGTGTTATTAAGTTGAAATTATTAAGGCAGTATATGCAGAAAGAAATAAAGTTAAACACTGAAATACTAAGCTTCCAGCTTGCCTTTGAATTCTGTAGTTTTAAATTATCTCATTTATTATTAAAGTTTCATCATCTGTGCTGGAAATGTTTGTAGGAATTTTGCATCTTTGTTCAGATTTTCCTTTTGACAGATCAGCAAGGATTTCACATCCACATCTTTTAACATGGAATAGTAAACAGAAGAAGGAAGAAATTTTTTTGAATGCATTTTAATACTGCCCAACAATGCTGTTCAGAAGACCTGTATTGTTTTCATCTAAATTCTACTTTTTATAATTCTAATTTAAGAACATAAACGCTAAACATAGGCACATTTCTTTGTGCTGTAGTCAGTTCTTCTTGAGAGAGACGTTTGTCTATCTGTTGTGGAATATAATGGGGGCCATACCACTCCCCAAACTCAGACACAGACAGGCACAAAGACACAAGTCCAAAATACAACCTTTTATTTTCCTTGTGTGGCAACTCTGTTTCCCAGCTCCCCCATTTCCAAGCACAAGACACAATACACAGCACTTAATACTGCTCAGTCCCTTATTTCTTCTTCCTTCCTTCTCTCACCTCTTTCTCTTTTTTACTGCCTCCGCGGAAGCATTGTCTATCTTCCATCCAACTCTTGCTGTGTGAACGGAGTGAGGCGGCCTCCTTTATAGTGCACCCAGAAGTGCTTCAGGTGCACTCTGATCTTCTTCTGGCAGCTGTCCCGAGTGTGGCGGAACTGTTGTAAGGGCCCCCAGAAGTACTCCACATTTTACTGGATCTTCTTCTGGCAGCACTTCTGGGTGTGTCAGAAGTGCTGCAGACCAGGGGCCTCATGTATAAACGGTGCGTATGCACAGGAATGTTGCGTAAGAACGTTTCCACATTCAAATCGCGATGTATAAAACCTAAACTTGGCATAAAGCCACGCACATTTCCACGGTACCTCATACCCTGTCGTACGCAAGTTCTCCGCTCGGTTTTGCAGACTGGCGGCACCCAGCGTCAAAGCAGTGCTACTGTTCCTGTGTGGTTATCCTTTCTTTTCCTGACGCGGCTTTATAAATACACTGAAATTAATTGTTGCATATTGTTTATTAGTGTAATGCACCTGATTGTAAATTACCTGTAACAATATAATGGTCCAGGGAATAGCCATAGTATTCCAAATACCATAACTGCTTTGGCATTGTTACTCTCACTGCACCTTCTTCTTTCAGCTGCTCCTGTTAGGAGTTGCCACAGCGGATCATCTTTTTTCATATTACTCTCACTGCACCACTGGGAGTATTTATATCTCTGTATCTGAGTGGGGAATTACAGCAGCAGCTGATCGGAAAGAGAATTATCGGGATACAGTATCAAGCCCACTCTGCCTCAGCCATGGCAAAATGTTTCAAAGCCTCTCCTGTACAGACCTCGCGGTTTAGAAACAGTTTCATCCCAAGAACTATAAACACACTCAATCAATTGCTCCTTGTAGAACTGTTTGTACTTATAAGTACAATTACCCCACTGTAAACTTGCACTACAGTTATAATATTGCACAACCTGCGCCGCTTTATAAAGCACGTATTTACATATGATGACAATATCATTTTTAAGATGAAATGCAGCAAAATATGTTGATTATATTATACAGATAAAACTTTAACTTCATTTAAATAATCTGTGTTGTTAATAATTAAACGTGAGGACACAGTGCCGCAGCGCTAGCAAGTTCACATATTGCTCCTGCCTCACACTGTATATTTGCTGCGGCTGGCGCGACACTGGAAGGATAGACGGATAGAATAATTAAACACATACTATGAAGATATGTCAATGTTCCATAAAAGTTTTCAAGAATCGTCGTTGTAAGCTTACAGATGGCTTAACATCTATTACAGAGCTGATTGTGTGGCGATTGGGTATTTGGGGAAAGAAAAATAAAGACAGGAATTGGAGGTTAGTACCTTTGAAAGAGACAGTACTGCTACAATAAATTATTTTATCGAAGGTCGCGCATGGCGCAGCAGCATCTTGTGTGAAACATGAACAATCACTGAAGCTTTGAGTAGGTGGAGGTGGCGCAGGCCACCACCACAAAGAAACCGGAAAAAGAAACAGAAGAGAGAGTAGGGGTCAGTACGGATTTTAGAGCCACCATGAGTAGTTATTATAAGGAAATTGAACATATAGAGTATCAGGATTAAGTTAAATTAAATTAAATTGAAGTTATAGAAAGGCCATGTTAAAGTAATATGTTTTCAGCAGTGTTTTAAACTGCTCTACTGTATTAGCCTGGCGAATTCCTATTGGCAGGCTATTCCAGATTTTAGGTGCATAGCAGCAGAAGGCCGCCTCACCACTTCTTTTAAGCTTTGTTCTTGGAATTCTAAGGAGACCTTCATTTGAGGATCTGAGGTTACAATTTGGAATATAAGGTGTCAGACATTTCGATATATAAGATGGGGCGAGATTATTTAAGGCTTTATAAACCATAAGCAGAATTTTAAAGTCAATCCTGAATGACACAGGTAACCAGTGTAGTGACATCAAAACTGGAGTAATGTGTTCAGATTTTCTTTTCCTAGTTAGGATTCTAGCAGCTGCATTCTGCACTAGTTGCAAACAATTTGTCTTTTTTGGGTAGTCCTGAGAGGAGTACGTTACAGTAATCTAGTCGACTGAAAACAAACGCGTGAACTCATTTCTCAGCATCTTTCAATGATATAAGAGGTCTAACTTTAGCTATGTTTCTTAAGTGAAAAAATGCTCTCCTAGTGATCTGATTAATATGCGACCAGGCAGGCAGGCAGACCATTCCACAGTTTAGGGGCCCTGTAAGTAAAAGCTCGATCTCCCACTGTTATTTTATTAACCCTTGGAATCATAAGCAGACCTGCATCTTGAGATCTCAATGTGCACTTTGGTTTGTAAGTCATGATAATTTCAGACAAGTAAGCCAGACCTTGGCCATTTGATGCTTAATATGTTAAAAGGAGGATTTTGAAATCTGCCCTAAACTATCACATGACCAAAGAAAAATTATTTCTATAAAGCTGAATTAGCTCTGACTGTAACCGTCCTGTAGCTTTGGGCACTTTGGCACACTTAACAAATTTATGTGAAATATTTATAAGCAAAAATCAAAGAACAAAGAATGAGGGAATGATCCTACAATCATTTTTTTTTTCAAGGTAGACACTGACTCCATGCAATCTTAAACCAGATAACCAGTTTGCAAAATGGATGTATAGATAATATATCATGGTGTTTTATTTAACTCTTAAAAAATTACATTTAACATTTTATCATTGACATTGAGCAGGAACAGAGTTAGAAAAAACTTTCACCAACAGTGCATCCAATATGTATGAAATATACTGAATGGAAGTGATGAAATATACAGACAAAATAAACAGATGTAGTAAACATTGGTAGACAAATGCAGTGAAGTGGCAGTGGTATATATATGGTTTTTTTTTCAAATGATATGTGAAAGGTTTTGGAAATCTTCAACAACAGTTACCAGTGGCAAGTACACTGACAATTGGCTATGTCCCATGCATAATTATGCTAGTCTAAGTGTAAATCATTGTCCACTTATACATTTTTATAACCATTTGCAATAATTGGTTACCTCTTTAATCACTTACAGATACACTCCATTGATATCACAGAAGCAGCAAATGAAACAAAACGATGTTGGCAAAGTGATGATTTCTGAAAGCAGTACGGGAAAGAAAGACTGTAATTACTGATGTTTGCAGCACAAGCAAAGTTGCAGGGTATTTGGCAGATAGAACCTGTAAACTGGATCGACTAATATCCTTTGCCCTGCTGGAAGGGCAACTCATTAAAAACAGGAGAACTTGGCTATTCTCCTTCCCATTACTGGATAAAAGTACAATTATAATTTGTTGCATGCTGCACCCTTCATTTCTGCCTCTGCCTAGTTCTACTTAGCTTTCTGAACACTTCACAATATAAAGACATTATTTCTCCATTGCTCTGCTCAAATTTTTCACACCTCCTAGCATATTTGATTTTTTTTTTATTACTCAAAAAAATTGAATAAGTTTATAATCTCAAGTTTCATTAAGAGGTTACATTTCTGTGAAATGTCTTCTCTTATGTGACTTTAAAATAATATTTATTTTGTGTTTTATGGGTCATTGTCTCTTGGGAATAACTGCAGACTCTATACATATTTTATGTGTTTCCATAAATAAATAATTTCAAATAAATTAAAATATAGTTCAGTCATTTTTTAAAATAAAAGAAATGAAAAAGTCAAAAATCATGGTCATTAATAAATCAACAGATATAAGAACAATATATGATGCATAAAGCACTTAACATTTTTGTAAAATTCATTAGTCTGTTGCATTAGCTTCTACAATTAACTTTTTATTGTGTATTATCTAAATTTAAATTCTTAAAAATACATTTTAAACACAGTAAGTACTATCTAAATATCACATACAGTATATATCACCTACAATATATATTGCATTTGCACTGTGACTGGTAGTAAGGAAACAGAATGAAGCAGTGGAATTCGTTGAGATACCATCCTGGTAGCCCAGTTTAATTATTCAATGAGAAAAGCAAAAGGTTTCTTCAAAGGCATAACAAAAAGGATGCTGAGCACAAAACAAGCCCACACAGAGTTCTCCGATGTTGTCTTTAGTTCTTGGGTCTCACACGGTTACTCTTTTGTTATTACTGTAAGTTCTGAGGGGTATTTTCCGTACGTTGATTAAATCATCCAAGATCAGATGCCTCATCTTGGAAGAGTTAAGGCCGGTAAAACTCATCCGGGATAAGTCGTTTTTTTAAACGCAGCTGTGTAGTAGATTAGTCTAGCTGGATCTAATCATCTGAGATTAATGCACGTGCCCACGCTAATTGAAAAGCCCATATATATTGAGTTTAGAAAACATGATCAGCAAGTCTTTGATAGGCTGCAACAAAATGACAAAAGAACTGGAACATTTTTTCATACAAGCAGAGCAGGACCTTTTACTTGAAGCATATGAAGAATTTCTGCAAAAGCAGCCCATAACCAGAAAAGACATCTGGCAAAAAGTGGCTGACAAATTAAACGTGTAAGTAGTGTGCATTGTACTTACTGAATGCAGCGTTTCATTTCCTATGTGTCAGATTAATTATTATTTAACATGTAATAATTCCAGATCAAACGTTAGCACAAGGAGAGCATGGGAACAGGTTAAAGTGAATTACAAGAATATACTTCAAACTGGTAAATATTGGTATATAACTATTTAAAGAATTGTTGACATAAAGAATCATATATAATACTAGCAAAATACCCGCGCTTCACAGCAGAGAAGTAGTGTGTTAAAGAAGTTATGAAAAAGAAAAGGAAACATTTTAAAAATAACGTAACATGATTGTCAATGTAATTGTTTTGTGACTGTTATGAGTGTTGCTGTCATCAAGGATTTGATTATCATTACTTCTTTCAATCAGGTTCGTATTTGGAGGATGTGTTGTGTTCAAGTTACATTCCGTGTTTGTCTAGTCTATTCCTGACCATCTCATCTTCATTGTTAACTGTTGTAAAGATAACAGGTTTCATTCATCGAAGTGATCACTACCCAAATCGGTACTCGTGAATCTAAGATGTTTAACAGGCATTCCCGGTATTAAATTGTGGATTTGCCTGCGAATATTTAGCGGCAGCGTGTCTATTGGATTGCCGCTGACAAACGGCCTTATGTGGGCAGGCAGTCAATTACGTGGGAGGCGTGATGATGGAGGACGCAACTCTGCCTCACACTGCGACCGAGCTGCAGGCTATGGCTCTATATATGTACGTAAGTAGGTTCCAGTTATGACCGTTACACGTAGAATTTCAAAATGAAACCTGTCTAAATTTTGTAAGTAAGCTGTATGGAATGAGCCTGCCAAATTTCAGTCTTCTACCTACACGGGAAGTTGGAGAATTAGTGATGAGTCAGTCAGTCAGTCAGCGAGGGCTTTGCCTTTTATTAGTATAGATAAAAAACATTAATTTTAAAGCTAATAAGAAGGCAGACAAGCAAAAAACAGGTGGAGGTTAGTTGGAAAGTTAGGCTGATTGTGAGATTCTTTATGGAACAGTGAGTGTTTTTGCCTGTGTATTACCTACCTGCAATGGCATGAAACACCACTTTTATTGTCTGTACACGCAGGTGTCCAGGAAACACTATGAAAACCCGAAGGAAATATTTCAGAGCCAAACAGACTTTATGAAATGCATGGTAAACTGCACTTTTAGATAGATTTTTCGAATCACCTACAGTATATAAAAAAGTGCAGCCTGCAAAAAAACTCAAAGTAATGCATACTGTCTGTGTGGTTGTGAGAGCCCGACTTCGCCTAGTTTGACTTCGAATATAAGGTGCTAATAAATCTTTGAGGTACAATATTCCAAAAGAATTTCCTCTGGGAGCAATAAAGGATCTTGCTAATCGCGCAAAACCCTCTCTATATGAAATTCTCTTCTTATAATTTGCACACCGATATTAATTGGTTGCTCATTTATGAACAGCGAAGCCATGACTGAATGAATCCCATGCACGGACACTGATTAAGTGTGTGAGCTAATCCTTGTTTACATATAACAAGCCTGCTCTGAGCAGGTTTAAGGATTTGGATGTGCTGCTATGACAACTCATCCAGCAAGAGTTTCGAAAAACTGACAGATCCAGGATCATGCCAAACTGTCAACAATTACATCCAGCTAAACGAGTAATCCACGTACGAAAAATACCCCCTGGTCTTGAATGAGTTAACACTAGAATTACCAGAGCCTACAAAAAAACTTGTAGATCCGTCCGACCTTAAATTGCTTCGCACCTCTCCATCAGCGTCTTTTGTCCTTTAAATGTGTTGATAAGCAGCAAGCAGTCTGCTATCATATCCCCCACCGGAACACAGTTTTCTCAGCTCAAGTCTGTTTAGTCTGTTTAATGGTGTAGATCAGACAAGATGGAAAAATACAAAAATAAGATTAGGCAATACTAAGTGTCCTGCCTTTCACACAGACTACATGCTTTGACAGGCAGATAAACTCCTTTCTTTATCCACAACTCTATAGATGGTTGTTTCTTTATCCACAGGTTTATTGGAATCAAAAGGGTGAAACTAAAACAGAGAAAAAGATACAAAGCGCTAAATGGCTTTATATTAACAACAAACATATCCTCTAAATGTATATTACTGTGCATTTTATACATACTAATATTAAACAACTAAAGGAGTTACTTCCATTTTGCAAATAAATATAAAAGGAAGGATAATGTTAAAACAAAATAGTACAAACAGACGATGCTATCACAAGCATCAAGATAAGTATAGATGACAGCGAATTGTGACTAGTGGGCTTCCATGCACATAACAGCAACCTTCCTGATTACCTTACATGACAGGGAGCAAGGGAAGGGAGAGAAAATACCAGCTGTACCCACTAGATGGAGCTAAACTGCAAATCTTAATACAATGAACAGTTTTTAAAAAGTTGCAACAGAACACTAAGTAAAAAAAGAGTAAAGTAAGTTCCAATGGCTAGGAGGACAGAAAATAAAAAAGAACTCCAGATAGACTGGAGAAAAAAAGCACAAAAGTCGAAATGTGCTTACGCACAGAAATATCCAGATGCAGAAATCTTTGTGTACTCCAACTTCCACGTTCTTCCGCTCCATAAATCCTGGTCAGCGTGAAAAGTAATGCACGTGCACGCGCTTTCTGTCCCGCCCCAGTTCCTCCCAGAATTACGCCTCTTTGAATATGCAAATCAATATAAATAGCCCTTAAGCCCAGCGTTCTGTGAAAAGGCAATGGCAAAAGCAAGAGGGAAAATATAAGAAGTTCAGCGAATACCAAGTGGAGGCAAAGAAAAGCGTACTATTTGTTGGTTTAACCAGTGGTATAAACAACAAAAGGTAGTCAATCGACTGACATAGCGTTTCGGAGAAACTCGAAAACTCAAGTTCACAAAGTCGCACAGAGCGCGAAATAAAAAAGAAGTCACATATCCAAGTCGCTGTGAAAAGGCGAGTTGTAGGCCACTGTCTGAGTGTCATGTGAAAGTTTATTAGGGTATAGAGGAAAAAAAAGGCACACAGTGGGGAAAAAGCACGAAATGTCAACTTTAATCTCGAAATTTCCACTTTCATCACATAGTTTATTTTGTCATTGTGTGATGTGCTCTATGTGTGTGAATCACTACGTGCTTACCGGCTTTCTCTTCCTCCGACAGGACACAGAATCCATTACATTTGTGATATTACAGCTCACTGAATAATTAAAATAATGAGATACTGTATATAGGTGATATCATTTTCATGATGATAGGAGTTAAATCATGTTATTAAACATGTGAACACGGTGGCGAAATGATTGTTCATGTCTCAGATGCTTGCTGCGCCATGCGCGATCTTCGATGAAATACTTTATTACAGAAGTACTGTCTCTTTCAAACATACTAACCTCCAATGCCTGTCCTTACGTTTCTTTCTCCAAATACCCAATCGCCACACAATCAGCTCTGTAATAGACGTTAAGCCATCTGTAAGCTTAGAATGCCGATTCTTCAAAACTTTTAAGGAACATTGAAATATCTTCGTAGTACGTGTTTAATTATTCTATCCATCCAGTGTCGCGCCAGTCCCAGCAAGAGGCAGGAGCAATCTGTGAACAGAACGCCAGCTCCTTGTTAGCACTGCAGCACCGTGTCCTCACATATTTATTAACAATATAGGTTATTTAAACAAATTTAAAGTTTTATCTGTATAATATAATTAACATATTTTGCTCCATTTCATCTTAAAAATATCGTCATCATATGTAAATACGCACTTTATAAAGTGGCTCATGTTGTGCAATATTATATATTGCATATATATAATATATATATTATATATCTACAAGGAGCACTTGATTGAGTGCGTTTAAAGTTCTTGGGATGAAACTCTTTCTGAACCGCGAGGTCCATACAGGAAAGGCTTTGAAACGTTTGCCGTGTGAAAGCAGTTCAATAGACAGCATGGCTGAGGCAATGTGTGCTTGATGCTGTATACTGATAATTCTCTTTCCAGGCAGCTGCTGTAGATTCTTGATTCCCCACTCAGATACAGTGGTATTAACACTCCGAGTGGTGCAGTGAGAGTAACAGGGAAAAAGATGATCTGCTGCGGCAACCCCCAACGGGAGCAGCTGAAAGAGGAAGAAGAAGGTGCAATGAGAGTAACAACGCTAAAGCAGCTATTGTATTTAGAATAGTTTGACCAATCTGTGGACCATTATATTGTTACTGGTTAATTACAATCAGATGAATTAAACTAGGGCGGCATGGTGGCGCATGGTAGCGCTGCTGCCTCGCAGTTAGTAGACCCGGGTTTGCTTCCCGGGTCCTCCTTGCATGGAGTTTGCATGTTCTCCCCATATCTGCGTGGGTTTCCTCCGGGCGCTCCGGTTTCCTCCCACGGTCCAAAGACATGCAGGTTAGGTGGATTGGCGATTCTAAATTGGCCCTAGTGTGTGCTTGGTGTGTGGGTGTGTTTGTGTGTGTCCTGCGGTGGGTTGGCACCCTGCCTGGGACTGGTTCCTGCCTTGTGCCCTGTGTTGGCTGGGATTGGCTCCAGCAGACTCCGTGACCCTGTGTTCGGATTCAGCGGGTTGGAAAATGGATGGATGGATGAATTAAACTAATAAACAATATGCAGTTAATTTCAGTGTATTTATAAAGCCACGTCAGGAAAAGAAAGATAAACTACACAGGAACAGTAGCACTGCTTTGACACTGGGTGCCACCAGTCTGCAATACAGAGAGCAGAACTTGCATATGACAAGGTATGACGTACTGTGGAAATGTGCGTGGCTTTACACCAAGTTTAGGTTTTATATATCGCGATTTGAACGTGGAAACGTTCTTGCGCAACATTTCTGTGCATACGCACTGTTTATACAGGAGGCCCCAGGTGCTTCTTTTCTCTCCATGATGTTTCATCACCCAATACAACAGTTCATTATCAAGCATAAAATGAGGGCTTGGTGGCTTGGAGTTGGTGGCTGGTTGCACATTGCTGGAGACCATGGCATTCCTTGCAAACTTCAGTGAAGGAAAAGGAGAGGGATCAGCCTCGTCAACCTAGGTAGCATGCCCTTTCATGCTCTCTTGCATGGTGGAGAATTACCTTGGGTCCGGGGTCAGGCTCAAATTCCCCCATTGTTCAGGCTGCAGCAGGTTGTCATCTCTTTTTTTGTGAAGCCAGTTACTGCCAGTATAACAGTGTCAGGTGGTGGCAGCAGTACAGCTACCCTAACCTGCAGTGCAGCCCCTGAAAGAAGCCTTGACTTCTTTCTGTCACAGTGTTATGATGCAATGTATTGGTGCATCATAATAATGGTGACACAATAATGATATTGCTGCTGTAATCTTATAGGGACTGTACTAGGTGTCTGTTTAGCTGGACTGTGCCTGAAAAGGGATAAGCAAGAGAGTTAAATGTGGTGGCACCATGGTTCCATCTACATTCTACCTCCTCATTTAGGCAGGGCAGTTTGTGATCAGGGGCCTCATGTATAAACGGTGCGTACGCACAGAAATGTTGCGTGAGAATGTTTCCATGTTCAAATCGCAATGTATAAAACCTACACGTGGCGTAAAGCCACGAACTTTTCCACGGTACCTCATACCCTGTCATATGCAAGTTCTCTGCTCGGTTTCGTAGACTGGCGGCACCCAGCTTCAAAGCAGTGCTACTATTACTTTGTGGTTACCCTTTATTTCTTAGAACCACATTCCTGACGCGGCTTTATAAATACACTGAAACTAACCACATATTGTTTATTAGTGTAATGCATCTGATTGTAATTAACCTGTAATAATATAATGGTCCAGGGAATAGCCATAGTATTTCAAATACCAAAACTACTTTAGAGTTGTAACTCTCACTGCACCTTTTTTTTCCTTCTTTCAGCTGCTCCTGTTAAGGGTTGCCACAACGGATCATCTTTTTCCATATTACTCTCACTGCACCACTCAGAGTATTTATATCACTGTATCTGAGTGGGGAATCACAGCAGCAGCTGATCAGAAAGATAATTATTGTGATACAGTGTCAAGCCCACTCTGCCTCAGCCATGGCAAAATGTTTCAAAGCCTCTCCTGTACGGACCTCGCAGTTCAGACACAGTTTCATTCCAAGAACTATAAACGCACTCAATAAAGTGCTCCTTGTAGAACTGGTTGTACTTATAAGTACAATCACCTCACTGTAAACTTGAACTACAGTTATAATATTGCACAATCTGTGCCACTTTATAAAGCACGTATTTATATATGATTATGATATCATTTTTAAGATGAAATGCAGCAAAATATGTTGAATATATTATACAGATACAACTTTAACTTAATTTAAATAATCTGTATTGTTAATAATTAAACATGTGAGGACATGGTGCCGCAGCACTAGCTTGTTCACGGATTGTTCCTGCTTTGCGCTGTATATTTGCTGAGGATGGCACAACACTGGAAGGATAGACGGATAGAATAATTAAACACGTACAATGAAGATATTTCAATGTTCCTTAAAAGTTTTGAAGAATCATCGTTGTAAGCTTACAGATGGCTTAACGTCTATTACAGAGCTGATTGTGTGGCGATTGGGTATTTGGAGAAAGAAAAGTAAGGACAGGAATTGGAGGATAGTATGTTTGAAGGAGACAGTACTGCTACAATAATTTCATCGAAGGTCGCACACTATCACGCACCGTATTCCCCTGTTTAATAACATGCTTTAACTCCTATCATCATGAAAAAGATATCACATATACATCTCAGTATTTAAATTTTTCAGAGAGCTGTAATATCACAAATGTAATGGATTCTGTGTCCTGTCGGAGAAAGAGAAAGAACGGAAGCACGTAGTGATTCACACACATAGAGCACATTGAAGATCAAATACAAAACAAAGCATTTAACAGGCTACTTTAGTTATGATGGGATTTGAGAAACTAGTAAATTAAATGATTTTAAGATGAAGTTTATGTTCTACTTTAATGACAAAATAAACTACGTGATTAAAGTGGATATTTTGAGATTGAAGTTAACATTTCGTGGTTTTTTCCTACTCTGTGGCTTTTTTTCTCACTGTACCCTAATGAGCTTCCATATGAAACGCAGATGGTGGCCTATGCCTTTTCATGGCGATTTTGATATGTGACAACATCTTTTTTATGTCGGCACTGTGCGACTTTGTGAACTTGAGCTTGTTTCTCCAACACGCTATGTTACTCAATCAACTTCCTTTTGTTGATTACACCACTGTATAAACCAACAAATAGTAAGTTTTTCTTTGCCTCCACTTGGTATTCGCTGAAATTCTTATATTTCCCCTCTTGCTTTTGTCATTGCCTTTTCACAGATTGCTGAGCTTAAGGTCTATTTATATTGATTTGCATTTTCAAAGAGGCGTAATTCTGGGAGGAGACAGGGCGGAACAGAAGGCACGTGCACGTGCGTTAGTTTTCACTCTGATCGGGATTTATGGAGCGGAAGAACGCGGAAGTTGGAGTACGCACAGATTCCTGCATTTGGAATTTTCTGTGCGTAAGCACATTTCAGCTTTTGTGTTTATATCATATTATAGTGCGGATTCTACGCACGGCATTATGCATGAGGTCCCAGGTGTCCCGGCTCCCCATATTTGTAATAGCAAATGAGGCTGGAAGAGTCTCTCCTTCTTTGTTGGGCTTCTGATTCTTCAAAGGAACATCCAGCTTTAGAGGTCGTGCCATCTTTGATCATCGTCTCTCCTCTGGCTTCTCTGTTTGGATCGTGGTTCTGTGCCCCTCAGTTGTTTCAATGAGCCCATCCATATCAGCACTGCTGACTGACTGGGCAGAGTAGATGTTTGGGGAACAACCACATGCTGTACAGCATGCTGCCCTAGGCAGAGCCAGTGAACCTGCTTCCCTGTGCGCAGCACTTTCATGATAGTCTGCCAGTCACGGCAGCACTGGGCCTTGCAGTTTGTGGTGAGCCCATTTCTGGCCAGACTTTCCTGTCTGATAGCCCTTTGAGCGGTCCTTCTTGTTGTAGTGAGCATGCTGCGCTTCTTCAGTGAAGAAGGGGGCCAAGATCTGGTGCATTTAGAAAGAAGGACATATTATCCTCGGCTTTATAGGAATGAAGACCCGTGCTGAGTCCTGTGCTATCCCCAGTCACTGTGCCTCAGCTGCCTACCTCCGGGCCTCTACCTCAGTGAGCTTGGTTTCCTGAGCAGCCACCTACAGCTGCTTCATTTGTTCTATAAGTTGTTGTTCTATTTCAGATAAGTCTGTTAGGTCAGTTATCCAAATAACTATGCCATATGTGACTGGCTGTAGGCAAACAGAGTGAATTGTTGGGGTAGCACACTGGTAGCCCCGTTTCATTTTTCAGAATAAAAAAACCAAAAGGGTGCCCAAAGGTCCAGCAAAAAGACGCTGAACACAAACTTAGCCTACACAGATTTTGCTGCTGTTGTCTTCAGTTCTTAGGTCTTTCACGGTAGCTCTTTTGTTATTGACTTATAGTTAAGAGTGAGATGCCTCGTTCCTGGGCCATCCCTTTTTATGGTGTCTTGACTGGGAGAGGTGAGAAATACTGTGGCTGTTACAGTCAGGGGTGATTCCCCTAATTTGGCATCTTCTTGAATGTATGTAGGAAATAGGAGTTACTGTTAGCGTTAGCACCTCATCTTGTGAAAATGAACACTAGTCACACATGCATGGCAGTGCTTAAATAAAACTTTCCATTGTTTTTTTTTTTAACTTTATTAAGTTTGTTTCCTATTTATCTCTACTAAGACAGCCATTTATGACTTTCTAGTGTGTTTTTTCTGAGTGGTGGCAAGTGTAGTTTTAGATCACTGAGTGATGGCTTGTAAATGTTTAAAGAATTACTAAAGACAGTGAAAAATTAAATTTTATAAAGTGTACTGTCAATATTGTATTTCATGAAATTTGGCTCAAACTCTGTTTGCTTCATTATAATGAATGATTAATTAGAAAAGAATTCACATTTTCTGAATACTTTCAGGTTCATTTAACAGCTTTACGCTGTGTTGTGTTAAAAGAACTTATATGTACATGGATAACCCATCGTTTAATGAAAATGGAATATGAGTTTTAACCACATAGCATATAAAACTACCAATAAGTGATCTCACCAACAAAGTACTACCAGAAGATGTAACCCATGTTTCTGTGCTTCAGGTCTGGCAAAGGAGTTCCCCAATATCTGTTCTGAGATACCACCAGGAATTAGTAGTCCCTTATTTGATAGTCATTGCCCTAAAATATGAAGCATGAGGGAATGGTAAATTTTGGTCTCCACAGAGGTCAACATCTGTTATTTTTAGCAGATCACTAGGAGCAGAAAATTTCTATAAGAAAGAGAGCTAATGGATCACTGATGTCTATAGGCAGTAGCATGGGTAGATCAATTATCAGTTAACTCTGTAAAATGAGACCTCACAGGTTGGAGTGAATTTGCCAGTTAAAAGTACAATAGTTTTGTATAGATAAAATTACAGTATATAAGCAAGCAAATAACACAATATATATTCAATATAAAGTAGAATCCTTGGGTTTCTTCAAAGGACTGGTATTTTTGAAGTTAAAGTTAATTTTTACAGTCCCAGTATTAAGTACATTAAGTTGTGTTTTCAAGTGAAGAATTATTAAAATTAAAAACAATATATACTATAATATATATATATACTATATATATATATATGATTTAAATAGTTTACTGTCAAATAATGCAAAGAGTACGCGACACGTGTTTCGCCGTAATTGTGGGCTCATTAGGCTTACACACTCATTGCACCCTCTCTCGGGAATCGAACCTTGGACGTCAGCGGCGAAGCCTCTTATGTTGCACCATGGCGTGTGGTTCATTTATTTGACAGTATGTAGATCGGGGTAATTACATTCATGGCATTCGTAGTCTGAATCACAATCTGATTGTATGGGTGGTTGCCTACCAGGTATATACAGTATATATATATATATATATATATATATATATATATATATATATATATACAGTATATATATATATATATATATATATATATATATATATATATATATATATATATAAATTATATTTACTACTCCAGTGGCTTACAATTGTGGTCAATGGGGCACCGGAGGAAACATAAAAATTCCTTATAGCTTAGCAAATGTATCCAGTTTGAAACAGAGTATTGATTAAGCACTCCGATCACAAAACTGCATAATGGATATCATTTTCACAAAAATTACATTTATTTTTCTGAGTGTACATCTTTTTAAAGACATCCGGTAGTCTTTGTTTCTTTCCACTGTACATACACACCCACCTTTCACCCCTAGAGATGTGGTTACTTATAACTCATTATGTAAATATATTCGCAATTACCTTGATAGTAATTCAAGAAACTCTGGCTAGAATTTCTTCAAGTGAAATTTTATATTTAACACTAGAATTACCAGAGCCAACGAAAAAACTTGTAAATCCGCCCCACCTTTAATCCCTTCACACCTCTCTGTCAACGTCTTTTGTCTTCTAAATGTGTTGATAAGCAGCAAGCAGCCTGCTATACCATCTCCCCCCCAACCGCCCCCCAAGAACGGGCAAGAAGTTCTTCCAGTTCCTGCCTTGATTGATTATCTGGGAGTGAGATAGCCAGAATTGTAAGGGGAAATATTTTGATGTGAGTTTGTGTTTACAACATGTAAACACATGGTTAAAGCACTTTGAGCTACTGTTTGTATGAAAATATGCTATATAAATAAATGTTGTTAAAACAGAAATGTTTTTCATGTTTTACTAATAAATAATAAAATGTAGACATGAACTGTATAATGTGTGAAGGCTGATAGCCAAATATCAAATAAACACTTTCACAAAAGGTGCATTACAACACGATAGCTTCCATGGTGCTGTGGTGAGAACAGCCAACTTATTCCAGAGGTCATGAGTTCGAAACCAGCTCTCCAGAAAATTTACCATTTAGAGTAATGAGCTGCTCTTATTGTAAATATTATACAATAAAAACATACATTTGATTTGTGTCTGTAACAGCCAGTGTAAATTTATAGTACTTGTAAAATTTTGCGTTTTTTACTTTTACTCTCTCAGTCATGATCACAATACAACACCCACCCCCCTGCCCCAGATCTGATGCGGTTACTTTTTATCTGTAACTAGGAATAACTGTAGATGTGAGTGGTGTTTTGAGACAATGGAACTGGGAATTCTCTGATCTGGAGGGATAAAAGCTGACATACAAACGCTGGTGAATCTGCCTTCGTCGTATCTCACCGTCACTTTATCTTTTTTTATTCAGTTTTATTGAGTGTTCCTGCTCACGCTGAATTAGTATGCACCTTATGGTCCATGATGTCAAAGCCGCACTGACAAAAAAACAGAGACATAGGTATATATAATATTTGGAATAACTCATTTTATTACCTGTATAGTACATTTCGGAAAACATTGTGGCACTGATGCAACATTATTCATATTATTCATATTTATTCGCACGCTTTCTTGCACTTGTAATCAGTGACTGCGTTTTTTTTTCGATCTTGCCAGTGTCCACTTTTGGGTGCATGGGGTGTTTCTTTTGTACTCCAGGACATGCAGAGGAAAGAATAGTACAGAGAGGTCAGTTCCGCGCTATAGGCAATCATCAGATTCAAATGTTAACAGTTCACACACAACCAAGAGCCATCCTTTCTACATTTACGACATGTGTACCTGTTGCAATGTTTACACTTCTTCTCTCTGTGCTGTGATTACTATTACACTGTAGGGGCTGGGAAAGCGGTGGTCTTGGAACAGAAGCTTGTCGATGTTGCATCCTCTTTTGCTTTATCCATCGCCTTTTCTTGTAAGAAGCGATGACAAAGCTCCTCTGCAAGGTGAGCAAAGAACACTCTTCTTTACTCAGTGGCCCCTGTGCATGCCTTGCACAGCACATATGCGTTGATTGTCGCCAAGTCAATCGTGTTATAGCGCAAGCAACCAGCCACCTGTGTGGTTCTGCTTGCACTGAATAAGCTCACGCTTGATGTCAACGCAGCACCGGGCAAAAAAGAAACATGTGACATTTTGAAGAAATCATTTTATGACCTGAATTAGTACCAATCAGAAAACATCATCACACTAATGCAATATTATTTGAAAACAAGCAGCGTCAGATCGGGTGTGAATTTATACTGGCGCTGTTAGTTAGAGTCAGATCTTGGGGGGGTTTGGGCGCAAGGGAGGGCATGAATGTGACTGAGAGAATAAAATTGAAAAAAAAAGCTAACTTTTAGAAATACCATACATTTACACCTGATCTGATGCATTTGTTTTCAAAATTAATAGTGAATCTCACAACCACAGGCAGTTTGTTGTGCATATGCCCAAAAATGAAAATGAAAATAAACTAATGCATACTGAGGATGAATGGCTTTGCTGCAGACAGTGGAATTTACTGTTGCCACTGTTGCTAAAGCTGTATTCAGCAGTGAGTCATGTGAGATTACTGCTTGTGTTACAGATGGGAATTTCTCATCAGTTTGGGCAGCAAGCACAGACTCTGCTATAGCAAACCCAGGAGCTTAATTTTTGACTCTCTCTTGTATGACTTAATAAAATCTCCACCGTTGTCAATCCATAGTTCATCAATTAATTGATGAACAGATATTATTAGTTTCAATTTATCTTTAATCAGATTCTATCTTGTTCTTTGTGTGTTTTAACAAATCTACATTTATATGTGTACCATTCTGTATATATTAATTAGTACAACCTATACTTATATTTTAACTGAGAATTTTTTGCAGTGCTGTGTCCCTGCACTCAGTGAAGAGTGCTATACAAAAGTAAGATGAATTGAATTGTACTGAATGACCATTCTTCATAAAGAGTTCTGGAGACATTTTTTCATTGGTTTGACGTGTAGTGGGTGCACCAACGAGCTATCAGTGCATGCTCCCAGCCTCCTCATTTTTAAACTGGAAGAAGTGATTAATACTGGATAGATAGATAAGATAGATAGATTAGATTCTACCTTATTTGTCTGAAGGGGAAATTTATAATTATAATGGCACTGTTACACCTCCCCCACCCCTCATCTGCCATAGCACATTCCACAAAAGCTAGGTGGTACTTTGGCCAAAAAATAAATGTCTATTGTGAAGACAAAAATAAAAAGCAAGGACTAATAATAAATATATACAGATAAACAGATACAAGAAAAATAATGTTTCATGCACCACTATACCATCTACTCCTGCCGGAGCTGGCTAGGTTAAAATAAACAGTATTTTTTTATGGTATATCTTGGAACAAATGGAGCATTCCACACATTTACAAGGAGATGATTTCAAGGTTTAGGGATTCAATAATTGAAGGCTCTGCTGCCTACAGTAACTTTATTTTTTGCATTTTAAGAGAGCCTGGTGACTTGTGATCACTGAATATACTTTTATGCTTTAGCAAAAACACATTTAGGAATGCAAAGTGAAGCTCTGTTCCTTTAAAAGATAGAAGGATGAGACTTAAATCAATTCTAGGCTCAACCAGAAGCCAAACAAGATAACGTTATTAACTAGTAGGAAATTGATTTTTTGACAGTTTTTTAGTCAAATTGACTGTTTACATCATTATATTAATAAAACTTCATTTTATGCAGTGCCTGACACCATTCAACCTTACATTGTTAGTATGATGAAGAATAACCTAAACAACACTTAGCAAGGAGTAATGATATTACACAAAATAAAAAAATAACAAACTCTGCATCATCTTACCCCATCCAATATGCTCCATCATAAGACACTTTAGAGAGGATATTACATCATAATGTGTATCACGTACACAGAGTGAAATTGACATCCACAAAATGTACTGCACTGGTTTCCACATACATCCTATAATAATATATAATATTATATAATAATAAATAACAAAATGAAAAGGTTGTTTTCTTGTTTACATATACATTATATATGTATATTACATATTTATATTATATTGTATATTTACTTAAATCAAGATTATCAGATGAAAAAGGATTTTAATATTACATATACTGCTTTGCAAATATTTAGATATCTTGTCAAATAAAACATCTTTCTACAATGGATTTAAAGGAGAAATAACCTAATAATGAATTTCCAGAACACAGATAAATTCTCGAGGAACATCAAAGCAAAGGAGCGGCAAAGCCTGCTGGGAGAGATTTGTTTATATTCTGCTTTCTTTTGATGGCCTGTTCGATGATCTAAGGCCAAAAAGTGCTCAGGCAGATGGAAATCTTTTATCATTCATTGTTCCTTGAGTGCTGAAATGGTGATAATTTGATGTAGTTAAGATTCAGATGGGTATTACTAAACTCTGGAGAATATGGGATAATGAAGCAAATTAAAATAATTATATTTAAAAACTAAATGATGCTGTGAGAGGTTTAAGGGAGGCTTCATGTCTTAGCTGGATTAGCTTCAGTGCACAGAAATTACAGTTTTTCTGGCAGTTAAACCAGAATGTTATTTTTAAATTTTAAAGGATTCTTCATTTACTCACTTTCTTTAATTGGAATTTGAAAAAATAATTAAAAATATATTTTATATACAGCTCAGGCAGATGTAAGCTAGGACTTTGTAATACAGAGCATCTTAAAGTTGCAAGGTGCTTTTAATTCATAGGTATACATATATAAGCATCCATAGCGATTAGTGTTATCAGTATAAGAATCACTGATCCTAAAAGGTTTGCACGTTATGTTTGCCGTTGATATTAAAAATAGCAAAATACAGGCAAAGAGAGACTTCAAAAATGAAATCACATCCTTTCACTTTTCAGTGTCTCACATAGATTTTCATCTATTCAGCAAATCAATAAAAAGAATTGGTGGGGAGTTTTTCCCTGTCAATAAGAAAATTTAATCTAGAGGCAGCTCATTCTTTTTTAAATGTAACACAGTGACATATCTTTCAAAGTTCAAGGCAAAAATACTGTGTAGTCCCCATTGAACAGCTATTCTTTTTACAAACTGCATGAAGAACATTCCGAGTCATAAATTCAGAGAGAAATAAAACTCATTACTATACAATAACCCATTTAAGAAAAGTTAAGAAAAGGATTAATACAGGTATACAGCCTGTTACCATTGCTACTCTAACTAGGAAGAATGAAAGAAAAACATACCAAAAAATCATGAAACAGAAAATGAAAACAGAGCATTTGTAATAATTATTTAGAAAAGGAAATGTGGCAAAATGAAATGAAATGCCACATTGGCCATTTGCTTGTCAAAATAAATAACATATTTTAAGGTCTTAGGAATGTTGTGTTAACATTCATGGTGATAACCCTAAGCATCTCTTGGGCTTGGAATTCTATGTAAAAAGGGTTAAGCCTGAGTGTGTCTTGGTTTAAGCTGTTATGATTCAATGTAAAATGTTAAGTTTGTTTCGAACCTAGCTTTGTTAAATATGACTTGCTTGTTTTTTAAATTTTGGAATGTTATTTGATTTTAAAAAAATTAATAAAATGTTTTTAAAAAAAAAAGTAAACTGTTAAGCCTGAATAATACTATTGCCATCTAGTAGATAAAGTGACATCATGCAGCAAATTCATGTATATTTGCATGCATTTTGACACTGTGTGGTAACATCAATATTCATAAATGAAGTCGCGCATTCGACCAAAGCACACAATGGTGTGCAAACTGGAAGCTGTAAAGCCAGTTTTTGAAGAAACCAATGCTGAACCATTAGTTGAATCAAGTGATACTGACGACAATGTGAACTGGTCATCAGAGCATATGGCTGTGTACAACCTAACTGCGCCTGGTGATTTCAGCTGCGTAAAACTGCAACAGGGTCTAGTATTTATGTGGCAAAAAAACAAAATGATTGCAATTAAGTAGAAAGACAAGAAAGACGTTTGCCCCTAAGTAATGTTAACAATGTAGCAACTGTCAATGTTCAAGTCAGGGAAATGAGAAAATCAGTAAGCCTTGTGCTGTGGTAGCCTACAGTAACACAATTGGCATGTCCATCGTGTGGATCAGGCTTTGATATCGTATGATCTCATGCACAAAGAACTGAAAAAACATGAAAAAACATCAAAGAAATACATTTCTACTGTACTAATTTTAGCGTTGGGCTGTGCATTAGTGACTATTCCAAAACATGTCACATGAAGTCAAGTCAAGTCAAGTTGGGGAGCATGCACTGGTACAGTGCGTTGCCACACCCACTACACAACAAAACAGCTTGGAATCCCGGTTGGCAACCCCCCAGGCAGAAACACGGTCCAGTCCCACCCTCTAGAAATTACCCTATATCTGTTGCAGCCAGGTGTTACGTGGGCGACCCCTTGGCCTGGTCCAGCCACTTGGGTCCCCAACAATGAGGATCTTACGAACTGGATCATCCTCGGGGAAACGCGCCACATGGCCATAATGCCGTAACTGATGGTCCCTCACAATGTAGGTAATGTGCCTCATTCGGGACTCCACGAGCAACCGCTCATTTGACACAAAGTCAAACCAACGGTGCCCAAGGAGAGACACAGTACCAAAGGAGTCCAATCTTCGTCTCAGGTCACTGGATAGCGTCGATGTCTCACAACCATATAGCAAGACAGGATGCACCGGGACTCTAAAGATTTGGACCTTCGTCCTTTTGCATAGATATCGGGAGTGCCACACACCCCTTTCCAGCGACCTAATGACACCCTATGCTCTCGAAATCTGTCTACTGACTTCATAGGAAGAGTCACCAGAGACATGAATGTCACTTCCAAGGTAAGTAAACCTCTCAACAAGGTTGACACATTCCTGCTGCACAACACAAATATATCCCCCCCCCATTCTGACTCTAAGTAACAGCGCAAGTACAGATGCAAACCAAGTGTATGTGTGTACAGTAAAATATTAACAAAAAGAGCAGCTTACTACTGAAAACGGCAAATATAGGTGTGAGTGGGGATCGAACCAGGGACTCTTGATTACACTTGGTTTGCTCCTGTACTTCCGCTGTTACTTAGAGTCAGATCGGGGGTCCGGGGGTCCGATGTTAGAGCGCGTAAGCTTATTCAGTGCACCAGTGAATGTTCTTTTAGTACATGTGCCTTCCCTGTTTATTTATATATCTAGTGACTTCTCTGCCTGTCTGTATCTCTATATAAAATCATACCCGATTATATATAATGTCAAAGCCTGATTATATACAGTTAGCGTCGGAATATATAAACTCATTTTTGAATATATAAAGTCAGCATTGGAATATATAAAAATATTCCAGAATATATAAAATTTCCATGCTTGTCATTTCACTCGTACTAGTGAAAGGTAAACTTGCCACTCAGAGTCAATCGGGCTTGGGAGGTTCGTCCAAAAATGGTGCCATACAAAAAGAATAAATAAATAGTGTTCAAAATGCCGGGCACATACATCATTTTGAACGAATTAACTGAATAGTGTTTTTTTTTTTATATTTTTATGAAGATGTTTTTGTTAACTTAGTTCATTACTTTGTATTAGGAACTCATTGAGTTTACTAAAAATGTGCCAGAGTTTCAATCAATATCAATATAATCTGACTTTAAATTTATATATTCAGGTATGAGGTTATATATTCTGACGCTGACTTTATATATTCGGTAATGACTTTATATATTCCAACGCTGACTTTATATATTCAGGAATGATTTTATATATTCACATTTTGACTTTATATATTCAGGAATGACTTTATATATTCTGAAAATCAATGTAATTGCCTGTTTGGCACCACATAGGCACTGTATAATAGATACTGTATATAAAAAACAGCTAAGGGGATAGATTTATAGATAGATAGGAAGGAAAGGCACTATATGATAGGCAGACAGGGAAGCTGCTATATAATAATAAAATTAGTGTTATTACTATATAGATAGACAGGGAGTTCAGGCAGGCAGGCAGAGTGGCGAAGGTTAAAAAGAAAAAAAAAGTAGCACTTTCTTTCCAATGGGGAATTGAACTCAGGTCTTTGAGGCATGGCAAGACCTGCTGCCATCTGAGTTAGCAAATCCTGCTGCTAAGCCACAGAAGCTGTTGTATCTTTCTTGAACCTTTTGTGAAAGTGTTTATTTGATGTTTGGACTTCATGTTTCACACAGTCTATAGTTTATGACTACATTTTGTTATATTTATTACTAAAATATGAAAAAGTTTCTGTTTTAACAATGTGTTTACACAGATTACTGTAGAAACGGAACACACATGAAATGTGTGTGTTCCAAATAACGATCTATTATTTCCACTCTAAAACTCCACTTCACTCCCAGTTCGTGTACCTTCTAAGTCAGTGGGGGATGGAATAAGCCGGCTGCTTGCTGCTTGTCGTTATCAGCACATTTAGATGACAAAGGACGCTGGCAGAGTGGTGTGAATGGATATAAGAAGCAATTTAAGGTGGGACGGATCTACAAGTTTTTTCGTAGGCTCTGGTAATTCTAGTGTTAAAGGCCTGGATCTTGGTTTTTATCCAGGACACTCGCAAGCCCAGGCACTGAGACTTCTCACTCAGTCTCTCGAGCACCCCAATCAGAGCCTCCATTGACTCAGCAAAGATCACAGCATCATCAGCAAAGTCAAAATCCGTGAATATTTCTTCACCAACAGATGCCGTTCAGCCGCTGGACTCCACGACCTTGCCCAACACCCAGTCCATACAAGCATTGAAAAGAGTAGGAGCAAGAACACAACCCCTGATGAACCCCAGAATCAAATGGGAAAAACACAGAGATTTTGCCACCACTCTGCACAGCACTTACAGAACCAGTGTATAGGCCAGCCATTATATCCAGCAACCTCGAGGGGATCCCGTGAACTGTCAGGATGTCCCACAGGGCAGCTTGATCAACTAAGTCGTACAGTTTACGAAAAACCCTCAGTGCTAGGATGCAGTCGATGGTAGACTTCTTAGGTGTAAAACCAGACTGTTTCGGTCGCTGGTAGGTGAGCAAGTGATCACAGATCCTATTGATGACGACCCTAGCAAGGACCTTACCCGGCACAGAGAGCACAGTTATCCCCCTGTAGTTGCCGTAATCCAAGCGATCACCCTTCCCTTTCCAGATAGGGATGACAAGTCCCATTTTCCAGTCAGTTGGGATGATGCCAGTATCCCAAACGGATACAAAGATTGCTTGCAACGCCAGGAGGACAGCTTTACCACCAGCCTGGAGAAGTTCACCCCAGATACCACAGATCCTTGCAGCCTTTACTTCCATCAGCTGGTTCACCACCTGTGCAATCTCCGTGAGACTGGGTGGTTCACAGCTAATTGAAAGATCAGCCTCAAGAACAATTGAACAAAGTAGCCAGCCCAGCGGGTCACAACTGCAGTGTCATCCATAAGGACTGTTCCATCAGCCGCCCTGACTGCAACTCTCTGAGGAACAGATTCAGATGTGCATAATGCTTTGATTCCTCTGTAAGCAGGACGTGGGTCGCTAGACCACAGATGGTGTGTCACTTGCTCACAGATTCCTCTAACAAATGCCTCTTTATCTGCCCTCAGAGCCCTTGCAGCCATCCTTCTCAGTTCCCGGTACAGATCAGAGTTGCCATTGAGCCATGCACTGCGACTCCTCTTGATGATATCCAGGTGCCTTGCAAGATGAAACACCTCCTTCTGGGAACACCGGTAACACCAACACAATCCTCAGCAACCTTCAGGGTTTTGTCACAGAAGGTCTCCCATATCACATTAGGATCGGCAGTCGCACGCCAATCTGCAGTTTCCTCACACAAACTGTTTGCATACTCATTAGATACAGCCTGGTCTTGGAGTCTGGCCAAGTCCAGGCTAATTTTCCTAGTAGGTGGTAGCCTGCTGGACCTAAGCTGGATCCTAAGAGTAGCAACAACAAGTCTGTGGTCAGAATTCACAAACTGGACACTTCTGTAAACCCTGAAGTTTTACAAGAGCCTTCACCGCACAGGATCCAGCGATTCGCAGCCCCTGACCTTTTACAAAGTCAAGGAACATGGAGCCACTTTCACCACGGGTCACCAGACCCATGGGGACCAAGACAATCCTCACAACCAGCCCTGTCAGTGCCATTAGCTGTAATGAAATCACCCATGACCAGAGGAGTGTCACCTCGTGGGCACCCATCTAGCGAGGCTGCAAATAAAATGTCTCCCTCGCCGATACGTCACTCACCGTGGTCGGAACATACATTGAGACAACAGACAAGGCAGCGAGGGAGTGCCATAATCTAAGTCTCATAATTAGCTCGTTGAAAGGAGTGACATTGGACACCATCAGAAGGAGCCAATCCCCTACAGCAACAGCTACTCCCAGAGAATGACAGTCATACGAAGGACATGTAATAAATCTGCCTCACTACAACAGTGGACACTAGACATACATTTCCTGCTGTATTTATGTTGACATGTAATGGTATTTAATGCTTCTGTAACAACATCTAATTGAAAAAATACAGCATTTCTGGTTTGTTTTCTGGGAGTAAACATAAGGCTAAGGACGTTAATTTGGTATATATAAATATGCCTAGTAGACCAAATATTAAGAACATCAAACCCAAAATGAAAAATAATACACAATATAATGTGGCTTTCTATCATCAAAAGAATGCTTTTCAGGTCTGCCACTATAGGCCATACTGGGTATTTGTTTTCAGGCATGTTGTCAGTCAGTTTTATGTAACCTTAATTGAGACTCAACAAATATAAACAGCTGACTGAATCCTTGGGCAGGCACTGTCTATGAGTTTTACATGTTTTGGGTATTAATCAGAATCAATTTATATCTGCTATTACAGCCCATATTACTGCCAGTTAGAAAATTGTTTGAGTCTATTATGTACTGAGAATTGGATCATCTGTAAATGCTAACTGGGATAGTCAGCCGTTTTATACAGCTTACCTGAATACAAGGGCAGAGATTTAAAAGTCCAGACATCTGGTCACCCTACTTTTTTTGGCTTGATAATTAAATGATTGTTATATAAATGCACAATTAAACTTAACTTACTACATGGCAGGTAAACCTGATGGGTGATGTGACTGGAAAGAAATCATGTTTTTTTCATACTTGTATTTTAATTAATAGATGTTGGGAACTAGGAGCCCCAAGCAACTCTATATAAGTCTCAAAACACTTTCAAAAATGGCCATTAGAGAGGGAACTCCCGCTGAAAACTCTCACTAGACACAAGAGGGCCTTGTAAAATCTTTATATATTAAAAAGATTTACTCTTCACAAAGAATGTTTTCCAATCACAATGAAACTCCAAGTAAAAATGGAATTTCCTATAAGAAGAAGGCAACCCAAATCGATTAAGTCCCAATAGCAAGGTCAAAACTCAGAGGAGAAGGTCTAAATAATCCAAAACAATCACAAAGTGCATCAAATTTTTAAAAAGCAGAAGAACTCACCACATGCAAGATTTCTAGGGAAGAAGGCAGTTCCTGTTGGTGACTGGCGGATGGCCCCACTTCTTGGGAGACCACCAACAACACACATGGAACATAAAATAGGCTTAGATACAGATACATAAAACATAAAGAATACTGAAAATCATAAATAAAGGAAATATTAACAGAAATATAGCAAACGTACAACAAAGACATAAGCATTTGAACCCTAGCAAGGGAAGGAGCCCTGGCTGAGATATTACAATATAGTGTTTATTAATTACTTTTCATTTGTTTGTATATTAAGAATTTATGTATTAGTTTTGTCTTCTGCCCTGCCCACTTTATAGAAAGGCTGGGCCATTTGATGATGATGCTGGGGGATTACCTCGGCTGTATAAAAGGACAAGGTGCAGTGTACACTGAAGCTTCAACATTGTGTTTTGTAGTTTATTATTCCTGTCTTCTCATTTTTGGTTATTGGATTTACTGGTTTTTGACCCCTGCATTTGTCTAAGGTACTTTTAGTTTTCTGATTTTTAAATATGTGTTCACCTTTAGGAAAGCCAAAAACTCTTTTTACTCAGTTTTTCTGACTGCCTTTTTTGCACTTCTCTTTTTGGATTCTTCGATAAATTCTTTAAATGTTAAGCACATTGTTGTGGTTGTTCTACAGGCCAAAAGTTTATTATTTTCCTTTCTTCCATTTTGAAGCTTTGAAGTTTAAAAAGACTTAGCCACATTTTTAACCTGTCTGGGTTTGTTATTTGAGTTTGGGGTTGGCTGCTTGGGGTGAAGCCTATTTGTGGATTCAGACCTATAGGGAAGGCAGGTGTGTTGTTTTGTTTTAAGGAATGCACCTATTTGACAGACCAGGCCAACAGTTACAAAAGAGATATCACTAAAATGATTTATAAAAATAATCAATGTTAAAAACTATCTTGAGCTAGCCATGGGAAAACACACTGGTTATCCATTTGCTTTTCTTTGGCATAGGGCTGTGAGATTTGAAAGCAGTGGTGATCATAGGGTCCTAAACGTTAATCCCACAGTTCCAAAACCACTAGTTATGAAGGAAATTGAACATGTTTGAGTACCTGCTATAAGCTTAAAGCCCCTGTCATCCAGCAGTTTATGTCTTTGACCCTGCTTTACCCTTCAAAAAATGCCTTCAATTTTGACAACCACTGGGCTCCCCAGCCTGAACTTTAGACATCAATAAAAGTCTATAGGCCAAATCAATGTTAAAAAGCTGTTATCTTATTTATTTAGGCAGACAACAAAATATAAGACAATTATATGGGTGTGAACGTAAAATGCAAAAAGTTAACTTCTTTTCTATTTAATATAAAATAAATGTAGCCTTTACAGTGTAGTCTAAGTAAAATAAATAAGATTGATCTTACAGTGCTTTTACAGTACAGTGATCTCTTTTTGTCATCTAATAATGTCTATTCAACAATCCTCCAGTCTTTTTATTGACAAAGGATGTATTAATCCTTTTTTTCTGTTTTTCAACAATGTTTACCCCTCAAATGAACATTGTGCTTATAGCCTATTTTTCTTCTCTGCTTACTTTTTCATCCTTAAAATGGATGGATGGTATTTCTGATTATTTTAATTACTTTTTCTTACTTATGTAGAACTGACTGGTATCATCCATTTTGCTATGCTTTGACACTCAAAAACTTTGCTATAAAGCAAACTACCAGACACTCTTAATTCCAGCAAGAATGTTGGTTTTCTCTCTATAGAGTTTTTTTGGAATGCAGCCTCTAGGCCTTATCTGATAAAATGGTCAATCAGAAATTGACACCTTGAGATATCTCTACACTTCACCATCTAAATACTTGATCAGGGTCAAAAAAACAGCTATAACTCAATAATGGGAAACACTGATGGAAAAAACTTTGTACCAATTATCAAGCAAAAAGTTGAGCTTATGTGCACTCAAGAAACTAATGTCAAAATGGCTACTTCTTCCTTTTAAAGTTGTGCTCTCTCTACACACTCACTGCATGGAATCTGGTCCTAACTTCTGCTCATAGTAGGAACCCTATTGCCTAGTGTGGTCCTAACAAAGTATATTGTGATCCCTTTTATTCTGAAGGTTAACCTGGTGCTGGATTGGAAGAGTGGAAGACTTGACTCTGTTTTGCTAAAGATGGGAGATGACTGATCACCAGCTGCCCAGCAGGCGTTATAAAAACTTCAAAAGTGAAAAATGCTGTATCACCTACAACCGGAAGGTACAATCATGGCAAAAACAGAAAAAAATGGAAAGTGAGCATTAGATCTTTCCACGTGTACTGGAGAAAGATGATCAGGCAAGAAACAAAGCAATTACCTTCACCAACCCATCAGTATACTTACTTTGATTCTGAGAAATATGAATTGTAACTTAGTACTTAGGATAAAGCTAGCTAATCTATTATGGTATTGGTATCACTGTAACTAGAAAGTATTAGCATACGTGAAAAATAAGTTTTTAGCTGTTGTAGGTTTCTCTCCCTAAACACAGAAGGAGTTTCAGAGCTACATCTTATACACACACAAGTGTATTTTGGGAACAAATGCAGACTGGCTATGAGTAAATCAATATCACCTTCATGGTGCAGGTATTAGAAACGTTATAACTGGTTAAAGAAATTAACCATCTTGACTACATGAATTAAAAGGTCAGAATTCATAAATTATTTGTCTTCTTCTATAGCAGAGGAAAAGTTCTATCAAAGCCAAGAGATAGAATTAATAAGTTATGTGCCATTTACTTGCATATATCCACCTTCCATTATCCTTGTGCTATAAACAAATTGTATTATTTGGTTTATTGAAGAAAGTGTGTTTGGGTGTTTTGATGAAAAATAGTCCACATCCAGGGGGTGGTCATAGAATACTGTATAATGACAACTTTAAACTGGCTGCACTGTCCTTGCTGCCAAATGCTTCTTTTCAGTCAGTAGCTATAAAAATGTATTATTTAGCAATGATTTTTTAGTTACTTTAGTTACTACTTTATTGACTTCGTTGTGTTCACTTTCTCCAAATGTTAACCTGGTGGGTGATTTTAACATTCATGTAGATAATATTAACTGCCCATCTACAAAGGATTATGTCTTGCTTTGATAGTTTTGGTATACAACAATTTGTTATCACTAGAATCCCATAAGCCTATGAAAAAAGTTGTAATGCTGGGCCACCTTAAATTCCTTCGCACCTCTCCATCAGCATCTTTGTTTTGCAAATGTGTCAATCAGTACAAGCAGCAAGCCTCCTGTTATCCCATACCCCACCAATGCAGCTGAAGTTCTCTCAGCTCAACTCTGTTTATTTGGGTGTGAGGTGCCTGAAGTTGTATAGTGTAAATAATATATTGTTATTTGGGATACATACATTTCATGTGTGTTCTGTGTCTATAATGATCTGGATAAATGTAGGATGACAGGAAATGTGAGGCAAGAAATATTGAACACATAACTGAAACAGAAACTTTTTCCATGTTATAGTAAAAATTAATAACATGCTGATGTGAATTGTATAATGTGGAAGACTGAAGATCAAATATCAGATACTTTCACAAAAGTTCTAACAAAAAAAGTGCACCTTTATTCAAGAATATAACCAAAGAAAACGAAATTATTCAATTTATATGTTGCTGTCAATATGTAAAAAACAAAGCCTATTTATTAATTGCAAGGGTGGGTTAGAGGTAAGAATGGCTGCCTTATCAAGAAGTTGCGGGTTTGAGCCTGGGTCTTTCCAGCATTTTCCATTTTTATTGGTGAGCTACTATTATTATTACTATTACATAATAAAAACATACATTTGATTTGAGTCTATAACACCCAGTGTAAATTTTGGCTACTTGTAAAAGTTTTTTTTTTATTCAGTTTTATTCTCTCAGTCACATTCATGTGGTACAATGAATTTGTCTTTCCATCTCTGAGTTGATGCTGTTTATCTCCATTCTTTTCACAAGAGCAGCAATGACCACAGTTGGTGCTGTGATTGATGCCTGAGGGCTGTTCCACGAAGCGAGCTTATAAAATCGAGGATTATTTGTAATAGCCTCGCTTGAGTTAGCCTAACAGTTCACTTCAGGCTCATTGAGTTCCACGAACAAAATTCAGGTGTATTTAATCTCCGCTAATTCAAGTCAAGCTTGATAAGCAAGGCTCGTGCGCGTCCACGCGATATAAAAGGCAGCCTTGTTAATCGATGCTGGATAAGTAAGAATGGAAACTAAGGAAAGAGCTGCGTTTTTTTCGCAGGCGGAGCAAGAATTATTATTACAAGCCTATGAGGACTACAAAGCTATAATAACTAGAAAGGGGACCACGAGCTGTATTATCAAAGCTCATGAGGCTGCATGGCAGAAAATAGCTGACAAGTTAAATGCGTAAGAACATGATTTTAGTAACTTTTGTGTTAAGGATGTCAAACTATTTAACAACTAAATGAGAACAGTTTCAAGCCTTCAAAATGTATAGTCATTAAAATTTCCTTTTACATATGCATTTAGTTACCAGTTGTAAGGTACTTTAAGGTTATTTTAACAAATTGATAAACAGGACAGCATGTTAATTATATGGGTTCATCTTGGATAAAAAGTGATATATAATTGTAATTATTAATATAATTATTAATAATGCTTGGTTTCAGGAGCAACATGAGTGGAACGAAAAGGTCCTGGCAGCAAGTGAAGAATGCGTCATTATTGGCATACGCTCCTGCTGCAGTATTGCCACATTATGCAAAACTGCACAGGCTACTACAATGTCACACGCTCTGTCTGGTGTAACTCTGAGATGCCACAGGCAGTTAAACCTGGATTTTAACTGTCCAAATGTCATTTCAATGCGTGCCCTTGTCTTACAATGGGCATGGTTGAAATGTCTTTCTGCTTGTGTTGCAGGATCTGTATATGGTATGAGAAGAAACGGTAGACATGGGTATCCTCTGTCACCAAGCAGCACACCAGGAAAAATTCCTATAATGGAAAGTAGACACATTAGACTGTAGTATAATAAACTATAGTATATTTGTGAATTTTAGTTGACTTGCCTTGTCTGAGGCTTTGAGCCAGTGAAGACTCACGAAAAATTCTGGCATCATGTACTGATCCTGGCCATTTTGCCACAATGTTTGAAATTAGATGTTCAGCAGTGCATACCATCTGAAACATTTTAGGAAATGGTAATGACATACATTGCTAATGTTGGACGACTACACTTTCACCTCTTGTATATAAATGTGAGATATTATCAGTACTTACCTGTACATTAATACTGTGATATGATTTGCGGTTTATGTAATCAGGCTCTGTTGGACCTGCTGGAGCCTTTATCCTCACGTGTGTACAGTCAATGGCTCCAATGACGTTAGGAAAGCCTGACAAATTAAATTCAGTTACTTATCAGGTAATGATTTATGTGCTGTAAATGAGTAGATGTTTAAAGATTAAGCACCATTAATTCCAAAGAAAGTTTCCTTAATGGCAAGAATTCCTCGGTGGCCAGGAAAGGTAATGAATATATTTAAAAGGACTTTAATGCAACGCAAACCTTCCTGATTTCACGGCACACTGTAGCTTTGCTTAAATGTTCAGCATCCCCCACACTGTACAGAAATGAACCACTGGCAAAATAACGCAAAGCGATACACAAAGACTGTGCAACCGTAAGGGCTTTAGAGCGGCGTGTGTTTTTAGAAATGTAAGGTTCTAATAACTGACACAAATATGCAATACTGTGTCTACTAAATCTATAGCCTCGTATAAATAATCATCCAAAATGCAACGGATCTATCCTGGGCCGAAGTAATTGTGGAACCTGTTGCCTTAAAGCTCTACGAATGAGCCTCGCTCCTTCATCAACTGGATTATGAATAAATGGGCACGCCATGGTTATTCATGTAAAAGCCTTCAATGCACTCCTTGTCATTTTATACTTTCTAAGTAATTAGAATCGGCTGCATGTAATCTGTAATAATTTTATATTGGAGGGTCGATGTGTGCGAAAGAGGGAGTGAACAGCAGCAGAATAATCCCAGCCCCGCAGAATGTCGTGCTGTGACATCACATGGCTTGTCCAATCATATTCATCAAGCTAAGCTAAGCTTCACAACTAACCTGCCACGGAGCAGGCTTGTCCAAGAGCACATGTTGGCATAGTAATTAAGCGGAGCTTCAGGTTAGCCTCGTTCGTGGAACCGAATTTCGAGAAATTAAGCCGGGATTATCGAAATAAGCCTGGATTTTGAGGTTAGCTCACTTCGTGGAACAGCCCCCTGGTCAGAACTATTTGTTGTACCAACATTCAAAGATATGATTCCCTGTGACCGCTATCAGACTATCGTGCGGCATTGACAACAAAGACACCCATGCAGAACGTGTGAAAAATGACAAGATTTGCATGTGCATGTGCACGTGCAATGCTACTCCTATAAGGAAAACATTCCAGTCAATCCATGGGAGAAAGACTTTTCAAGACTCTGGTCATAAAACTGTTTCTGGAGAAAGGCAGAACTGTAACAACAGACAGCTTCTTCACGTTGCCTTTGCTGGATCATAAACTGCTGCACTGGAACACAACTCTGCTTGGCATCATGAAAGTGGAACTTCCACTTGCAGTTCAAGTCATTAACTATGCGTGCAATTCTCCATGCTAGTGTTTAGATCTGTCAGGGCCATGCTGACGGCATATGCACCCAAAAAGAAGAGTTCTGTCTGCTTTCCCAGCCCCATGCACCATAACGTGGAGATCAGGCAAGACAGGAAAAAAATAGCATGTTCAAATGACATAGCATTTTCAAATAACTGCGTTTTCATGCATGGATGTGTTTGTGCGTGCATGAGAGAGGCAGAGACAGATTTAATATCATTCAAGTGGTTACTGGAATATAAAATAAACACTATTGCAAAGGTATAATGAAACAAGTCTGCTTTTATTCAAGAATAAAAAAAAAAAAAAAATCAAATAACAACAAGATACTTAGAGACTCAAAGCAAATGTATGTTTTTAATATATAATAGTAATATTAACAGAAGCTCACTGCTCTAAACAGAAAATGCAGGGAAGACCCTGGATCAAACCCAGAACCTCTTGATTTAGAAGTTGCTGTTCTTACTGCTACACCAGCCATGCAATTGGAATTTGGGCTTTGGTTTTTACATATTGTCAACAACATGTAAATTGAATAATCTATTTTTCTTCAGTTATATTTTTAAAGGCACACTTGCTTTGTTGTACCTTTTGTGAAAGTGTATATTTGATATTTGGACTTCAGTCTTCACACATTATACACTTCACATCTGCATTTTATCATTATTATAACATGAAAAAAATTTCTGTTTTAGTTACGTGTTCAACATTTCTTGTCTCACATTTCCTGTCATCCTACATTTATCTAGATTGTTTTAAACATGGAACACACATGAAATATATGTATTCCAAATAACGGTATATTATTTATCCTATACAACTCCAGGCACCTCACTCCCACATAAATAGACTTGAGCTGGGAGAATTTTCTGTCCAACTTCAGCTGCTTCGGTGGGCAGGATGGGATAGCAGGCTGCTTGCTGCTTGAGCTGATTGACACATTTGAAAACCAAAGACAATGATGGAGAGATGCAAAGGAGTGGTCCGGGATTATGACTTTTTTTTGTAGGCTCCAGGGATTCTAATGTTAATTTCTCAACTCACTCCAGAGGCCACATTCTTGATCTTGTATGCTGCTATGGCATTGCCCCAAGTAATTGTAATACATCTGATTTATTTCTATCTGACCATAAATTAGTTTCATTTAGTGTTAATCTGCCATTTTTCAAATTTAAACAACACTATATGTGTTATCATAACATAAAAAATATAAATATCTCTGCCTTGACTACGGCAATTGATAACCTTACCCACAATGAAAATTTACCTACTCCAGATTAATTGTTTTTTTACTACAATGACAGACTCCAGACTGTTCTCTTTACATACTCTGCTCCCTGGTTTTCTACTGAGCGTTGGCAGCTTAAAATAAATAGCTGTTGCTTAGAATATCTTTTTAAAAAACTGGACTCACTGTGCACCTACAAATATATCGCTAGCACATTTGTCAGTACAAAGATGCGTTAACTGCAGCTAAAACTGCTTATTACTCTAAACAAACCATGTCTGATAGTAACAAAAGAATTTTGTTTTCCACTATTAACAGAAGTCTGGCTCCTCATAATATAATTCCATCTCATATTTGTTGCACTGCTACATGTGATGCATTCTTGACCTTTTTTTAAAACCAAAATTGATAATATATTTTATAGGCGGAGTGCTACTCCGAGGCTAAGGATCTACACTGGCAATCAGAAGGTTGCCGGTTCGAATCCCGTAAATGCCAAAGGGTACTCTGGGGCCTCATGTATAACACCGAAAGCCGAAATGTGCTTGCGCACAGAAAAATCCAGATGCAGGAATCTATGCGTACTCCAACTGCCACGTTCTTCCGCTACCTAAATCCCGATCAGCGTGAAAACTAACGCTCGTGCACGCGCTTCATGTAACGCCCCAACTCCACCAAGAATTACACCTCTTTGAATATGCAAATCAATATAAATCGCCCTTATGCTCAGCATTCTGTGAAAAAAGAATGGAAAAAACACGGGGGAAAATATAAGAATTTCAGCGAATACCAAGTGGAGGCAAAGGAAAAACATGCTATTTGTTCAAATAAACCGTGGTATAATCAACAAAAGGAAAGTTGATTGAGTGACATATCGTGTTGGAGAAACTTGAAAGCTCATGTTCACAAAATCACACAGCGCCAGAAATAAAAAAGAAGTCACATATCAAAGTCGCCGTGAAAAGGCGAGTTGTAGCCCACTGTCTGAGTGTCATATGAAAGCTTATTAGGGTACAGAGAAAAAAAGGCACACAGTGGGGAAAAAGCACGAAATGTCAACTTCAATCTCGACATTTCCACTTTAATCACGTAGTTTATTTTGTCATTAAAGTAGAACATCATAAACTTCATCTTAAAATCGTTTAATTAACCAGTTTCTCAATTCACATCGTAATTAAAGTAGCACGTTAAATGCTTTGTTTTGTATTTGATCTTCTATGTGCTCTATGTGTGTGAATCACTACTTGCTTCTTAAACCGGCTCTCTTCCTCCAACTGAACACAGAATCCATTACATTCATAATATTACATCTCTCTGAATAACTAAAATACTGAGATGTATACGTGATATCATTTTTATAATTATTGGAGTTAAAGCACGTTATTAAACATGTGTTTCACTTCGATGAAATCATTTATTGCAGCAGTACTCAGGGGCGGCTCTAGGCTTGTGGTGGCACTGGGCAGAGGAAGAATCAGTGGCTCCTTCACCCGCCAATGTCTGTAAGGCAGCTTATGCACGGTGGATGGTCACGTCTTTTGCAGACACTGCATAGCCGACTCATGTTCATGACACAAGCATTTAACTTTTGACAAAATTGGTCGCAGCGTTTTTAGCTGTGTTGTTATTTTCTCTTTCTGTTTTATATTCAATATATATATGCGTAGCCGTCACTGCAGTTAGTACTTTTCTTTCCCCAAGTAACCGATCGCCACACAATCAGCTCTGTAATAGAAGTTAAGCCATCTGTAAGCTTAGCGCTGATTCTTCAAAACGTTTAAGGAACATTGAAATATCTTTGTACTACATGTTTAATTATTCTATCCTTCAAGACACTCCCAGTGAAAAATATAGATTATTTAAATGAAGTTAAAGTTTTATCTGTATAATTTAATAAAACATATTTTGCTGCATTTCACCTTAAAAATGATATTGTCATCATATGTAAATATGAGCTTTATTAAGTGGCTCAGGTTGTGCGATATTATAACTATAGTGCAAGTTTACAGTGGGGTGATTGTACTTACAAGTACAAACAGTTCTACAAGGTGCAATTAATTGAGTGCGTTTAAAGTTCTTGGGATGAAACTGTTTCTGAACTGTGAGGTCCGTACAGGAAAGGCTTTAAAACAGTTTGCAGTGGCTGAGACAGCGTATCCTTGAAGCTGTATACCGATAATTCTCTTTCCGATCAGCTGCTGCTGTGATTAATATTCAGATACAGTGATATAAATACTCCGAGTGGTGCAGTGAGAGTAATATAAAAAAAGATGATCCGCTGTGGCAACTTCTAACGGGAGCAGCTGAAAGAAGAAGAAGAAGAAGGTGCAGTGACAGTAACAACACTAAAGCAGTTATGGTATTTGGAATACTATGGCTGTTCCCTGGACCATTATATTGATACAAGTTAATTACAATCAGATGCGTTACAATAATAAACAATATGCGGTTAGTTTCAATGTATTTATAAAGCCGCGTCAGGAAAATAAGGTGTAACCACACAGGAACAGTAGCATTGCTTTGAAGCTGGGTGCCACTAATCCGCAAAACCGAGCGGAGAACTTGCGTACGACAAGGTATGAGGTACCGTGGAAAAGTGCTTGGCTTTACGCCAAGTGTAGGTTTTATACATCGCGATTTGAACGTGGAAAAGTTCTTATGCAACATCTTGCATCTTCAATACATTTGCCATCCAATTCTTATTTAAATATTTCAACTGAGCCTCCTTTTGTTTATCTATCAACTTTTGAATTGCCCAATGAAGGTGAAATTTCTTCTCTTATTCATAAATGTAAACGTGCCACGTGTCAGTTTGATTCCATACATACTAAACTGGTAAAAGCCTGCTTGCCTTCACTTTCTTTGCTTATAACCAAAATAATGAAACCCTCTCCGAGATCTATTTTTGTTCCTTTAGCCATCAAATCAGCTGTAATAACACCAGTTTTAAAGAAACCTGGTGCTGACCTCGAGAACTACAATAATTATCGCCCTATATCAAATCTACACTTCATTTCCAAAATTCTTGAAAAAGTAGTGGCAGCACAGATTAATGCTCATCTCACAGATAACAACCTGTTTGAGATGTTTCAGTCTAGCTTTTGTTCAAAACATAGTACTGAAACAGTCTTGGTAAAGGTCACTAATGTCCTTTTGATGGCTGATGATGCTGGGCTTTTATCAATCCTTGTGCTACTCGATCTTAGTGCTGCCTTTGATACTGTCTCCTGTCTTGTTGAATCGGTTAGCTGCCATCGGCAATACCGATACTTCTATTATATGGTTTACTTCATACCTGTCTAATCGTACTCAGTTTGTTCATCTAAAAAACTCACAATCCCTCCCAGTCACTAGTGGTGTTCAGAGGTGCTTTGCCCCTTACTGTTTAAAATATATCTACTCCCTTTAGGTGGCAGTTTTAAGAAATTTGGAATTGATTTTTATTGTTTTGCAGTCAATACTCGGCTCAGTATATCTACAAAGCCCAACTCTGTCCTTCCTCTTTCCTGCCTCAATGACTGTCTATTTGAGGTAAAATCTTTGTTTTCTCCTAATTTCCTCCAACTCAATAGCCATAAGATAGAGCTTCTCCTCATTAAAAATTTTACAATTTTTCACTTAGCATTGCTGGTGCATCAAACTATCCCTCCCCTCAGGTTAAGAGTTTAGGGTTTATCTTTGATAGTACTCTGTCTTTTGAATCCCATATCAATAATGTTACATGGTCATCCTTTTCTCATCTCCGTAGCATTGTACGCCTGTGACCCTCCCTCACACTAAATAGCAACACCATCCTTACTCATGCATTGGTCACTTCCCACATTGATTACTGTAATTATGTTCTCTTCGGTCTCCCACATAAACATCTCCATAAACTCAGAATTCAGCTGCCCATATTATAACTCAGACCTCTTCTGTGCAACACATTACCCCATCTCTTAAACAGCTTCATTGGCTTCCTGTAAAATTTTGCATTGATTTTAAAAATTTTCTACTTACCTTCAAAGCACTTTGTAACTTTGCTCCATTAAACCTCTCTGACGTCATAAATGTTTATGCACCTAACCACACTTTTAGGTCCTCTGCATCTGGTCTTCTCATCAACCCCCCTGCATGCCTGATCACCATGAGTTCCAGGGCATTTAGACATAGTGCTCTTCGTCTCTGGAACTCACTACCACAAAACATTCAGGACACAGATTCCCTTCCTATTTTCAAATCTCATCTTAACAATTGTCTATTTAGATTAGCTTACACTATATGACCTTAGGCTGTATTACTATTGCTCTATTTTCAGTTCAATAGATATATGATATATATACAGTATATGGATATATGATATATATATAGATATATGTTTTTGATTGGTTTTATGATTTTATTATCTGTATGGTGTCCTTGGGTGTTTAGAAAAGCGCCTTGAAATAAAATGTATTATTATTATTATTATTTTCCAAACTACAACAGAGAAAGGGAAAGTTATTTAACGTAGACGTTCACTGATTTATAATCTTATTTCATAAACTATGCATATGTCTTCACATTTCTGCATTTCTGCCATCTTGGCAGAAGGTGAGGCAGAGATCTTTCACACATCCTACACATATTTCTGCCCACAATTAGCAAAATGTATCAAGCTTACTATTTAATTATTTTTAAAAGCATGTTTATTTGATTGCTATTAATTTAAGAATTTCTTGACATTGCAGAGAAGAGGAAGAGGTTCACTTAACAAACTGTAAGCAAGAGAAACATTATTTTCATTGTTCATTGTTTTACATATTTCATTCAAAACAAACATCAGAAATTTCTCAATTTAGCTTAGCAAGGGCTTCTTTAATTTCTGAAAATTGTTAACTGAACTTCCAATATTTATATATTCACAAGCAGGAGTATCCGGCGTTGCCAGGGAATCTATAACGGGTGAATTTCCCAAATGAAAGACACAGAAAATAGAAATAGAAGAAACAGTTTTCTGATTGACATTTTATTGTAAGTTCCTCCGCTCTGGATTCTGTGTGCTGTGGCATTTCAGATGACCTTGAAATAGACTTTCTTGTGACATCTGAAGTGGACCTTCCAATTCTATGTCTTTTTTTCGGTGGCATGGGTATATTAATGAAATGCAGGACAATTATAATGTGTTACATGGTATTACGTACGGAATAAGCACAACAGTGAGATGAATTTACGTTATTTACAATACGTCGGAAAACGAACAAATAGCACCAGTCAGTCAGAAAGAGCAACACTGAAATCATACTGTCAGTTGGAAAGCGAGAAAATAGAACCTTAAATATAGAAAGCCAGTGAGAAAGAGTAGTACTGAAACCGTACTGGGAAAAATGGCGGGGAGGGGTGCTCTGTTTGTAAGGAGCGTCTGTGTTGAACCATGATCCCATGTAACAGATGTTGGCGATGGTAAGTACAGAGAGAAGTGACATACAATCGGTGCTACGTTTGGAGAAAATGGTGGGGGAAGATGCTGTCTCTGTTCAAACGTGCTTTGAAATACTGCACTATCAGTGCGTGTGGGAGTTGGTCACGCTTACTGGGTCATTCATGTTTTACATCTATGCGGCAGTTCCTTTTCACCTGATCAAAGTAGTTAGGCTTCTCATACTTGGAAACTTCCACCATCTCTTGGCAATTTAAAGAAACATGGGTAAAGAGTGATGCACAGAGACCAAAGCTAGCGCTAGATGGCGCCACGGTGAAGTTCTGTTACAACGTGCAGCCATCTTAAGTATGGGGGCGTGTGCCGAATGTTGTGTTGGTGGAAAGGTGCCCTGCGGTTCACCATGAACATTTTTCCAAACCAAACATACCCTATGACCTTCCCCTGGTCATAAAGGAGCCCCATGTCCAGTTTTGTGGCGATCGGACACCCAGTGCAGATTTGTATGGCGGACAAACATAAATACATTGACTCTGCTTTATATATTTGATTTTTGTGTTTTATGCCCTGAGTATCGCAAGTCTTCTGACCTAAATCAATTCTTAAGTACAGTAGCCTGCTTTCCTTTCTCTCTATTATAAAAAAAATCTTGGGAGGGAGACAAGACATGATCCTCTCGGAAGACAATTTGAGATCCCACGCGAGACATGGCAGTGAAACAACATTTAAAACAAGTTCATGAACATCTAACGTAGCAGTTGTTGGAATGCTATTGGCAGACACACTTCATGTGCTCCCAGCTCTTAACACTAGAATTACCAGAGCCTACGAAAAAACTTGAAGATCTGTCCCACCTTAAATCGTTTCTCACCTCTCCGTCAGCGTCTTTTGTCCTTTAAATGTGTTGATAAGCAGCAAGCAGATCCCCGACAAGTCCAGTTTTCTGAGTTTTAATCTCATGCTCAGTTTCTTGTTTGTATTAACTAGCACATTCTCTCCAAGTTTGATAAGGTTTTTCTACGGGTACTCCTGTTTCTGCCCTATTCCAACGATGTGTGTGTTAGACTAACTGGAGATTCTAGAATAAATGGGGCTTAGACCTATGACTGACCAGAGCTGGTTCCTATGGCCCGTGCATCACACTGAATTGGATTAAATGGGTTTTAGAATGTTATAAGTAAATAGCATATAATGCTACATCAATTAAGCAATGAAAAATTGCATATTTTAGTGAATTTAATAAATATACATGCATTTTTTTTGTAATATGACAGGAAACCAAAGTCTCAGAGAAAACCAACATGAACATGGAGGGAATGTACACACTCTACACAATCTGTGGACATGCAAGACATGAATCCCAGGCCCCTTGCACCATTAGGCAGGCAGGGCTCATTCATGTGCCCCTATGGTAACCACTTAAGGCACATTATGTTTACAAATGCTTATAACTACATAATTAATTTTAAGTAACTGAACGTTAATGTTTTATTTTTAATTTAAATATATTATGAGTTATTAAGATAATTACATTTACAGTTGCAAAAATGGGGTCTAAAACACTCTTTTACAGAAAATAAAGAGATGTGATAATACTGTGCCCACAGCCTTGCTCACAACCCTAAGTTCTGGGATAATGACAGTCATGAAAAGATGGGCTAGAGTGAGTGAGCAGGCAAGCAAGACTTGTTTAATCAGAAGAATACCAGAGTTTATTAAAACAATGACAACAAAAGCATTCAAAAGTTGAATAAACAGTGAAGTCAATAAATACTACTAAAAAAAAATCTTCTTTAAAATCTGTGCCATAAAATAAAGTGTCCTTGGGTGCAAAATAGATACTGTAGTTAAATCCAATAAGTACTTTAAAATCACTATGGTTAAGAAGGAAAGGCTTCTTTCTCTATTCTTGTCGGGAAAACGGGTTGTCAGCCACGCAGCTTGCCACATCCTGGTCCACAATGCAGACCCAGATTGCCACCTCTGTCAGTGACCTCAGTTTCCAGGGCACCACCCTTCTCTGGATGCTGACATATCTTGATCCTCCTATCTTCTGTCAGCTCCTGCGGTCTCTCATTCCCTATCGTGTCTGCTCAGCAGACATGAATTCTGCCACAGAATCTCCGCAACAGCTCTTGATCTTGTTCTCTTTGACTTATTACCAATGGCTAATGCTGCCCATTTTTCCATTCTCTCTCTCTCTCTCTCTCTCTCTCTCAGATACCTCTCTGACACGCAAACGCTATCTCATGTCACACATGTGCGCATGGGAGGCAGTCAAAGGGCTTAACTGAGGGTAACATGTCAGCTTCAGGGTTGATAAAGTGTACTAACCTCTCTTCTCTGTTTTCTACAGATCAACAGAAGGGAAACCTAATTAAACCAGCACCAACCTCCGCCCTCCTATCCAGACCATGCCCTCCTACTGACCTCACTTCCGCCATTCCCAGCACGGAACCAATTCTTTCTGCACAGCCATTTTAAAAACCCTCACCCTTTATTCCTCAGTTAGTCAACTGGGATTCAGTCTTTTGTGATTACTCTTTGCATTTAATTGTTGTTGCCTGTCAATATGTAGGATGGATCCCCCAAACCATATTTTGGCTTTTCATTCCACCACCCATCTCTATAAAGAAAACTTTTCTTCCTTCCTCTTCTACACAAACCCAGCCCTTTAAACTCCAAATCTCTTAGCTGGTGCTCTGTAATTACCATGCCACTACCACCCAAAATATAATTACTATTAAGTTAGTGCACACACTCACATGCAGATCCCTCAAAAGCACAAGCAACACTGTTGAATTTTGCTAAAATAAATTAAAGCCATTGTCATGCACACACACATAAGAAGCTGCGTAAAGACCCGACTCTCAGCGTAAAATATCGTGCCAAGGGGCAAAAGCAGAGTACTAACCTCTCTCTCTTTATTTCTGCAAAAAGAAAGAAGCAACGCCGCAGTGAATACACCTGGGGCTTCATGTATAACGCCGTGCGTAGAACTCGCACTATAACATGGCGTAAGCACAAAAGCCGAAATGTGCTTACGCACAGAAAAATCCAGATGCAGGAATCTGTGCGTACTCCAACTTCCACGTTCTTCCGCTACATAAATCCCGATCAGCGTGAAAACTAACGCTCGTGCACGCATTTTGTAACGCCCCAAATCCTCCCAGAATTACGCCTATTTGAACATGCAAATCAATATAAATCGCCCTTAAGCGCAGCCTTCTGTGAAAAGACAATGGGAAAAGCACGGGGAAAATATAAGAATTTCAGCGAATACCAAGTGGAGGCAAAGGAAAAACATACTATTTGTTCAAATAAACCGTGGTATAATCAACAAAATGAAGTTGATCGAGTGACATAGCGTGTTGGAGAAACTTGAAAGCTCACATTAACAAAATCGCACAATGCCGGAAATAAAAAAGAAGCCACATATCAAAGTTGCCGTGAAAAGAAGAGTTGTAGCCCACTGTCTGAGTGTCATATGAAAGCTTATTAGGCTACAGAGAAAATAGGCACACGGTGGGGAAAAAGCACGAAATGTCAACTTTAATCTCGAATTTTCCACTTTAATCACGTAGTTTATTTTGTCATTTAGAAGAACATTATAAACTTCATCTTAAAATCGTTTAATTAACCAGTTTCTCAAAATTACATCGTAATTAAAGTAGCACGTTAAATGCTTTGTTTTGTATTTGATCTTCTACTCGTATGTGATCTATGTGTGTGAATCACTACTTGCTTCTTAAACTGGCTCTCTTCCTCCAACTGGACACAGAGTCCATTACATTAGTGATATTACAGCTCTCTGAATAACTAAAATACTGAGATGTATACGTGATGTCATTTTCATGATGATAGGAGCTAAAGCATGTGTTTCATGAGCCTCGTGCTCATGACAAGCATTTATCTTTTGTCGAAATTTGTTGCTGCGTTTTTAGCTGTGTTGTTATTTTCTCTTTCTGTTTTATATTCAATATATATTGGCGTGGCGCCCAAGAGTCCTTGCTTTTCTTTCCCCAAGTAACCGATCGCCACACAATCAGCTCTGTAATAGAAGTTAAGCCATCTGTAAGCTTAGCGCCGATTCTTCAAAACGTTTAAGGAACATTGAAATATCTTCGTAGTACATGTTAAATTATTCTATCCTTCACGACACTCCCAGTAAAGAATATAGATTATTTAAATGAAGTTAAAGTTTTATGTGTATAATTTAACAAACATATTTTGCTGCATTTCACCTTAAAAATGATATCGTCATCATATGTAAATACGCGCTTTATAAAGTGGCTCAGGTTGTGAGATATTATAACTATAGTGCAAGTTTACAGTGGGGTGATTGTACTTATAAGTACAAACCGTTCTACAAGGAGCAATTGATTGAGTGCATTTAAAGTTCTTGGGATTAAACTGTTTCTGAACCGCGAGGTCCGTACAGGAAAGGCTTTAAAACATTTTGCAGTGGCTGAGGTAGCGTGTCCTTAAAGCTGTATACCGATAATTCTCTTTCCGATCAGCTGCTGCTGTGATTCACACTCAGATACAGTGATATAAATACTCCGAGTCGTGCAGTGAGAGTAATATGGAAAAAGATGATCCGCTGTGGCAACTCCTAACGGGAGGAGCTGAAAGAAGAAGAAGAAGAAGAAGAAGAAGAAGAAGAAGAAGAAGAAGAAGAAGTGAGAGTAACAACGCTAAAGCAGTTATGGTATTTGGAATACTATGGCTGTTCCCTGGACCATTATATTGTTACGAGTTAATTACAATCAGATGTATTACACTAATAAACAATATGCGGTTAGTTTCTGTGTATTTATAAAGCCGCGTCATGAAAATAATGAGTAATCACACAGGAACAGTAGCATTGCTTTGACGCTGGGTGCCGCCAGTCTGCAAAACCGAGCGGAGAACTTGCGTACGACAAGACATGAGGTACCGTGGAAAAGTGCGTGCCTTTACGCCAAGTGTAGGTTTTATACATCGCGATTTGAACGTGGAAAAGTTCTTACGCAACATTTCTTTGCGTACGCACCGTTTATACATGAGGCCCCTGGACTCCCTAACCATGCACTGCCACTTCCACATTCCATCCTTCCCTCCGGTCCAATTCTGATGACGCCATGACTCCCATACATCACCTCAGCTCTTTTCAAGCATTCCATCTGTGTCTTTCTGGTCCTACATCATAAAATGTCCCCTTCAATCATTACAAACTGTCTGTTATACATGTGGATGAAAACACTGACAGAATTGCAAATCTTTACATTATATGGGGCCGGAAAATCCCAGACCTTTATGTTATGTCAGTTTATTTCTTACACCATTAATAAACAAATCATTTAGGACAACCCTGAGACTTCTCTAATGGTTGTTAGCATTGCTGTTGGAGCCAGCACAAAGGGTCTGAATTCAACTCTCGATTGTTGTCTCTGTGGAGGTCACATATTCACATCTTGTCTGTGAGGATTATCCTCCCACATTTCTAAAGAAGTGCACATCAGGTTAGTTTGCGATTTTACAAAGGTCCCAACATAAGTGTGTGCATGAGTGGTCCCTGTAATGTATTTGCCAGAATAGACTAAGCCATCCACAAACTATGACCCTGAATTGGAGTAGGCATATCTGAGACTGCTGTTTTATATTAAAAATAAAACAGGAAGGCATTTGACAAATCATTACATAGAGAAGACATAATTTTGTAGAAACAACTATGTTGTAAAGCCATGCCTTAATTGCATACCTCTGGGGTGATGTGCTTTAGAAAACGTTTACGGTCACTCAGTAAAAGGTATACGAATACATGTGCTAAGGGTAGGCAAGCTTCACAGAGGGAAAGAGTATATAAATTTTTCACATGCAACAAGTATGTTTTCAGTGATTCCCGATTTCTTCTTTGTAGTTTCTGCCAATCATATGCCCTTGCTGTGAGACCCAGGCCAAGGCAGAGCACTTACCAAAGAACCTTTTGCATTTCTTCAGCTCGAGTCTTGCCCCTAAAGGCTAATGACAAAACACTGTATGGAGATATATGCTGGCATCCTGCTCACAGCTATGACCTCCCCCAGGCTCTCCCCATTTGTTTGGTCCATTTATTTTGTTTGTGCAGCAGGATCTTTGACAGATGCCTAAACATTTTTTTCCCTCCTGGCAGGAGCTTCCTTGTATCACACTGGAGTATGAGCGTTCATGTAAAGAAAGACTGCAGAGAAAGGACTTAGAATTCTTATGCTTTACTTTGCTTCACTGTTCCAGAAACACCAGTTTGCATTAACTTAGTAAAACAGGCTCCAATTTTGACAGCTGATCTGCTCATTGGATGAATATTGACAGTAGATGTGTCCCTAGGTTATTATGTGCCAGTCATGCTATCTGATTTAAGCATGTCATACTAAATTGTTGCTTATTATCAAGGGATTCATGTTAAGGTCATCAAAAGGGGTTAAAATAAAAGGGAAATAAACAATAAGAACAAGCAGTCTAATTTTACTGAAAGACTCTTTAATGAAAAAACTGAAACTATCATATTGATTTTCTTTACTGGGAAGGTCAATGTGTTTCAAAAATGTTTGCAAGATGTCAACATTTCTGCTTTGTGCACTGGCGAAGTCACATATATAATATGTTTTGAAATATTAGAACCTTTATTAATACAACATATGTTTCTGCAGTTTTTTTTTAAATGAAAACTATGTTTCAATATAAATGTTTAAATCCTTGTCTTAGCTTGCATCTTATAATACAGTGTTTTACATAATTTAGAAGATATTGCTATGATATTCAGTGTGTGCTGCTAAACATTGGAATCAATACTTACGCAGTTTAGCTATAGATTACAAGTATGTACAATGGCATCTGTAGGGGGTGCTATTAACTATTCCTGAACCCAAAATAGTTCTAAACAGACAAAGAAATACAAAAAAGGCGGCCTTATTATAAAAAACAAGCATGCAAAGGAAGGAAAACAGTAAATAGTAATTAATAATACAAACAAGTGAAAACATTCTGCTCCACTGTCCTTACTTATACAGATTTCATTCTTCACTAACTACTTGGGGTTCCTATTGCATTTACCCACAGAACCACAGGTAATACTCTTTTAATTACCTCTCAACTCTGCCCTGTCTTCCTGTTGCCAACTATTCTCGTTCCACCTCCTGCTCTATTGACTACACATTCGAAAAAATACTGCTTATTAGAGTTGCATGCTGATGGTCACAAGGAGCTTTTAAAGTTCCTTCTGGGATCACTGCCTTGATCCATTTCAAGGATGAGGACTAGTCCTGAAGTCATTCCCCCATAGCTACCCTGTCTATGTTTCTTAAAATGTTAGCCAACAGTGTAGAGGCCTGATACCATGCAACTGGAGGCCATATAGTAGATAATGCAATAGTGCATGCCTGCTGCCAACGTTTGCCCCCAGAACAGTTATTTATAGGGCTCTTTTCACTATATTTGCCAGGACACATTAAACTTGTTGTCTTTTCCAACAAAGTGTCCAAGATGGTGTATTTGCAGTCCCAAGCATATCCAACTTTACAACATATTGCTGGCTTTAGCAAGTCAGTGAAAAATACTGAATTTAATTATGTATCAGTCATAAAATAAAATATTACTCACGGTCCTTTTCTAAATGTGCATGCAGCAAATGTTTGATTAATAACTAAAAAAATCAACCCTGAAGGAATCTTTGAGGCCCACCTATTATTTGCTTCAGCCTGCACGACGAGTTCTGCATGAAAGATAATGAAAGACAAAGAAAAATAAAAAGAATTAAATTGTTTGAGAATTCTCCACCATGACTTGCAGGCTAGAAAGAATGTGTTATACGGTAGTGTTAACAAGATAAGGAAAACATTTACGTACCCAATTACTGCAGCTGTTTCTTCATAGGGTTTTAAGATTATCGTAACCAAGTTCTAACTACTATAATAACCTTTTGAGAAAGAAAAGTGAATCTAAAGCAAACCTAAAAGTGTTTATTTGTAGGAGCAATAAAACTAATGTGCAAAATAATGTAATTTTTTGTATAGATTTATTAGCATGTACCACCATATAGTTCAATTTAATTACTTCACTGTTTTATTTTTGGTGTAGATCAATCACATTTATGAATTCCCATTTATAGCCACATATAGGAGACTGGCAATGATTTTTGTTCCCATAGGTCAACTACTCTGCACTTGTTTGGTTAAAGCACTCATCTTCTATCACTGGTATGATCAGTAACATACTGCATTCACTATTGATATTTATTCTGAAATACTAATACTGTTTACTATTGAATTTGATATTCCTGACTTGAGCCCTCTTTATCTGATTTAAATCATCAGTAAGTAAAGTGAAATCTCAAAATGTACAGTGTACAATACAGAGATTTTTGTTTGCATTTTAAGTTAGTTTTATGAAAAATATATAAAGTATTGTTTTGCTAGGTTTTGTTATATGAGAAACTCTTCATTAGGTTGTTTAAAAAAGAAGTAAATCTACCAGACTCACATGTGGCAACGTATTGATTTATTTTGTATACTTTTTGAAAAAGTTTGTTTCTTTGCTTTATTATTTGCTTGTAATTTACTTAATATAATGATTCTTTTGGTAGCACTTTTGGAGTAGTTATTTCTGTATTTGTTTATGGTCTTCAAGCTATGCTGAATTTTATTTTATTTTTTTAATTTTTGTGATGCGATCTGCACATCATATGACTGTGAGTAACACACCTCGTTATCAGGAGTTGCGTAGGAGTTATGTATGACATAACCGCAATTGTCAGGCTTCTGACCTCATCAGACATCCAGTAAAAGATGGTCGCAATTCCAATTGTAAACATCTCTCGGCTGGATAACAAAAACATACATATTTTAGTGATAGTCAGATTTCTCTTAAGAAGGCCAGTTGCTATTTTTTTTTGCCTTTCGCTCATATTTCTAGTTTGCCCCTTATGGTTTGGTTGCCTGTACTCTCTTTTCAACTCCTGTTTTTGTTTACCTTACCCTGGTACTGGCTATGATTTCTATTTTATATTTATATCTCGTTGTCTTTTTGACTTCTCTAAATAATCCTTGAAGAGTCAGTCTCATAACATTTGAATTAACAGAAGTGTTATGGTGTATAAAATCTACAAATTATTCTGTGTATTTTTATTATTATATTTTGTTCAATCCCTACAAGATGAATTCAGATGTAGGAGGCATTATAATAAAAAGTCATATCCTCTTTCCTTACACCACACTTTTTTAACAGTTGTTCACAGCAGAGTGCAAAATTGATATTACAGCCTGGGAAAGGAAGACTGAGCCAATACCTCAAGCTATTGATTACTTTACGGATGGACATCTGAGACAACAATTTGGTTTACAGCCTCGGAAAGGAGGACATGAGGCAATATCAAAAAACTTTATTATCTGGGAAAAGATATATTAAAGAGTTTGAGCAAAATTCATCCATCATATTGACAGCCAGCCAACCAGGTGCATGCAACAATCATGTGTTGTGAAACCACGTCATGAAACTTTATAACAAATATGCCTCATTTGAAAGCACCATCAGAAGAAAAAAAGAAACAGCGACAACAGAAGAGTGACTTCAGAAAAGAAAACAAAGACACGTGTGACCAGTTTTCATCCGATTGCTAGTTAACAGCATTTTCATGAACGTCGATTGCTAAATCAGACGCTGCCCTGGGACATTCATCCTTGTCATCTCTACTTTTTTTGTAAGCTTTTTCTAAAGACTATATATATATATATATATATATATATATATACAGTTGTGGCCAAAATTATTAGCCCCCTTATGAAATTAGGCAACACTCCTGATTCCAATATGAAAATGACCATTAACAACAAATGTTTGTTTTTAAAGTGTATCTGTGTCCAAAATAACAAGGTCCACAAATTGTAGTTTGGATATTTTATTGACACACTAAGTGGAAACAAGTAAGGGCAAAAAGGAGACATCCAAAATTATTAGCCCCATGCCCATTAATAGTCAATACTGTACCCTTTTTGAGCCACAACTGACAACTATCTATTAGAGTAGGTCTTTACTAGATTAGCACAGGTCTCCTGAGGGATTTTGGTCCATTCCTCCATTGCAAATTGTTCTAGCTGGTCCAAATTCCGTGGTTTCAGAGCATGGACATTCACTTTTTGAGCACTCGCCACAGATTCTCAATGGGATTGAGGTCTGGGCTCTGTCGGCCACTCCAAGATCTTGGTTTTGGTATCCTTGAAAAACTGTTGAACTAATTTTGATGTATGATTTGGGTCATTGTCTTGTTGGAAGACCCAGCGACGACCTAAGCCTAGACTACGAGCAGATTTCTGTATATTCTCCCTCAGAATGTCAACATAATTTTCTTTTTTCATGATGCCATGCACCCGAACAAGGCTCCCTGTGCCTGAGGCTGCAAAACAGCCCCACAGCATGATGCTCCCACCACCATGTTTAACTGTGGCAACTGTGTTCCTAGGGTTGAAGGCCTGTCCCTTTCTTCGCCAAACATAAGCAACATCCATGTGCCCAAACGGTTCCAGTTTAGTCTCATCAGACCAAAGCACAGACTTCCAAAAATCATCTTTACATTTCAAATGTTCACGGGCAAACCTCAGTCGGGCTGTGATGTGCCACTCTTTGAGTAAAGGGGTTCTTCTGGGACGATGGCCGTGAAGCCCACCACGGTGAAGAGCCCTCACAACTGTGTTCCTTGAAACATCAACTCCAGAAGAGGCCAGGTCAGCAACAATCATCTTGGCAGATGTCCGGGGTTCCTTGCTGACATCTCTGACTATTTTTCTCTCCAGAGTTCTTGAAATCTTGCGCTTACGGCCACGGCCAGGTTTGTTTCTAACAGAATTTGTCTCCTTGTACTTGGCAATGATGCAACGTACAGCAGTTCTAGACACTGTGAATCGCTTGGAAATGGCAGTGTAGCCTTGCCCCTTATCATGAGCCTCTACTATCTTCTTTCTGAGCTCCAGACTGATTTCCTTTGTCTTTGGCATGGTCAGTAACAGTAGTCCCTCTCATGTGTTCAAGAGCCCTGTTCCATGGGGGTCTTTTTATGCTGATTGAGTGTTGTTAGGAAACCAATTGACTGCAGGTGTTGTTAGGAAGCCAATTGATTGCACAGGTGTGGTTTCAAAGCTGATTGGTTAATTAGTGTAGGTGTGTTTTGAAAGCAAACATTAACATGGGGCTAATATTTTTGACCACCCCATTTTTTACTATATTTGATATAAAGCAAGACTAAAAATATATTTTATATTACAAAATGTATCGAAAGCTAGTAAATAGCACTGGTGGATGTTTGATTATACCAAGTTTCATCAATGTTGCAAACTTTGGGAAGAAGTTTAGGAAAATGTTCCATGATTCCAGTGGGGCTAATAATTTTGGCCACAACTGTATATATATATATATATATATATACAGACTTTTCTATCAGTCTTATTTTCTATTATTCTTTGTTCCAGTGGTATTATTATTATTCCTGTAATAAATAGCATGCTGCTTTTAACTTTCTATGTTCTGTCTTAATGTCTGTAGAGATTTCTTTGAGCACCTTTGTGCAGCCGGAGATTTGCCATTACCTCTGTGCTGCGAGGTTTATTAAGGCTGCAAGTGACAGCTCCACTCAATACTAGGGAACAGTACGTAAAGAAGGTATTCTTGTCTGATAAATGCCCTATAGTCAAGAGTGCTGAGCCTTTGTATGTTTAAATGTATTCTTGTACACCAAAAGTAATATTTAGGTCTAAGATATCATTAAAACATTGTATGTTGTTTGTGCCGATAATAAGTAAATCTCTTGAAGTGCTGATTGACAGTGTGTGTTATTTCTAAAGCACTTGTGTGGTTTAAAGTGCTAAAGGTTAATCAGTGTGTGTTATTCATGGGGCACTGTTGTGGTTAGGTCTGTGTGTATGCGTATAGCTATGTATGTGTTTGTTCATCTTAAAGTGCAACAGTAGACCAACCCGATAGCAGACTTGATGAGTACACTTACCCTTGAGAAACAGGTAAAGGGGAAGTAGAGGGAAAGACTACAATAATACAAGAAGGCTACTTGTTCTGCAATTTTTACATGGTTACCATAATGTTGGTAAGAACTACACTCATTGTTATCACGTACATTGGCATAGCATTCATGATGTCATAAAAGAAGGCGGCCACCACAGATTGATTGCTGAACTGTGACTCAACAACCTAGTGTGAGCAGAGGCAAAATACCTCTAAAGACAACATAATTAAGGTCCTAATTTGGATCTTAAATGTACAGTAGTATTTATAAATTTGTTTTGGCTTTGGTGTTTTCTAACTTTCTCCTAATTGTACTTCATCACTGGCTAGCATAAATTTATTTTTTTGATTGCTCACTTACATGTTTCATTTACATAATACCTTTCAACCTCTTAAAAAACAGGACCAGAACAAAATCTAATTTTCAAAGTAACAGAACACATGCAAGCTTTTAAATTATAGACTACAAAAATATACATATATTTTCAGCTTTGTAAGTTTTAACAAGGTAAGGAAAACAATACATTTGCAGTTTTAAATATATAGATATGTTGAATCACTCTGGGTTTTTGGTTGTTGATATTTTCTTTAGTGGTAAGCTGATTATTAGCAAAATTAGTAAAATAATAACTTATTCTTGTAGCACAATTCATACAATGTTTGGTCACCTACAACCAGTCAATTGGTGTCTTGTCTCTGTGTTGTCTACTTTCACCTTGGTGATGTCTATTTCATTTCTATTACTTGTGCGCAGTTTTCTGTGCAGGCTTGAGTATTTGGTTTTGAACTTCAAATTCTTCCTAATTTCTCACATTGTTTTAAAAAGTGTTAATTTTAGATTACACTGCTTCAGGGTTTCTTCTGATTGAGATTAAAGAAAATGCTTTGCTCAAATCCATCACTTTGTCTAATATCTGAGTAGTTTATTCCTACCACTTAACTGTTAGACTTGTCAAGCAGATATGAATTCAAGTCAGTGAAAGTAAAAGCCAAAAGTGGTAGTTCAAACTACATTACATATACAACTCATGCTGACCAACAAGGCCCACAAACTGGCAGGAAACAGAAACAAGACACGCTGATACTAACTTCACAAAATAAACATGTGGACTTGAAAGCAAAGCAGACTGTGTTTAGCTAGTGACTGAACAGAAACAGAACATCTGCTACCTCTTTGGTTGGTCAGTTGCCTGGATAACAAAATAGTCACTGCTAAACACAAGGCAGGATTTCACCCAGCCATTATTTAGTTGAGACAGATGACTGGACAGGAAAAAAGAAACCTGTCACTTAGCCTAAATTGACTGTTTGGAGGGGAAAAAAGAGGCCACATTAAAGGCCCTAAATTATTTCCTGTTAAATTTAGGCACATTATGCTTTTAAGGGTACTATGCAAATTTTGTTTCAGTTGCAATCACCCAAATGGTTTTTCAGATCAGCACAAAATCACTGGAAGTCTTTGAAGGCTGGAATATTACAACTTGCAAGGTATGACATGCATTCCAACCTGATGGTTTTCTAACATGTCAAAAAATGTGGGCTTGTTCAGCTTGATTTTATCATGGTGTAAGAATTTAGGTGAGCAGAATCTATGTTTCAGTTTCCATTGAAGCAGCTCAATGTTTATGCATCATCAAGCCAGGCTGTGAAACATCTGTGGACAATCTGAAAAAAAAAAGAAAAACTGTGCGAGCTGTGGCACGAGAATCATATCATGATCAGGCATTTAAAGAATACATATTGAGGAACATTGCCCATACAGCCATAAATTGATACTGGTATTGCAAATCTGTACTATTAACAAGTGAGCATAAGGAACATAGTTTGTATACCCTAACATACAGGATAAACATTTAGCCTATTGTAAATAAAAACAGATCGAGAGCAAAATATGTCCTCTTTCTTTACAGCGTTAATTTGTAGATGTGCTGTAAAGTCTTGCCCAATGCAAGATTATTCAAAAGGCCTCCAACCTTTCAGGAACCCATAAAAAATCACATAATGTATAAATGTATGTCCGCCTCTGATCAGCTATCAGAGCAAATGAATTTGGACAGCTGAACTCTTAATATTGTAACACAGTGAATAAATCTCATATTGTATGCGGTCTCTAACAGTAAAAAGCAAAATATAAAGTGGATTTGTTTTGAAAACAGAGATATAAACAAAAGTCTTGTGCCAAACAATCACAGTTACCAATTATTTATATGCTATACTGTAAATGTTCAATGAGCAAATTGTTAGGAACACCTGTACAGCTGTCTATCCATAACATTATTTAATCATCCCATCATGTGGCAGCAACATGCATAAAGTCACGCAGGTAGAAGTCAGGAGCTTCAGGTAATGTTCACATCAAACACCAGAGTGGGTAAAAAATGTGCTCTCAGATTGCTGGTACCAGATAGGTTGGATTGAGTATTTCTCTAGCTGCTGATCCCCTGTTCATGCATAACAGTTTACTCAGAACGGTGTGAAAAACAAAAAATGTCTAGTCATTGGCAGTTCTGCAGATAGAAATGGCTTGTGGATGAGAGAGGCTGGCCAGACAGATTTGAGCTGACAAAATGACTACAGTAACTAAAATAACCACTCTATGCAACCACAATGAGCAGAAAAGCATCTCACAATGCACAACATGTCAAACCTTGAGGCAAATGGGCTATGACAACAGCAGACTATGTCGGTTTCCACTTGTATCAGCCAAGAACAGAAATGTAAGGCTGCAATGGACACAAGCTCATCAAAACTGAACAGCTGTTAAATCATAGCCTGGTTTAACAAATTCTGATTTCTGCTAAAGCATACAGAATTTGGCACCAACAGCATGAATTCATACACCCAACCTGCCTTGTGTCAACAGTCTAGGCTAGTGGTGTAATGGTGAAAAAAAATGCAAACACCCATTTGTCTTTCAGTAGAGGAATGACTGAGAATATTGAAAAGTTTTAATGTTCGAAGTGAGGTCGCTAACAAAGGAGGGAGAACTTTCAGTCAGTGTCTCATTGACAAACAATGCACTTCTGGATTGCCTCCAAAAGAACCCCACTAACCATGTGAACCCAGCTTTAGATGTGAAAGGGTTTCCAAGGAAATGAGATCTTTAGCAGAATATATCAGTTACCATTTTTGGTATGTTTTTCTTGTTTTGACAATTGGTATTTCTGACTTTTCCTAGTATATTAAGCTTTAGATTGTTCCTTGATTACTACTTGCTGCTCAAAAATATTTTGTCTGTAGGTCTTTTATTTTCCTTTTCAATTCTATCTTGTAAAAGACAGCATCACAGCTGGGTTGCCTTAATGGAACTACTGAAGGAGAGATAGGAAAGCATGCAGCACCACAGAGAGAAAGGAACCTTATGGTTCATAAGTCTTGTCCGAGAAGTAAGATAAAAACAAAACTTTATTTTGAGCCTGCCATGGCTGGCTTCACTCATCTGATGCTCACTCAGACAAACACCCTTATAGCAGGCAGTGTGGACTTTAAACTTCAAGGCTGCTGGTTTAGAATCCTTTTTCAGCCTCACTGTACAACCAAGAGGAAGTCATTTAACCTGCCTGAGCTGCAAATGTAAAAAAAACTGTAAACACTTGTACCTTATCCTAATATTGTAAAAAAAAAAAAAAATCCCTCGGCTTAATATACATACTGGACAAAAGGTTTAGAACACCTCAGTTTTTCCAGTTTTTCTCCAAATTTAATCAGTTGAAAATTAATGCAACACAACAAATGACCTTAAATGGTGAAAAGGTAAGTAGCAAACTGCCAGAGGTTTATATTTAAAGTTTAAGGTTAGCAAAATCTGAAAAAATAGGGAATATCAGAATATTACAAATGGGTTATCTTCAGGGAACAACTAATAGGTTACAACCTACAGATAATTTGCAGCAATTAAAGTAAATTAAGCCTTGCAAGTTGAGTCAAACAATTTGCACAGGTGTCCCAACTTCTTTTGATTACTTAAAAATCCATTGTTTGTCTTAAATCAGAGTTAGAACAGTTGAAGCAGAGTTGTCCAGTCTGCAGTAGTCTAAGATGCCACCTAAGATGCCCCCCTGTTTGTGGACGCTGCATGTTCTCCCCTTTTGCATGGGTTTCCTTTAGGACTCTGGTTCACCTGCACATTGGAAAAACTCTGTATCTTGTTTATCTAAGAACTGTTTTTAAGCTATGTGAGGTATTTGGAACACAAACAAGGTCCATCTGCAGTTTTAAAACTGCTTATATGTTTTGTAAAAATTAATACAGCCTGAAACATTTTGCTCTGATGTCACAAACAATGTTAAATAAGTTGTGCATTAAACCAATTTGAGAGAATACTTGAAGGATATTACAAATAAAAGAGACAAAGTATTGGGTTTTTTACATTGCCAAGTGGACATGTCACAAGATAGAGAACTGCATGTTTCTGTGAAACCCAAGCAATATCTTAAAGGTCACCCCTAGGTAGATGTGCACAAGATTCACATTGTTATAAATCTGTGATTTCAATTGCTACACTATTCTTATTTTTGAAGATGAACCATGATTGCTAATTAGGTACACTATCACAAAATTTTTTTACTGGGATCCTTCAGTAATATTGCACTATTTTGTTTCACATGGTTTAGATCACTTCCTTCTTAATGTTTCTATTATACTCTAGTAGGATAGTAATGTGAAAATAAATATTAAAGCAGACTCTCAACCATTTAGTTGATTATCAGCAAATTAAAGAAAAGGGCATGACATTTATTCAGTTAAACAATGAAGAATTTTAGTTATTGACAGACAGAGAGTAGGTTTGCTTGGCATACAGTAGAATTGGTCTCAGCTTCCCATAAGATATTAAACATGTCTGTGACCTTCCACAAAAGTAAGAGCTGAAATAACTGCTTTAAAGAATCAAATGCTGGTTAACACAATACTCACTTTTCATCTGTTGTTTTTTAATAATGTATTTTATTTTATATGTTATTAATTGCTGCACTTTTATTTTTTATTTTGTACCACTCATCACATACAAAAGGCTTTAAAATTACAACAGACTTGTTAACAATAGTTGTTCCAAGCAACTAATTTTAGTGTAAATAAGGAGGCTAGAGTTGAAACTCCTGACTAACTTCTTTAATTTATATGCCAATGTAAAATGTCTACATTTAAAGGTTCAGATTCATAAATGGAAAAACAGTAACATTTCTGTAGTAATATTTTTTAGCACTTGGTATGCAGTCAGTGGGAACAATAACTAGTGGCAAATGCTTATGTTGTCTAACTACAAGCTTACTTCAATGGCTAAGGATGTGTGTCGACAAACAAGTAAATGCTATGAAACAGATTTTATATGTTTTTTTTTTCCTTTATACTCCTTAGGCTTATTAGAAAAGCACATTCTCTCTCAAATGAAATGAAATTAAAATAATAAGAGACACATGAAGACATGACTTTTTTAGTCAATGAAAATTTAATAGCACTTCACTAAAACACATTTCTAAATGATTTTCTCAAGTTGTGATTTATTAATTTGTAGAGGGTGGCAGAGTGATTTGTGTGAGTGTCACAGCTTCAGCATTTGAAGTCTGCATCTTGGGCCAATTCAATTTTTGTACATTTTGTGTTTTCTCACCACTCGTCTGTGTGGCTGTTTCTCCACTTTAATGGTTTTCATTTCCACATCTAACTGATGTGTATTTTAGGTTAACTGGCAACTCTAAATTGCTCCAGTGGGTGTTTGTGCAAGCATGCCCTTCAATGACGGGACATCCTGACCTGGATATCATAATTATTACTCTGAAAAAGGAGAATTCTTCAAAATAAGTCAGCCTTTCCATTTGATTGCATAAAATTAATTTGTATAGACACTTTTGTTATACTGCGGTGGGCTGGTGCCCTGCCCAGGGTTTGTTCCAGCCTTGCGCCCTGTGTTGCCTGGGATTGGCTCCAGCAGACCCCCGTGACCCTGTTAGGATATAGCAGTTTGGATGATGACTGACTGGCTGACTGACTTTTTTTATAAATCTGGATATTATACGATTAGTTTTCTTTATTTCTTCCACTTTACATATCTCTTTTTTAACTGGTTATTATTGATATTCAATTTACTGTGTGATACCCTGTCTAATTTCTTTTCTTTTTTAATGGTTTCTTTCAATAATTTTTAGTCATGTGATTCCACAATTCTAGGGATTAACTGACCTAAACAAAAAAGCATCAAATTTAATTTGGTTTCTTTTTTAATTTTGTACATTCTGTTTTTAAAAATGGAACGTTCATTAGGATGTTCAATTGTTTATTTAAATGGTGACTATCTTTTTTGTTATTGAGTTTGTTCTCTTTGGGTTTTGTTTCTAATTATTTTTATTGCAGTAAATTTAATGTAAAATTAAATTTTACATTAAATTAGTTCCATAAGTCAATTTTTATATTACCTGAATTGTTTTCCTATCATTGGCACATTTTTGTGAAATATGTTGCTTGAATTTTTTTCAAAGAATTGAAACATGAAAACTATGACAACACTATCAGTTATGAGAATTCTGAAAAGGTAGAACACAACAAAAAACCCTCAAGACTTCATCCCCGCTGATATGTAAACCCCACTACAGTGCATGACAGAATGAAAGTTATAAGGTTGAAGAGAACATGCAGAAGACTCTCTAGGAAGGGGGGCGGAATTGGGAAAAGAATAGTAACTTCACCTCAGGCCAATTATTTTAAGGCAAAAATCCATTTATGCATTCGGTCCACCACTAAAGACCACTTTTAGTGTTATCCACAGGAGCACAATTGATTTTCATGGCCGATAGCTCAAGGAGCATTAGATTATAAAAAGAGGATTTCCAGGAAATTAAGAGAGGGAATTGGATGCCCTCCAGTGAGAGACTAGAGCATGTTATGCTGCAATGGTATCTAAAGATAAAATTCTGTGCTGGAGGGATGCAACGGAAAGACTTGAGAAATTAAAAAAAAAAAAGAAAAATATTTGGAGAAAGAAGAATGTTAGTTGCCAGAAGTTATAAAGATTATAAAGATTTTATATTACATTAAGCAGGGCGGCACGGTGGCACAGTGGGTAGCGCTGCTGCCTCACAGCTAGGAGACCTGGGTTCACCTCCCAGGTCCTCCCTGCATGAAGCTTGCATGTTCTCCCCATGTCTGTGTGGGCTTCCTCTGGGTGCTCTGATTTCCTCCTACAGTCCAAAGACATGCAGGTTAGGTGCATTGGTGATTCTAAATTGACCCTAGTGTGTTCTTGGTATGTGGGTGTGCCCTGCCCAGGGTTTGTTTCCTGTCTTGTACCCTTTGTTGGCTAGGATTGGCTCCGGCAGACCCCAATGACCCTGTGGCTAGGATATAATTGATGGATGGAGTAGCATTAAGCTTTTTTTACCTAATTAGTTGGACCAAATACAAACTTTTTAAACTTTCTTTAGTTTACTTCTTATTTTTGTTTTTACGCGATAACTTGTAGCATCTGCCCATGTAGGCATTGGCTCATTAAATAGTGCACTTACCACTGAGTGCCATCGAGCAATCCCCACACACCTACCCAAGAGCAACACACGCTCTGGAACAAGCAAAGGTTTAGTTTAAATCTAGCCCTTATAATCTAAAAGATGTTTTAAAAAAATTTCCTTCCCTATCTTCTTCCAATAGGTCAGCCTGCCACACAAATATTTTGGTGGCCACACACTAGTCAATCTCTTTGTATTTTATGTTCAGTTCCGTTATGTTACTTCTAAAAGATATTTTCACAATTTTCCTTTGGTTGTTTTTTTTTACTTAGAAACTTAATTCTGTCCTTAATAAGACTGTTACATTGTTGAAAAAAGCCATGGAGGATGATGATGAGTGCAATACCAGTGACATTGACTTTGTTGGTTTGCTAAAACTTGTCAGTTGCCAAACCTGTAGATATATTCAGGTGGGTTTTGCACTCATTATATTACAGAGACTTTGGCTGTTTCCTCAAACATTTAAAAGGGTCTGAGCACAAAATTATTCCTTATGTTTGGCAGTGAAAGTCCATAGGCCTCAAGTACTGTATAAACAGTGTATGTACACAAAAATGTTGTGTACACCCATTTCCACACTCACACTTTCACTGCAACCTCACACAATGTGTATGCACGTTTCTGCTCGGTTTTACAAATGGATGGCACCTGGCATCAAACCAATGTTATTGTTTCCCTTTCTTTTGTAGATTCGCATCCATGACGCAAGCTTTATCAAATGCACCAAAATCAATTGTATATCATTTACATCAGTTTTCTTCCATAGGAATGCAGGTTAAGGGATTTGGTGATGCTAATTTGATGCTACTAGTGTATGTATGGGCTTCTATTCCCCCAGCGATGAGCTGGCACCCCGTCCAGGGATTGTTCCTGCCTTGTGCTCGATATTTGCTGGGACTGGCACGACCCTGGATTGATGGAGAAATTAAAAATGTATAAGGAAGATTTTTCATATTTTTTTAAAGTTTTGAAGAATCAGCATTCTAAGCTAACAGCTAGTTTTACATTTACTACAAGCGTTTATTGTGTGGCAATTGGTTACATGAAGAATGGCGATTGGTATATTTGACAGACACAGTACTGCTGAAATAAATTATTCCATCCAGAGTCACACCCATCCTAGCAAGCATCTTGTGTGAGGCAGGAACAAATCCTGGATGGGGTACCAGTTCATCGTTACCACTGTGACATTTCATCATGAAAATGATATGAAATATGCATCTTAGTATTCTAAAATGTTCAGAGAGCTGTAATATCGTGAATGTAATATATTCTGTGTAGCAATCACTGCCTATGCACACCAGTCGGCATAAGAATAAACCTGTTTAAGAAGCATGCAGTGATTAACTATTGGTTTGGGAAACAACAACAACAACATTTATTTCTATAGCACATTTTCATACAAACAATGTAGCATTTTACAAGCTACTTTAATTACAATGTTGTTTGAGAAACTCTAGTAAATTAAACATCGATTTTAAGATGAGGTTTACGACATTCTACTGACAAAATAAACTACAAGATTAAAGTGGATATTTTGAGATTAAAGTTGACATTTCAACCTACCGCTGCTTAAGCCACCAAATAGTACGTTTTTTTTTTGCCTTCACTGAGCAGGACCTCATTTCACATTCACAGAAATTCTTCTTTTTTACACATGCTTGCCACTGTCTTATAACAAAACACTGAAAGGAAAAGGCTATTTATATTGATTTGCATATTCAAATAGGTGTAATTCTGGATGGAGTTGTGGTGGGGCTGTAGATGCGTGGATGTGTGTTAAAATTCATGTTGATTGATATTTATAAAGGGGAAGTGCGTGGAACTTTGCCTATGCACAGTTTTATGCATCTACATTTTTTTGTGCGTACATGTATTTCAAGTTTTGTCAGTACACCATGTTTTACTGTGAATTCTACGCACAGTATTAAACATGAGGCCCCAGCAGTTGCTAGAGTTAACTGTTTGAAAGAAAAGCATTATAAAGCAAGGTACATTTGTAAATATTTTTTACCTGGGAAATACATAAAAACAGTTTTAAGAATGAAAATGAATAGAAGAAGCAACTGTAAAAAAGGCATGAATAAGAAAGTAATTACTTTTCATCCATTGATGCTTATATAAAGCTGATCTGCGTTTAGTTGTACATTAGATGTACATCTTGATGATGTTTAATGAATTACTGTCTTTAGTTGTATTCAAGAAACTTGAAATGCATGAGTAGCACTTGAGTGGTTCAAAATACGAGTTACCAAGAACTTGGGTGGTCCAACAAATGCCAAGTAGGAACTTAGCTTTTCAGTTATTGGACAATTAAATAAAGTATGTATGGGTTTTATAACTTTATATCCCAAGGGTATTTTACTTGTATGGTTTCACTTTTTAAGTAATTACTTTAATGGCATGAGAAATTTAATGAACAGCAGGAATCTTAATAAAATTAGCAATTTTTCTTTGTCTTTAGCTCTCTGTAGAGAACAAATGAGGCATATATTACTCAATATGAGCAAACTATATTTTTATTTCTGCACAGGACACTGTACACTTCTTTTAGTAATTCTCACTAACATTTTATTTTAAAATGAAAAACAAATTGACCTATTCAGTTTCTTTAAAATTATGTTAAAATGTGTTCAATTACACTTTCATATGTTTATTATATATAAAATGATAAAGAAAATCAATATACAGAAATGCTCTTTTTTATTTATAAAATGCATGCTATAGAGGGGATGATTTTTAGGAGAACCTAAAAATATGAATATATAGAAGAAAGTATTTTTTATGTCCCACTTGAACTTCCTGAATAGATTGATACTCGGCCAGTTTAGAGGCTTTTTGTACCCAATTTTGCTAAATTACCACAAAGTTCTCTTTCTACAACCCTTCTCTCTTTGTCTCTGTCTTTCTGTTACCTCTTCACAAATGTGATTCTGTCCAACTAACCTTCTGATACCAGACGCATTCTTCTACCTTCAGGATTTTTCTGCACTTCAGAGCAACTTACAAAGAAACAGATCTTCTAGGTAACGTCTGAGCTGCCCACTTTCTATTTATAGCAGAAGGGTCCCACTTATTCTTAGTAGCACTTAATTTGCCATCACCCATCAAACTAGAGAAGTTATAGCTGACTCTTCACAGTTCACTGTCAGCTCATTCTTTCACTTGCAGGCACCCTGCCATTCCTTAACTGTACATCTAGGAATTCTTTCCTTAACCCTTTGAGTTCTAAAAATCCACAAGTGGTTTCTTGACAGACCATTACTGTGTTAAAAATGCTCCCCTCAATTACTAATACTCCCAGTTGTTCTTTTTTTCTCTCTCAGTTCTTCAGTATTGCTGTATTTCTTCTTTATTGCTGTATTTGTATCTGTATCTTCTTCATTGCTGCATTTACCAGATTCACCTTAGGCTTATTATTTACTGTATTTTTTACCAGTGTGGGTATCTGTATGTGCTACAAATAAGCTGGTGTTCTCTCAAATGCTGCAAAAATTGGTTTCACTGCAATTTAAATGGATACATTAATTCAGTATTCAGAATGGATAATTGAGGACACAGCAGCTGAATGGATACACAGATGAGCTGGTGGAAGGATTTTGTAGAGACAACAAGTTTACTTCAATGAAGTTTACTTTTTCAGTTGACATGATCATCACATACCACTATTATCAAAAATAATATTTCAGATTTCTTCTGGAGTACCTTGTAGTGCCACAAATGTCCACCAGAGCAATTCTTGGTATGTTTTCTGCATTTTTAACATGCGCCTTTAATGAATGTTTAATATATTTTATATTTATTAAATAAAGACTTAGAATTACAAATGTTCCTATGAAAACAAACTGTAATAAACTGGGAAGTTTTAACAGATCTACTCTACATCCATCTTAGCACTCATCTTTTTCAGAGATTTTTTTGGTTTCTCTGTAAACATCCCTGTTAAATTACATTTTCAAGTTTTATTGCCCAAAACATATGAGGCAATTTTCTAATAACCTTCAGGTTTTACCTGTCATTTATTCTGTGGTCAAAACTGAAGTGAAGTGAGAGGATTAAGTACTTGATATAGTTTTAGGATGTGCCTGAATTTGTTTTAAATCAAAGTACTGTGTAAGTATTTTTGCTATCTTAGGAAAGAGCAATTTTGAAGTTTTGAGACACTCAGCCCATTCAACCCTCAAATTCAATTATCATGTTTTACAAAGTGCAATAAAATCTTCACTTGCATGTCCTTTTCAAATGAATGACAGTATTAAAAGGCCAACAACAGACAAAAAGAAAAGAACACGATACAATTGTACCATGAATTTATCACTGTGGGTAGCTTATCAGTAACCTCATGACTTGTGGATTAAACCATCTCTGAGCATGCTGATTCAATTACTAATTGTCTTGTAACATTTTCCAAAAAGTAGGAATGAGAAAAGTGAGGAAAACAGGAGTACCCCCAAAAAACACAAACACCCACGAGGTAGAACTGAAGTCATATAATTATTCACAGTTTAAAGAAAAAAGATGAAAAACAATACAGATGATTTAGCATTTGGTATGGGGTCATTATAAGCATGTGTGTAAATCAATAGGACAGATTTAAAACCTTAAGGCTCTTTACTATATGTTGTCCTGTTGATCAAATGTAAGCAATTTGTCTTTTTGTGCTAAATTAGCAAGGCGTTTGATTACTTACTTTACTGACACCTGTAACTTTAACCCATTACTCATTGAACACTGTTCACTTCTCAGACAGGGATACTATTAACATGCTAATAAAGTTAGATACACGTGCTTATAACATATACATTTAATTTAAAATATGCATGATTTTCAAGTAGACATAGAGCCATATTTTTTCTTATTTGACATGGGTACTGAAACACTACACAAGCTGCATTCTGTTGTGGCTCCTCTGAGCTGCCTTTGTAATTAAAAAATTTAAAACAAGAAAAGTGCAGTGGGCTAGAGTAAACACTTACTCTTCATCAAAAGTACATATAACTGACAAAAAGGCATGTTTATGAGATTTGGGATATTTGCGTACAGTCGAGATTGTACATTTACGCTTTGCTTGTAATCAACAAATGATAACTAAATAAATAAAAATGGTTACTTGGAGTGATATTTGAAATGTAAATAAAGCAAAAGTACAAGTATAATATGTTACCTTTGAAAGAAGTACTACTACTGTATAACATGAAGACAACCAGAATTTTTTTTTTTCATTTTAGCAATCTTTTTTTGAAGAACAACTATTTTATGCCATCATTTGTTACAGATTTTGTGTATTACCCAGCACTCAGATTCTTATGTGCCCTATCTAATTGTGACAAATGCCACACATTTCCTCATAAATTTTATGTTTTTTGGTAGATTAGTAATATTTCATCTTTTAGATACTTATTACCTTATAAAATACACCAATGACTAATGTTAACACAGTGACAGAATGTGTGTCCTGCTTCTCAACTATTTTCCAATCTGTTAGGAAAGAGAGCTTTACCATAGGAGCATTTGGTGCTGTGCTTTAGTGCGGCTCACTGCAGGATATACAACTGGAAGTGCATCTATGAGTTCATATAAGTCCATCTTAAACCAGTTTCTGGCCCTGTAATAACTGGAAAATGCAGCATACAGTGTATGCTCTCATTGATGACTTACACTTTTTCACTGGGCAATATCTTCTTTTTACTTTAAAAATGCAAGCATAAATAACTGTTCAAGTGAATACTTTAATAGATAAACTAGTATATAGGATGAGATGCCACCTCTTTTGTATTTTCTTTCTTTTTCTGTCATGGAATAAGTTTTATAAAATGATCAGCTTGCTTTTTGATAACATAATAAACCTGGGCTTGTTATTTCATATCTTCAGGAATCATACGGTCATGGGCACACCAGCTACCTAAAAATGTTTTGGTTGCACATATTTTTTCCTGGAAAGCCAAATTAGCACTTACATATTATCTTTCTATTCTTTAAAGTTTGCCTCAGTACAAACTTATATTCTACTGAGCTGTCTTCCTTCTCCTTCACTAGCTCAGGTGCTCCAATGTCCTTTCTACACTTCTGACTTCAACCTTGCCTAAATAAGGAGTATAGGTGTCTCTTAAAGCTGGACCCAGATGTTCTTCCAACACTTCAAGCATATAGTCCAGAGGCAATTCCAGGGCATATGGATGAGATCAGGGAAGCCGTTCCCTAATAACTCTTCCCAGTGACCCTGGAATTATGGAGCTCTCTGATACACCAATTCCTATGCAGCCCAACAGGAATCCAAACTAGAGTAATACCAGAGATATGCTGCCACCCAGAGCACAGGGAGATTATATTACCCAGGAAGATAATTGTCCAGTGTCCATCCTTTGTATTGGCTTCCCATCTAGGGATGGTACTACCAACCTCTTCAACCTGGACACCAAAACATCTCTAATCCCCCTCTCACAGCTCATTTTTAAATAACAAAAATGTATGGATGCCTGCCTGTATACATATGTTAAAATTTATCTTCATAAGTTATATGAATGAGGACAAAATCACCTTGTTATTTGACTGCCAAGAGATGAAAGAAATGTGCTGCACTGCAAGAAGTGTCTGTCAAGCATAGTCAGAATATATGCAAATACAGCTCTGTAGTTCTCACCTTTTCTGACAGCTGGTTAAATATGCTGATGATATGATAGAAAGACAAAGAACATCACAGCTCTCTGGAAGTGATAAAGATGGCATGTAGGAATAACATTTACTTTTCAAAAGTACTTCATAGTAGCCACATTTTGTTTTTTGCTCCCAGATGGTTTCCTACAGTGGTTAAAAAAGTAATGCATTATTGGCTTCTGTTGTTCTAGCTTTAAAAACTGTCCTGGAGTATAATAGTGACACTACATTAATTAAATAATACAGGGATTAGCTCAGAAGTAAACCCTTAAAGACATACTTGAGACTTGCAGGGAAAGAAATGGGGAGACATGCTGAAGAGAGGAGAGGAGCAGAAAGGTGAACAGAGAGAAAGTGAGTTAGAAAATTAGACATCAGAAACATGGCTTAAAAGAAAATTTTAAGTTAATGTAAAATAATACAAAGTAGATATGTGCCTGGGTTATGTCTTCCCACTGAGAAACCAATTACATGATACTAGAGGTTAAAGCCTTAGTGACAAGTTCAATATAAATGTGTTACACATTTGAAAAAAAATCTTTTAAAGTATAATTTTGTTTAAAAAAAGCAAACAGCAAAGTAATTTTGATTCAATTTAATCAAGTTTTGCTTTAGCTTTTAATAAAGTAGAATCATTTATTGAATTTCTCTACAAATGCTTGCCTTCTGAAAAACGCCAGTGGTCTTGGAATTCACAGTGGTTGTAACAGTATCCTCAAACCAAAGATGTAGTGAAATTAAAAAGCTGCAAGTATGTTGGGTTATATAGACTGAATTGTGCAAGTCCAAGACCAAATCTACAACAATGCTGAGGTTTTGATCTTCATGACTCTGAAAGATAAAGTTTAGAAAAGACCTGTTTGACCGTATCATAGTAAAGCAGGGTGAGCAAATTTGCTAAATTGTAATAATATTTTTTCATACTTTAGTGGCAGTGCTGAGCCCTAGCCAAAAGTTGTTAAAAAGAAAGCACGCATTTAGAACTAGAAAATGTTTTTTGTATCAACACAGGGAATTAGATTTTCAATGTGCAAGAGTATATCAGAATGTCAGGCCAGACTGTAAAAAGTGACAACCCCATTATAGCAAACCACGAGATGGCCACCACTTTAGGAAACATGGCTGACTTAAATCAGGATAGTCACTGCTCTAGAAGTTACAAAAAAAAAGAAAAGAAAAAATACAATTTCCCCGGCACTAGATGTTTTCTGTGTTTATGTTTCAGATGATAAATAAAATTAACAAAAACACATTCTTTCCTCAGGGCAGCACGGTGGTGCAGTGGTAGTGCTGCTGCCTTGCAGTAAGGAGACCTGGGTTTGCTTCCTGGGTCCTTCCTGCGCGGAGTTTGCATGTTCTCACTGTGTCTGCGTGGGTTTCCTCTGGGTGCTTCTGTGTCCTCCCACAGTCCATAGACATGTAGGTTAGGTGCATTTCCGATCCTAAATTGTCCCTAGTGTGTGATTTATGCGTGGGTGTGTGTGTGTGTATGCCCTACGGTAGGCTGGCGCCATGTCCGGATTTGTTCCTGCCTTGCACCCTGTGTTGGCTGGGATTGGCTCCAGCAGACCTCTGTGACACTGTGTTATGATATAGCTAGTTGGAAAATGACTGACTGACATTCTTTCCTTATGCAACTGCCCAAACATTGCCTTCTACCTTAAGTTAAGCAGAATCAATGTCACCAATCAATTGCAGACTTGTCACTAGAAGCAGAATGACACTGAAAAGAAAATCAGGGAAAGAATGCAGAGTGGCTGGTTGTGTGCTTTGTATAATGGGCTGAAAGCAGACTTTCATCCCTAGCTGAGGTGTTCTTTGTTTACATTTTATTTTATGGTCTTTGAAATATGTTGTATATTTCCTTTTTAATTATTTTTTTTATTGTGTTGTTTGTCCATAAACATTATTTTATTGAATTGTGTATTTTCTTATATTTGCTGTGCATATATTTGTAATGTTCCCTTTATGTTATGATATGTGATACTGGGGAGTCCTGAAAGCACAGGTACAAAACACTTTCAAAAGTTGCCCACTAGAGGGGGAAAAATTCTGTCAAAAACCCCAACTAGAAACCCAAATCTTTATAAAAATAAGACGTTTATTTTCCAAAAAGGGTCTGCAATCCTCAAACCTTTGTAGAGTACAAGAAATTGCCAGAATAGGCAAAGCAATCCACAGTGAACAAAGTCACAAAATAGTATCCTAAAATTTTGGTCATAAAACAGAGCAGAGGTTTAAAAATTCAATGCACACAATCACAATACAAAAACTCTTCAATGGCTGAGCAGAGAGTCAAAAATGTAATGGAAATGGAAAACACAAAGCAAGGCAAAAGGCATGATAAACACTAGGAACACTTGACTCTCTAGCGCATTTGCAACGAACTGCCAAGTACTATGAGAGGCCCTCCCTTAAACAGGGAGGAGGGCGGTTGCAGGCGGTGATTGGCAGGTGGCCCTGCCTCTTGGGGAACCACCCACAAAACACATAAGAAAGGCCACATTCATTTGCAAACAAATACAAATAAAAATGTACATAATAAACAAAATAAACATTATTTTAGTGGCATAAAATAACAAAAGAAAGAAGAAACACCAGTTTGAAACCCAACCAGTGGGAAACTGCTGGCTGAACCATGACAATTGAGTTTGAGGGGACAGGATCTCCTAATGAGGCACCTGTGATAACTCCCCACCCCCCACGGTTTATAAGACTGAAAAAAATCGCAGGCTGGATATTCTTCTGTTCATCGGCTCTCTTTAGAATAAGTTTTAGATTTCTATTTTTTGTTTTTTGGACTTTGTGCCATGTGTTTAAAAAGATTAAGATTTTTGGATTGTGGACTTGTTTGGTAGCTTTGTTTTTCCTTTTTAAGGAAGACCTATTTGTATAATTTTTTATTTATTAATAATTTTTTTCAAATAATAAAAAGTTTATTTTCCTATTACAGTATATAACATACTTTTTTTCATAGTTTATCTCCCCAACTTTTTTGGTTTTTGAATTTAACCATACATTTCTTTTTGTTGGGCTACTACCAGTGATAAATTGCCATTTTAAGTTAATTTTGTGGTAAGAAGCCAGGCAGTTGACAACAAAAAATATGTTAAAAATCTTTCTCAAAAACATAAGCAGTGAAGTGCTGACTACCTATTAAAAATGGTAACCTACAGACAGCAGTTTATTTTGAAAATAATCATAAACATGAGCATCACGCATAAATACTGTATCAACCACACCATGACGCCTCACACAATAATGTTGGCCATTGTGTGGTAACCACAGATGCAGTTATCATACACAAACTGGCTGTGATTAGAAAATCTCATGTGGACTGATATTAAAAGCCAGATTATTGACTTTGTACCTAAAAAGTCAACCTGAAACCCTTTCTTATCTTTGTCAGTTTAAATACATCACATCATAAAAGAAAAAGGGAGTCTAGATAAAACTTTAAACTATATTTTTTTTATAAATCATATAAACAACTAGAAGGACTAAAATGTGTTTGTACTGTTAAGGTTACAATAAAAACAACAAAACAAAGGCACATTTTTATCTCATAAAACAAATAACTAGCTTAACCCTAACATTATGTCCGATATTCCTTATTAGCCATTTATTGTGCCTATAAAATGTATTCAGCCCCTTGGAACTAGTATTGTTGTTGTTAAACCATTCCTGTGTAGCTTTGGCTTCTGGCCTGTGGTTTTTGTCTTGCTAGAAAACAAATCTACCAAGGTACAGATTTCTTGCAGACTGCATTTGGTTTTCCTCTAGAATTTTTGTATATTTTGCAGCATTCATTTTACTTTTTGCCGCTGCAGTGAAGCATTCCCAAAGCATGATGATCGGTATACAGCGTTACTTTTCACGCTGAGTGTGATTTATGGAGTGAAAGAACATGGAAGTTGGCGTTTGCACAGATTTATGCATCTGGATTTTTTTTCCCCACTTTTGTCCGTACGCCATGTTTTTGTGTGAATTCTATGCACGCCATTATGCATGAGACCCCTTGGTAACAGTTGTATACTTAGTCTTTCCAGTATGAGTCACTGTAGGTTGTGACGTCTTTAGAGTTATCATAGGTCTTTTGATGGCCTCCCTCACTAGGCTTATTCTTGTGAGTTTTAAAACCAATTGGCTACACCAAGGTGTGCCATATTAAAAGGGGTGAATACCTGCAATCAGTGTTTAATATGTGATTAACTTAGACCACTTCACAAAGATCTGTTTCACTTTGACTTTAAATAGTCTTTTTTTGAACGGTGTCAAAGTCAAATTATATCCACTATGATTCACTGTTGTATAATAATAAAATTTGAAGGCTTTCAATAGAGTGAATACTTTTTATAGATACTGTAAGAGCATAACACTTTGTCATTTCATCTCAGATATGTGGGCATATATTCAGGAATCTGTGCACCTCCACATTAATTTAACTTATTTCAGCCAGCATTTCAGTTCTGCCAAATTAGTAAGATTCATGCTTGATTAGATTCTTAGTAACCAATTCCTCCTCCTCCTTTTATTCCTCCTCCTCCTCTTCTCAATGCAGGCCTTCTGCTGGACAATTTTCTTTTCTTTTCTTTTTGGCACTCCAATACACTGAGCAAAAAATGACTTCTGCATTGCAGCAAGGTTTAACACAGTGTGCATAATTTGATCATAATTCAAGGCAACTTTAAAGGTTATCTACTTCTGTCCTTAGAATCTCAGGGTTATACCAAAAAAGAAGGTCAGGTTCAAAGACTACAGAGTGGGATTCCAAAATTTGCTCAGTGGATAGTCTCAAAGTTTAATAACTGCATGCAGCTCTAAAACAAGAAATTCTTCTAAAGCTGATCTGAACTTCTGTGGTATCATTTTCTTTTTGTTTTTGTGAAAGTACAAAATCTAATCTTTACAAGTGTTATGCTGTGGAGTAAACTAACAATACAGGCATCATTCCCAGTATTGACAGCTCAGGTTATCCTTACAACACTGCTGTAAGTATATTTAGTTCTAATGATTCCAAACACCCCTTTTCTGCCATTAGTTTTACTAACATATTTCAGTGGCAATCAGTAAGCTGCATCAGCTTCTCCACAGTGTTATAGGACAGTCATTCTAGAGATATGCAGGTGGGATTATAAGGGACAGCTGAAATGGTAGTCAAGGTGGTTGTATCCAAATTAGAATTAAGTGGATTTACCTTTTCCTTTTTGTGTCTTGTGCTTATAAATGCTGTGACACTAGCAGGGGGTGTACCAGCCACCCAACCCAACACAGACAGATGCAAGAGGCACACTTGCAAAAGCACACATGATTTTTATTTCTTTTTCTCTCTTGTGGGCAATGCCTTCCCTGTTCCCACAAGTTAAGCATAGTCCAAGTAAGCACAGCACACAATACATTAATTCTTTTTTTTTTATTTTTTTTCCTCTTCTTCTTCTTCTTTTCCTCCCCCACTCCTCCTCGGCAAGCTTTGTCTCCCTCCTCCTGACTCTGGCTCCCTGAAAGGTGTGAGGTGGCATCTTTTCTATTGTTCCTGGATGTGCCCCAGTTGCTCCCTGATGCTCTTCCTGCAGCATTTCCTATTGTGGTGGAAGTGCTGTAGTCTAGGTGCCCACTGGCCAATCCCGTGGCACCAATGTAAACCAGGGGTGCTGCCCTCTTGTGTCCTGGGGGAGGTATTATGTCTCTCCCAGTCCTTGACACCTGGAGCTCCAGCCCCAAATAAACAAGACATATCATAGGTTGTCAGTTAAATGAAAAGAAATTTCAGAAGAGTCAGCCTAAAGTCCAACACACCAAGGCAAGAAAAATCATTAGAGTAGTCAACTTCTCAACAGATTTGCTCCTGCAAAGTCAGGTCACTGTATATACTAAAGGCCAGACATAAAGTTTGAGCATGATGATAATCTGAACGTACATGGGAAGTTTACTATGTTATCACAGTTATGTATTTTAAAATAATCTAATGAAATACCTCTTAGGTCAACCCAGATTTCAAGACTGCAAATGAAAATGCTGTGGCCTATTGTATTAATGAGTGAGATCAGATCTAAAAGAATAATGACAGATTTATTTGTTAAATTTCTACAGTCTCACATCTTTTTACCAAAGTGATATCTGTGCAGTGAGTCTCTGTAAAAATTATAATTTATCACGGATATTATTACAGTTTAAATAATTAGTAAGTGGCCTCTAAGGAAATGGCTAAGAAAGGGGCAGATTCATGACAGGTCTGTAATCTACTATATAATAAAACACCGAAGTTTGTTTGTCCAGTCCCTTTGAGTAATCTGATTGATAAGTTTGACTTTGATTATGTGACGAGAGGAAGTACAAATACAAGACTCACGAGGAGGATTAAAGGCGTATGATGCTGAGAGAGTCTCTTTCAAAGATGGCAAGTATAAAACCTGACAAGAGGTGAGAAAGGTGCCTCAAAAATTGAGTCTGAGAAGCAGGTTTTAACAGAACATGCTTGAGAGAGGAAGCACTGGTGAGGAGACATTCATACATGCAAATACAGAGGAAAAGGTGCTGAAGATACATAAAGGGCAAGAGAAAGGAAATATTTTTAAATTATTCTATTACCTGTATCTGGCAGGTACCGTGGTTAGTTGTTAAATCATTAACTGCAGACATTTTAACTCATTTAGTATGAAAAAGATTTCTAGAAGTCATTAATTATATGTAATTTTATATCAAATGTAGGAATATTGTAAGGAATACTATAGCTTTTACAGAACAAGAAAAAATATCTGAAAGAATAGTTTGAAACTATGAAAATTCCTGTAACTAGACTAAGTCACAGTACTGAACAAGTATTATTAAGTAGTCTAAACTGGAAAAATGTCACTTATCCCCACTTCTGAACATGGGACATTTTTGTTTTGTTGGGTGTAGATCAAAAGTGTAAAAGTCTTTTCACTTATAATTGTCTTCTTGACTTAATTAAAACAAAGTTTGAATGAAAAAATACATATAGTTAAGATCAGAGAATGTGGCTGTACACACAGAAAACATATACAATATACATTACAGTACAAAGAACAGAATACCAGTACATTTTAAAATTATGAAATATGCATGGGTAAAAAAATAGTTTAATGTTTGAAAATAGCTTATCATGGACCAATCGAGCTCCCTAACATTCTAATAGCATTGTTCAAGAGTCCAGCCAAGAGGCAGCTGCAGTAGAACAACTAACATATGATGAGCACTTGAACTAGGAACCTTGCTGAACAAGCAGTCCAATACGTATATTCAGACACTTAACCCACATTTACTTTACAATCTCACAATGCCTGAATGGTAAATGCTGAAGAAATACAATCTGATGATGTCTGTTGTATTTACATTTAATGGTCTAGATATAGCCTGCACATTCACATACACATTCAGCTTATACAGTGATGCATATAAAGCATAAAAAAATAAAAGTGGACTAGTACTTGTGTTTTTTTTGTTTGCTGATGCTCTTCTTTCTTTGTTTTTTTTTTTTCTAAATATGATGACCAAGCATAGAAGAGCTATGGCTTAATATGCCTTACCATTTACCAGTTCCACACTTTATTCAGAGAAGAACTTGGAAATACAACAGGGGTTAACAGTAATCGGATTGTAAGTTTAACCGTTTTGATGACTCTCAAAGTGCAGAGAACTTTGAAATGAGACAAATAACATTTCAGTATTTGTGCAATCATTTCTCCACTTGCATCTTCATCTTTGTAATGTGTCACAATGATGCACAAAATTAACAATCAAGCTACATTCTGTTCAAACTCAGATCAGGTAAATCATAGCATATTTGTAATTCAGTACCACATATGAAAGTGACTTCTATTTGAACTAAAAAATTGCATACCATATGGTTTTTGAGTGTTTATAATAAAATTTAATCTGTGTCACATATATGGTTACATCAGAGTTGTAGTGTAAATGGAGAGTTAAACTGATGTAAATAAAGACCCTGATGGAAAAAGCTGCTCATGTAGTACTCTTAGCATGATGAGTCTGTCTCCTTCAGTAATGCCCAGCTTCTTGGAAGCTCCAGTTTGAAATAGTTTCAAACAAGAATTCTAGAATGAATAATCTACTGTGGTCAAGAAAACATCACTGGGATGTATGCTTTAATTTGTTATACAAATATATAAATACATTTTGGCATTATCTCACTTTTTTACATATAGATTAAGCTATAATTTGAACAACATTTAAGGTATTTTAGCTTGTACTGGTGATAATAAACACCATATGAGCTACAAAGGCCTTTTTTGATGAAATACAAGCTTCTGAAGAAAAAATAGAAATGGATGATCACAGCTGTAGGTCTAGAAATTGCCAGAACTGTGGACATGGTAAGAAAGAGTGGAAACATGCATGTACTATACATGGGGTTGTAATCAATATTTGAATAATATTGTAAAACATTCCAATCACAATACTATGCTTCTATGTTCTAATCAGTTACCATCTCAATACTGTCTTGTTGAAAGACATCATGCATCCTAGATTTTTGATTATATTTCAGAATCAAGTCACATTGGCACTGGTGAAAGGCCAAGAAAACTCAATGACAGACAAGAAACTGGCTTTGTTGCTGTTGGGGCAAAGTCTCTTGCTTGATGACGCTGATGTGCCAGCTTCACAGCACTTTGTTTCAAAAACAGTATTAGAACCACAGCCAAGTGCTTCTTTTCTTCAATGTTCACGTGTTTGTCCCCTAACATGTGTTTTGAGGTGCTTCTGATTTAAGAGAATTCATCAGGAAACATGCACCCCCTGCAAAATATAATATGACTTTTATTGTATTTCTCACCACAGCCTCTTATCAAACACTTTACTTAGGTAATACATTTATTTTTGTAGACTAAGGAATAATACATTTTCAGATATCTGAAAACAAATATTTAAATTTGACCTAAATCCTAAAGATTAATATGAAAAAGCCATTTCTTGCATATCTGTTTTCTAATATGTAATCAATCATCTGTTATCAAATATAGCAGACTTGTCAGTCAATTTAAAAATATCAAAAAAGATTTTAACTACACAGTCTGGTACTCAACCTGATACAAACATATCCCAACAAATGAACATCCAGTTCCAGATATTCCAAATAAAATTAGTTATGTAAATTTCTTGTAGTCGGTGATATACAAAAGAACTGACTTCCATACACAAGTGTTCATGTCACCCTGATGCTTCAACCAGCTGAGTATTTTCACTAAACAATTTTGCACACCTTTACCCAAGTGTGTCTCTTCAGAGTGGCTTTGGGACTCATTAAATTATCATTTCTAGGCTTTCCAATCCATAATTCAGAGATCTTTTACAAATGCTTATAATAAATACAAATTGAATGAATGTACAATATACACAGAAGGTAGCCTTACTGGAGCTTACGGAGCCTGATGGACACCGTAGCCCTTCTTTACTCCAATGTGCCAAAGATATTTCAGTGTTAGACAACAGAGATCCCTAGAAAAAGGCTAGATCTAGATACTCCAACTCTTTATTGATCTAAGTCTTACTAAAGCAATCCCTGCACCACCAGTGCTTTTGCACTGCTCTTAATTAATGTAAAGTGTTTTACAAAAAGTAAGGCATTTTCCACATCATTAGGGAAAGTAAATGTCATTAGTAAAAAGATAAAGAGCCATAAATCTATGAACAACACCTTGCTTTGCCTTTATTATTCAGTACAGAAGATTAAATCAGGTTAAACTTAAAAATAAGTTGTCATCTCATAAAAATATGCTTTTGTGCATCACTGAGGTGCCTAGACATCTGTGTTTTAATCAGCATTCTTTTCCAGTAGGAAACTCATATTTCATAAAAGGAAATTTACAGCAATCTGCTAGATATGAAGTTTTGTAAAATTACTGCAAAGTTCTCCTTTTAATCATAAATGCATTGTCACAATTGTGCTGCCATAACTGTCAAAGAGAAATATGCATGACCATTTGTTATTTCATACCAGTGTACATTTGGTATTTGTTTTTTTTCATTTGTACTACACTATTAATTTGTATTCTGTAATACATTACTTTTCTTTTCAGCTCCTTTTAAACACTGAACTCAGTACAACACTTTGATATTTTTATTACTATTTCTGCTTGGAAACAAAATGTTTGATTCTCAGGCAAAAATATATTTTTTAAATAGTCTAAATTGGCAATACCATGATTTATGGACAGATAATCATAAATCAAACTGCAGTCTTTAAGATAAATTAAATATGTTTTGTGAAATATAGGGAAATATTGGTAAGCATAATACTTACGATGCTGTGAAAAGGTATTTTGCTGCTCTTCTGTAGTACTCGTTGTGACAATGTGTTTTTCAGGTCTTTAACCAAAATCGTATATTATATAAAGGGCACTTGAGTGAACACATAAATGAAATTGATAATAAATGTGTTATCTAATGAACAAAGAGTTACATTAAAAGGGATAATTACTACCTGCTGATTGAGCCCAGCCACTCTTACTCAATATGGAACTCACTTATTTTGACCCCTGCCATCAGAGTCAAGTTGGCAGACACAAAGATTCAATAAGCACATAATGGCATGATCAGTGAACACCAGGAAATTAAAGGTTGTTGAAATCTGTTAGTCTAGGATGGATGGCCTGCCAAAACTACTAGGAGAAGGAGTCATCAAGAAAGTCAGAAAAGGTCCTAAAAATCATCAGTGAAGGTTGTTTTTGATAACTCCTCAATCACAATGTCACAAAATGGGCTTCATTGTAGAATGACAATGTGGGAAACCACTGATAACCACAGAAAAAATACATTTATGTTTTTATTTGTCCTGGAGAACATTCTTCTATACGCAAATGAGACAGATGAACAACTTTTTGGATGATACAGTTCCTAATATGTCTGGCATGAAGCAAAAAAACTGCATTCCAGAGTAATAATGTCATAATAATAATAATAATACTACGAGGGACATTCAAAAAGTTTCTGCACTTTTTAAAACTCTATTTATTAAAAATACAAACAAATTACATCCCTTCTCTACATAGTCATGCGATTTTCCCAGCATCGTACCAACATTTTAATGCCCAATTGCTACTCCCCCCACCTTCACCGTTTCCAATGAAAATATAAATGTGCGGAGACTTTTCTGAATGTCCCTCATTTATATGGCACCTTTCCCACCAGCATAAAAACGTGGTGTACAGATGCTTTGCTGCCTCAGGGCCTGAATGATCTGCCATAATTGATAGAACCATGAATCTTACTGCATATCAGAAAATTCTTAATGGGAATGCATGGTCATATGTTTATGAGTTGAAACTGAAGTTGAAGTGTAGTTTGGTCATGCAGTACAACAATGATCTAAAACACAAAAGCCAAGTCCACGTTAAACTTGGTAAAATGAAGCAAAATTAAACTTTTGTCCCGGCCTAATCAGGTTCCAGATCTAAACCCATAAACAAGCTATGGCATACCCTAAAATGAGTAGCTTATGGACAAAATTACTACCAGGGTTTACAAGTATCAATTAAAAAAGTTCTGCATAGAAGACTGGGATAAAATTTCTTCAAAGTGTTCTGAAAGACTAAATTATAGGAATCATTTAATTGCAGTAATAACAGGTAAACGTGGTTTAACCAGTCTAGTGTAAGGGAAAAATGAAATTTTTACACCATAAAATATATAAATAAAAAATAGATTATTTGTCAGTCAGGCAGTCATTTTCCAACCCGCTACATCCTAATACAGGCTCACAGGGGTCTGCTGGAGCCAATCCCAGCCAGCACAGGGCACACACACACACCAAGGACAATTTAGAATCGCCAATGCACCTACCTGAATGTCTCTGGACTTTGGGAGGAAACCCATGCAGACATGGGGAAAACATGCAAACTCCACGCAGGGAGCTCCTGGGAAGTGAACCCAAGTCTCCTTACTGCGAGGCAGCAGCGCTATCACTGCACCACCATGAAGCCCTATACTATTTGTTCCATGAAAATATTCAAAGTGAAAAGATTCTGATAATAATGAAAGCTGGGAACGAAACAAAAACATGTTCATGGTACTGGATTTTAAGAATTCTAAGGATAGAAGCAAGAACCAAAAATGGATCAAAGGGCATTTAAAATTGTTCCACTGTGCAACTGTTTGGGATACTTTATGTTTAAAACAATAGTAAATGCCTTTACCTTTGTTTAAGCTACTTTCCTCTGTTCTACACTCATCCTTCTGAAATTCTCATCAGATTTTACTATAGTTACATACTTTCTGTTCCTCATTCCATTGTTTATTCTTAAGTTTAGGGTCTGGACTAGATTAAACCCAACCCATCTGAATGGACCTTCTATATGTGCTCTCTTAATTCAATGCCCTTTGCTCAAAAACAGCTTATATTTATTTCTCAAGGACTAATAAATTGGGTAACGTTTATTATTTTTTTCAATTATTCCTTATATGTTTTTGGAATTCCCTTATAAACATGTTTTTCATTCTTATACTTAAGCTCAGATTACTTATGTATTCTGGCCACCAGCTGATGAATAATCATCATTCTAAACAATAAAGTTAATATTTTTTAGTCATTTTTTTATTTCATAATCACAGTATAAATTAATTTTAAACTTTATGTTCTTAAATGCAACCTTTAAACCTTTTTTTTGTAGCTCATTTTGTGAATACTGAAGTTGCTGCTCCTTTTGAATGCTTAGGATATATTTTCTTTCCACAGTGTAATTAATAAAAAAATATTTTTATATATGTTGTAAGAGACGGCTGGCAGCTTAACCTGGCTCTGACGCCCCTGAGATGGAAAGATGGGGGAAGGCAGCTTTTCAAGGAAACTGGCTCCCCCAAGACGCTAGATGGCAGCTACCCTGGTCTGCAATGGTGCCCTGGATTCGCGCAGGGCACTAAGGGACACAGAGTTTGGCAACACAGCCCTGCTGGGTACTGTGGGTGCCACCAGGGGACGCTGTTTGAAGATGGTGGGAGAAGGAATTCTCACCTAGCTTGGAAGTACTAATGGATCATGAGGACAGAAGCCCTGAAGTACTTCCGGGCTAATTAAAAACTTGAATTCTCCATTTGACCCGGAAGTGCTGGCAGGTCACACGGACGGAAGGACAGAAGCACTTCCAGGTCAAGGACTATATAAAGGACTGCTGTCAACCCAGTAAGCGAGTCGGGTGGAGGTTGGCAAAGCTTGCTGGGAGGTGTGGAGAAGAGAGAGAGAGAGAGAGAGAGAGAGAGAGAGAGAGAGAGAGAGAGAGAGAGAGAGAGAGAGAGAGAGAGAGAGAGAGAGAGAGAGAGAGAGAGAGAGAGTATGAATGAATGAATGGATTGTGAATATTATTGTGTTTATTTAATTGTCTATTGGTGGCTGTGGTGCTTGAAGGGCACTGTGAAAGAAGAATATAAGAATTTAATAAATATCTTCTTGGTGCTTTTAACCTGTGTCCTGTGTGTCTGTCTGTTGGGTTTAAAGGGGTAACAGTGCCACCTAGTATCTTACAATGTGTATATACTTTTTTTTGTTATCTGGAAATGTTTATCTGTATTGCTGCAGTGATTCAGGTCCCAGACATATCAAGTTCAACTCTAAAACTCGTAAGTTCATTGTTTTAACATTTGTCTTTCTATATCTGTTTTTAACCTTGCGCAATTAATGTAATTTTAGTTTATCAGTGAAGAGGTTTGTTGCCTAAATAACAAAAGAATACTCCACCCAAAAATGATATTTTTGTTTAAATGTTACATACTTCATGTACTGTAAAGTGGTGGATGAAGAAAATTTTAAATCTTATGTTTTAATTTGGAAAGGAGGTAAGAAAGTTTGATTCATATGTCATGGTTGGTGACCAAAAAAGGACAACAGCAAACAAAATCAAAAATGTCCATGAAAACCTCATGTTACCTATATCACATAACCCACATGCAAAATCGTTTATTTGTTTACCCACAATATCCCAAACATTTTACCAAAATATTTGTAAATAAATCACTTCTGGAAATACATTCTTGTGAACAAGGAATTTGCACACACACACAAATTAGTGTTTGAATTGAAGTGTGTAGGCAGATCCTGGATGATGAAAGCATTACTGGCATTTACTGGCCCACATGTTACCTAGACCTGAATCCAATTGAGAACCTCTGGGTACATCCAACGCCTCCAAGTATTGCCACAGACTTTCTAGGAACTCACTGATACCCATATTCTGGTCTGGAGGAAGACCTCCAAGGACACCATTCCCCATCTCATCAGGAGTTTGCCCAGACATTGTCAGGAGTGCATACAGGCATGTGGGGGCCATACACACTAATGAGTCACATTATGAATTGCTATGATTAAATTCACAGAACCTGAATCGGCCTATGATTTTAATATTTAACTTTGATTTTCACTGTGATGTTGAATCTAGCCCTCAGTGGGCTGGTGATTTTCGTTTCCAGTGACCGTTGTTACATCATTTTTTTCTCAATGAATTACAAAATATTACTTTGTAACATCTTCCACTTGAATATTTCATTCATCGAGATCTGATGAGTGTTCCCTTAAATTTTTTAAGCAGTGTATTTTCAACAGTAATAAATTAGCTAGGAATAATGGTATTATTTAGGATATGTCTACTTTATATAGACAAACTGCATCATACGTGGATTTGCACTCTGCCTATCTAAGCTATGCCATCTTGTGCTTCTGACCAACCGCTTTAGTGACTGAAGTGAACTTAGACACTATGTGTATAGGATTGCTTTAGCTCCACTCTGTCTCTCTGCCTCTGAATGCTGACTGTGTGCTCTGACCCAGGCTTTCTACCGCCAGGCCCTGTGGACACTTACTGACTGCTGGGAATTTAAGTCCTCTTGGTAGAACTGCCACAGGTTCATCCCAACAACACAGTACTTTAAGAGTCTAACAAATCAGATGATTTAATTTTCCCATTTTTATGGGTGACAGGAACTGCTGCCTAAACATGAAAAATGAATTTTGAACAATATGCAGCTAGCCTCATACTGTTAATGTCCTGAAACCTGTTATTATCATGTTATCAGCAACTGCTGGCACACTGAGATCATGACACACGTAGATGTCTATGAAAGTCTCCACCCTCTTTCTCATATCAACCAAATTTAAAAGGATGGGCTTACATATTATGTATCTCAATTTTCAGAAATGATCTGATAAGGTCCTACATTACAGTTTGGGCTTCAAACTAAATGAAGTGAGAGTTTAGGGTGTAGCGTGTCAATGGTTGCAGAATTGTCTAAAATAAAGGAAGAGTAATGGGGAGAGGAACTTTATCGGAATTGGCTGATGTTAAATGTGGTGTTCCTCATTGGTCAGTGTTGGGGTCACATTATTTTTAAAATGTATAAGTGATCTGGCGAGGAATATAAACAAGTTGGTTAAGTTTGAGGATGATACCCGCTAGAAGAATTGTACTTGGGTAACATACTGTCTTGGGTAGATTTATGACAGATGCAATTTAGTGTAAATAATTGTAAGGTATCACACATAGGAAATAAAAATGCTAGATTTGACTATGGGAGGTCTGAAACTTGAACCTACTGCTTATGAGCTCTATTTAGGAGTTGTAGTGGACATGTCACCATCAACTTCCAAATAGTGTTCCAAAGCCATTAAGAAGGCCAACAGAATATTAGGTCATATACTACAATGTGTTGAGCACATCAAAGGAGTTGTCCTTAAGCTTTATGACACTCTGGTGAGGCCTCACCTAGTGTACAGGATGCAATTTTGGTCCTTGGGCTAAAAAAGACACACTGTAACTGTGCTAGAAAAAGTTTACAGAAAAGCACCATTAACTGCAGGGGATGAGTTAGGAGGAAAGATTAAAAGAGTTGAACTTTTTCAGTTTGAGCAAATAGAAATTATTAAGAGATGACATGACTGAAGTGCATAAAATTATGAAAGGAATTAGTACAGTGAATCCAGGCTGTGAATTTAAAAAGAAGAACATGAGGCACTGTTGGAAACTTTAATGGTAATTTTGCACAAAAGCTAGGAATTTTTTGTCACACTGAAAACTATAGACAGATGGAATAAGTTACCAAGTATTGTGGTTGACAGTAGAACTTTTAGGACTTTCAAAACTTGACATGATGTTATTTTGGAGAAATTAGGTGGATGAGATTGGCAATGTTTGTTGGGCTGAATTACCTGTTCTTCTTAAACCCCACAATTTTGAATTTTAGGCTTTAATAGGTTCATCTCCTTGGTAATTAATATTAGAAGGGATTAAATGTTTACTATATGTTTATGCTGTATGACTATTGCATATACTGTACTGTATGTCCACATTTTTTTTGTCTGTGTTGTAGTGTGTGGCCAGGGCCCTTGCCCGGCCCAATAAGCACCTCCACAGTGGAAGGACTAGGGGAGCAAGCGTGGCCAGAGTGTCTCCTCCCACGGGACATTAGAAGGCAGACCTCCTGGGATGCCGTGGTCCCTGAGCCCGGAGGGCTTCATGGGAGTTTGAGTTTGGTTCAGCCCTGTTGAGATCCGTGGATGCCGCCAGGGGGTGCTGCAGCAGCATCTGCTGATCCTTTTTGGCCAGTTCTTCCACCACTCCTGGAAGTGCGGCCGGAAACTAGGTCATCAAGCACCTGGAGCACTTCCATGTGCAGTATAAAAGCAGCCAGCAGCCACTATTCAAAGAACCATAGTCGGGAGGAGGAAGACGAAGCTTGACCAGAGGAGTGGACAAGAAGAGAATGGAAGAGAAAAGTATTGTGTTTGTGCTATGCTTGTGCTGGAAGTGTGTTGCACTTGTGGGGAATGGGGGGGAGGCATTTCCCATGAGGTAACAATGAAAAAATAAAAATTTGTGCCTCGAACTTGTGTCCCACGCCTCTCTGCGTTAGGTTCAGGTGGTTGTGCCAGCATTGTGGTCCACAGTGTATAAATTTAGAACACTCCATCTTAATCTTGCCTTTGTTTTAGGAAACAGTCCAAGTTGTCTTCAGTTCCACATATATCATTCTTGTCACAGTAAATACTAAACAATTGTGCAATAGTATTTCTGAATTTCCCCTTCCCAGTTTCCCTGCTAATAGTTAGTCTTAATCAGAAACATTTTTGCTCAGTACTAGATTGAATCTTTGCACCCCACTGTGCTGATTCTGCTGAATGACAGTTCTTAACGATGTAGTATTATAATTTGCTTGCAGTAATGTCAGTTCTTCTCAAAGTAATGTTCAGAAAGAGTTCTTAGATCAGCATTTTTTTTAAATTTAGCACATTGTTTTCAAATACAGCAGTGAAAAGAATGTCATTATATACTGTGACAAAATGTAGAAGGATTTGTTGCTAGTTTTACTTCCATGGAGTTATTAGCACTTGAATAAAGGAGGTAAAAAAAACAATTCTTTAGATCTGTTTATATTACAAATAATTGTATGATGTATGCTTAAATCCCTTGTGCTTCAGATCTGATCAAACAGCCACACTGTTCTTGGTTGCCTGCTTGATCTGTTAGCTTCTCATCTACTTTACAGTACATCTGTTTTCAAACTTTTTCCTCTAAAAATTTGTCTCAGCCATTTCTTCCTTGGGCTTTAAAAAGTCTTAGTAAGCCTTTTTTACTTGCTTATTGCTGGAAAGATGCACAATGTTAAAGTATATTCTGGTCTTGCTTCTTTATATCAACACTGTCCTCCACGCTCAAATTTAAAATTCTGTTAAAGTGATTTTTATTTCAATCCAAACTCTGAATAGTGAAATAAATTCTCAATAGTGGATCTCACCATGCTGTGATTTTTCTTCACCTCACTGCAAATACCACATGTTTGACTTTTATATAAAATAAAATGCAGCTAAATTTGTAGTTCAAACCTGGGAACACTGGCCATAAATCATTAATATCTTAGGGACCTGCTTCTAGTGAGATTGTTTGATGTATATAAGTTATTTAAAAAGATTTAATGAAACCAACCCATTTACCTGAAAAAACCTTATTAAGTACTATTAATAGCCTATCTAGAAAAATCATACAAGTCAAAAAATATAAAAATGGTGTGCTTATTCTACAAAATCAACTATACAGGCCTCATGAAAGGGATAATTAAAAAAAGTACATCCTCTCTAAGTTTTCAGACAGATTGCATTTCTCTATCTTGTAGGATGGCTTCTCCATTTTACAACTGCTTATTCCAGTTCCTTTTTAAACAAAATTTCCACTCCATTTTCTATGGAAGTAGAAGGTAAATAGGAATATGAAATTCAACGAATGTTACTTTTAGGTCAATGAGGTGCAATGGTTTTCGTTTAAGTCCAAGGGGCAAAGTTATGGAGCTGAAGGTTGTTCCTGGGTTCCTTTTAGAGATATTCATGTCTTTCCATTTGCCTAATTCCAGAAAGCCTGCATGTATGGGGTCTGTGCCATAGGAGGTGGGCTCTCTCATGATATTAGGATTTTGAAGTCTTTTGAACAATTCTGACAGATTATTTTTTACATAGGAATTAATTTAACACTAGAATTACCAGAGCCAATGAAAAAACTCATAAATCCGGCCCACCTTAAATCCCTTCGCACCTCCATCAGCGTCTTTTGTCTTCTAAATGTGTTGATGTGTCGAGCCTACTATACCATCCCCCCCCTCCTAAGAATAGACAAGGAGTTCTCCCAGTTACTGCCTTGATTGATTATCTGGGAGTGAGCTACCCAGAATTGTAAGGGGAAATATTTTGATGTGTGTTTCGTGTCTACAACAATCTATGTAAACACATTGTTAAAACACAAACATTTTTCATGTTTTAGTAATAAATAACAAAAAGTAGACATGAACTGTATAACGTGTAAAGGCTGATGGCCAAATATCAAATAAACACTTTCACAAAAGGTGTAAGTACAATACAACAGCTTCTGTGGTGCTGTGGTTAGATCTGCCGACTTATAATCTGGAGGTCATCAGTTCAAAACTGGCTCCTGGGCAGATTTACCATTTAGAGTAGTAAGCTGCTGTTTTTGTTAATATTATACAATAAAAAAAAATACATTTGATGTGTGTCTGTATCAGCCAGTGTAAATTTATAGGACTTGTAAAAATTAGCGTTTTTTTTCACTTTTACTCTTTCAGTTGCAATCACGATACAACACCAAAACCCACCCCCCTCCCACCTTCTTAGTATCTCTCCATGACTTGAATTTTTTTTATTCAGTTTTATTGAGTGTTCCTGCTCACGTTGAATTAGTATGCGCCTTATGGTCCATGATGTCAAAGCCGCACTGACATAAGTATATATGATATTTGGAATAACTCATTTTATGACCTGTATAGTACATTTTGGAAAACATTGTGGCACTGATGCAACATTATTCATATTATTCATATTCATTCACATAACATATTGCGCTTGTAATCAGTGATCACATTTTTTTTTTCCGATCTTGCCATTGTCCACTTTTCGGTGCATGGTGTTGTTTCTTTTGTACTACAGGACATGAAGAGGAAAGAATAGTACAGAGAGGTCTGTTCTGTGCTATAGGCAGTCATCAGATTCAAATGTTACAGTTCACACACAACCAAGGGCCGTCCTTTCTACGTTTATGACATGTGTACCTTTTGCAATGTACACACTTCTCTCTGTGCTGTGGTTATTATTGCACTGAAGGGACTGGGGGGAGCGACGGTCTTGGAACAGAAGCTTGTCGATGTTGCATTCTCTTTTCTTTATCCATCACCTTTTCTTATAAGAAGTGACGACGAAGCTCCTCTGCAAGGTGAGCAAACACTCTTCTTTTCTCAGTGGCCCCCGTGCATGCCTTGTATAGTACGTATATGTGCGTCGATCGACGTCAAGTCAAGCATGTTATAGTGCAAGCAACCGGCCACCTGTGTGTTTCTGCTCGCACTGAATAAGCTCACTCCTTCTGGTGCATGATGTCAATGCAGCACCGGGCAAAAAAGGAAAGAAACAAATATATGTAACATTCTGAATAAATCATTTTATGACCTAAATAGTACCAATCAGAAAACATTGTCACACTAATGCAATATTATTTGAAAACAAACGGCGTCAGATCAGCTGTAAATGTATGGCAATTCTAAAAGTGAGCTTTTTTTCAGTTTTTTTCTCTTAGTCACGTTCACGCTCTCCCTCACCCCCCTTCTGATCTTACTCTAACTGACAGCACCAGTATAAATTCGCACCCAATCTAATGCTGTTCGTTTTCAAATAATATTGCATTAGTGCGACAATGTTTTCTGAACATTATACAGTTCATGTCTACATTTTGTTATTTATTACTAAAACATGAAAAACGTTTCTGTTTTAACAATGTGTTTACATAGATTGTTTTAGACACAAAACACACATCAAATTATTTCCCCTTACAAATTACAATTCTGGGTAGCTCACTCCCAGATAATCAATCAAGGCAGGAACTGGGAGAACTTCTTGCCAGTTCTGAGGCGGTGGAGGGATGGTATAACAGGCTGCTTGCTGCTTATCGACACATTTAGAAAACAAAAGGACAAAAGACACTGACGGAGAGGTGCGAAGGGATATAAGGTGGGCCAGAATTATGAGTTTTTTCGTTGGCTCTGGTAATTCTAGTGTTAAATATCATTAAATAATTTTACCGATATGCTTATTACTTTGCTGCACTGCCATTTTGTAAGTTGTTTTCAATCGCATTTGCTGCAATTCTGTAGTTTGCTCTTGTGGCCAGAGCTATTTTGTTGAGATATTAAAATCATGGGGCTATTTAATAATGTGACATGTTACACGCCTCATGTATGTTTCTGCATAAAATGTAAACATTTGTGGGGCATGTAGTTAACCCAGTGGTTCTCAAACTGTGGGGTGGGGGCACAAAGTAACAAAAAGGGAGACTCGAAGATGTGAAAAAAAGAAAACAAGAATAGAAAATAAGAAAAATACATCTATTGAAACCAAAACAAATTAACTTAAACTACATTCTGACACTAGAAAAATAAACATAGAGTTAGATAAATGTTGATAAAAGTTAAGTAGGTATAATAAAATATGCATTTATGATATATCATTAATTAAAAAAGAACAAATTGGTAATATTGGGCTCCTTTCAAAAAAACCTTAGGGGGCGCGATTAAAACTGTTATGAAAACTCGGGTCGCAAATACTTAAAGGTTGAGAAACACGGAGTTAACCATTTAAATTCTTTTTGGGAGATAGAAACTTTGCCTGTTTTCTGGCTATCAACTTTTGTTAAGCGCATTTTAGTTTTGGAATTTTTGTTTGCCTTGACTTCTGCTTTTTGACCCTTGGCTGTTTCCTTGACTAAGATTTTTATCTTTCATCTGCTGGACCTTGTAGCTTCTTTTTCTTTCTCTGCCATATTTTCTTAGCTGTCAGTATTTGCACTACCTAATATCACAACAAAAAATGACAGCATATCATTATTGTCAGTAAACCTGTACCCAGTGCATTCATTCTCTTTACTTCAGACTCATTGGACATCTCATACTCAAAGTAATGGCCTAATCTGACACTATTTTATAAATAGGCAACATAAACATACCAAAAAGAATTAAAGACTTCAAAACGCCCACAAACAAGGGCAGAAGCTTCACTGGCCCTCCTATAGATATGCCTCACCCCAGGCAGTCTGTCTCCAGACTCAATAGGCAGACTTCATCCTGCACAGGTTTAAAATGGGAAATTAGCTTTTACAATTTAATCAAAAACATTTTTTTTTTTATTTTCCAAATGCGCAAAAATATTCAAAAAGGATATAATGAACCATAAAACCTCTGACTTAAATGACAAGGACAACAAAGAATCTTTGAAAAGATTTATTTAGAACAAACAAAAAGAGAAAATAAAAAGGAAAAAATGCAACATAAGGCAAAAGCAATTGCCTAAAAAGGCAATCAAAAGTAAAGCAGTACAATCAACAATCCAATGGCAAAAAAGCACATTATTTGCATTATGTGTCCACCATTGTGTTAATAGACGTGCTGTGACAGTCTGTGTTTGTCCGTCTCTCTCATTCTCTCTCTATCTTTAAAGTGACATCCCCTTCTCTTGTCACTTTGATGCTATCCCTGAACCATGATTAATAAAAATTATGGATATGATTATGGATAAGCACATCCTGTTAACCACAAACCTTCATTCTGTCTATATGATGTAACAAAACGTCCATCGTCCTGCTTCAACAAGAGATCAGAAGGGTCCAATTAACAAAGGCAAGTGGCCGTCATAACATAGTAAACTGTGCAACTGTGATGGTCTGGGCTGCCTCCACTCTACTGGTGCTCCCGGGAAACACCTGTAACCATTGATAGTCATGTACCAAGTTAAGCAAATGAAGATGCACACATTCAGCAAAGGGTTAATGCAAAGGTGTTGAGTGCTTTTATTAAAAAGTTTTCCAAAGTGCAGTGCTTCTAAAAGTTAATGAATAAATAAATAATCTATTAAAATCAGTGATCTTCCAGTGATTTAAAACTCCAAAAATAATTTCAGGAAAAAAACAGAATAAAACCATGCAGTCAACAGGTTCTTTCTCTTGTCCTTCCTGAGCCAAATGGCCTCTTTCATTCATAAACCTCCCCAGCTCACCCAATGGTCTTGCAAATAACAGAGAAGCCAGCAGTTGCAGTCTTCTCTTCCAGCTTTCATGGTGACTGCTTCTGTTGACATCTGCCGCAGTTGGCCCCCCCATTTTTCGCACAATCCTCCACCTTGGCGTCTACCAGATACCTAAGAAGGTTCAACTTTCTTACCCCGCTTCTTCTCAAATTCTCAACAGGGTTAAACCAGCACTGGAGCACCAATTGCTCACTCCACCATGAAGCTATACCGACAGCCTGCTTCCTGATCCTGCACTCCCTTTAGCACCCCGATTCTGCCTTCTCATTCATGGTCTTTTTTTGTTTTCCTTCTTGATTTTTCTCTATGCTCTCCTTCTTCTCTGCCATGCAGGCTCCCGTTGTGAAGTGCAGTTTTAACAAATAAATGATGCTTTAAAGTAAAATGTTTTCTATGTTTGCTTTAGCATTTTAGCATGTTATTCAGTGCTAAATTGTCTTTTCTGTTCAAGGATTTTAAAGAAGAACACTGACAGATTTAGGGTCTCAGAGGTATTATTGATTAGTTTGACCTCACACAAAGGGTTAATATTATCAATATCGCCAGCTGATGTGGTATGCTGAATTGTTAATAGCTGGACATTCATTGCCTTACTGACTGAGGTCAGGCATGTAATATGAATCTCACCAGGCAATTCATATTTTTATCAGCAATCATTGCAACACTAGCACTACTTTTAGTTTTCTTTTTTAGTCAGTCTGGTGTGTATTTGAAAGGGGGCTTATGTTTGTCATAACATAGTAATATTTATTTGTTTGGCATCTGTAAAAAGACAAGTTTCCCCTTGGGGACAAATAAGGATCTCTCTCTCTCTCTCTATGATAATGGACACCAGACATGGGCTGGCACTCCGACCGGGTAAGGCAGACCAGTTTACTTGAAGGATAGGAGAGAATACTGTAATTACACAGACTATTTGCTCCTGCAACAAAAACAGGTGGCAGTCCTCCTGCACTATGATGCCTACATGGATTTCCGCAGGTCGGGCTGGGAATGCAGGGGACCGCCAACTGACCTGAAAGTTCCTTCAACTGGTAGTGTTGTGATAGCAATGGTGCTCCCTGGTCTTGCTTAAAAAGGCTGCTCAACCTCATTCAGGTGAGTCAGAGATGTGAGGCAGTTTAAAACACTCATCTGACGGAAAAGAAAGAAAAAGAAACTGTTTGTTCAGTCATTGTACAGAGGTTTGTTACAATCAATTATTATTTCAACTTAAACACACTGTTGCACAGGCCTTCAGGACATAAGTCAAACCCGGGGAAACCTCAAAGAGAGAAGGTGACTATGAGTAATTCTTCCATCACTTTAATGGACAAAAGTGAACTTCGAGGTAAGTTTCTGGTTTCCTCCGACAAATTATTAAAAGTGGAAATTTTCCCATACTCCTTTGTATGTCCAATAGAGCATGCACAAGAAGAACACATAGTGATAGACACCCGGTGTACAGACAAAAAAACCTGAAACCCTGCCCAACCAATGACAGAACAGCTGGTATAAGTAAATAGTCAAGAATTCAATGAACTGCTCCAGCTGATCTGATTGCCCTTGTCAATTTTAAACTCACTAGTGGCCACCTTAACACTAGAATCCCTGAAGAACACTAAAAACATGTAATCTTGGGCCACCTTAAATCCCTTTGCACCTCTCCTTATCAGCATCTTTTGTTTTGTAAATGTGTCGATCAGCACAAGCATCAACCAGCCTGCTATCCCATCCCCCCCCTCGACGGACCTCAACTTGGGCAAAAAGCTCTGGGTTTGTAACTCATTGACAGCAGCATGTAAACTGAATAATTTTTTTTTCTGAATAATCTTTGGTTATATTCTTGAATAAAAGTGCACATGTGACCTCCTGGTCACACTATGTATCATATTGTATAGAGTGCTTTTCTGTCTATCTATCTGGCTATCAGTTGAGAAAGTTTAGAATAAATAAAGATTATTATATGTTATAACAGCTGGCATAGTGGCGCAATGGTACTGCTGCAGGCTTGCAATAAGTAAGCTAGGGTTCATGTCCCTGGTCCTTCCTGTATGGAGTTTACATGTTCTCACCATATCTGTGTGGGTTTCCTCCAGGTACTCCAGTTTCCTCCCATAGTCCAAAGACATGCAGGTTAGGTAAATTGGTGATCCTGAATTGGCCGTAGTGTGAGACTGGTGTGTGTGTTTGCCGTGAACTGGACTGGTGCACTGTCCAGAGTTTTCTTGCCCTGTGCGTTAAGCAATGACTGACATGTTATAATATATAAAACATTATTAAATGTGAAAAATTGTTTTATTTATTAAGTTTTAAGATCCTGATTATCTTTATCAACAGCCTAGTACTCCTGCCCCTATGTAGTTATACAGCTTATATATTTAGCAAGAAGATGATATTTAACAATTGTCAGATTTTGCTGATCAATGACATTCTGTCAAGTACTATTTGAAATACATTCATTTTGCTGGAATGACAAAAGAAATCATTGAAATCAGAAAATATTTAAATGCAGCAGATGTGAATAGAATGTTGTTCAATAATTATGTAATAAGTATTATTGCCATGGATTTTTTTAATATACAAGCTGTGTTCTATGCCCTGCAGCTTATCCCGGCCAAGTCCCCCAAACCGCCAGATGGAGCCCTCCCTGCAAGGTGGAGATGTCCCGAATTTCAGCAGGGCATCATGGACTTTGGAGTTGTAGTGCACAGCACTGCTGGAAAACGTCGGGGACGCTGCAAGGAGACACAGAGACATTGGCTTTTCCTACAGCCCGGAAGTACTTGCTGGTCACGAGGATGGAAGGAATAAAGTGCTTCCGGGCTGACAAAGAGAGAAAAGTTTTGATTTGACCCGGAAGTGCTAGGAAATCACATGGACTGCAGAGTAAGGAGCACTTCCGGGTCATGTACTATAAAAGGACTATGGGAGCTCCCAGACGGCAAGCTGAGCTGGGTGGTAGGAGGGCAACGCGTCTGGGAGTGGAGGATTGATTTATTATTGGAGTATTGTGTTTATTTATGAGTAGTGTGGAGTGGAGGGTGCTTAGTGCACATTATTATAATAAAAATAATTATTGTAGCACTTTTACCTGGTGTTTGGCGTGGTACCTGAGGGTTCACGGGAGCGATAGTGCCCGCTACTGCTACAGAGCATAAAGTAATTGGTAAATAGAAGGCTTCCCAGATACAAAATGATCATTAGACACAAGTTGAGATATGTTGCAAAGTGATAAGGGAGTGTATCATATACTGTACACTGACAACAATCTGGCAACCTGTGACTTACCCCTTGCTGCTTACTCTTCCATGTAATGTACTCACTGGGAATAGCCTGTCAAGCTTCAAGAAGGCTGACCCAGTCACATGGAATATTGATCAAATACAAAGCAATGTACAGAAAGCTGGGAGTAAATCTGACAGACTAACTGGGATAAAAAAAAAAAAAAAAATTGGTCTCTATGAAAAAAACAACTTTTTTCCCAGTAAATATTATAACATGTCCCAAAACATGAGTTTTAACTGACTATTTATTTGTTAAAAAATTGAATTTAGGCTTTTGCTTGTTTTTTTCCTAAATGTTTTTCCTGCTCTTTCACCTCCTTAAAATAAGTTTATATTCTTTTAATTATTACATTAAATTTTTTTTTTTTTTTAATTTTTATTTATTAATTTTATTACAATCAATACATAGCAATCAAGTTTTACAAAAAAAAATTATGCTAAGAACAGATCGATCCCCACCCTTGAGAGAGAGAGCAAGCCAAAGGTGTAAAATTTAAGGCTTTAAAAATACCTAAATCAACAAATTCTCTGTGCTTTATAAACTCATTTCAAAATATTACTGATTAGATCCTGCCATGTTTTGAAAAAAGTCTGCACAGATCCTCTAACTGAGTATTTGATTTTTTCCAATTTTAAATAATATAACACATCAGTTTCCCACTGACTTAAAAGAGGAGAGTTTGGGTTCTTCCAGTTTATCAGAATAAGTCTGCGTGCCAACAGTGTAGTGAATGCAATCACAATTTGTTTGTCTTTCTCCACTTTAAGACCCTCTGGAAGAACCCCAAACACAGCTGTTAATGGGTTAGGAGGGATTGTGAGTCCAAGACTGTCTGAGAGGTAATTAAAATTTTTGTCCAGAATAATGTTAATTTGGTGCAGGCCCAGAACATGTGACCTAGTGAGGCTGGGGCTTGGTTGCAACGTTCGCAGGTTGGATCATGCCCTGGAAACATTTTGGAGAGTTTTAGTCGAGACAGATGTGCTCGATATATAATTTTGAGTTGTATAATTGTATGCTTTGCATATGGAGCTTGAGTGAATTCTCTGCATTGCTACTTTCCACTCCTTTTCTGATATATTAATTGAGAGGTCATTTTCCCAGTGTCCTCTTGGATCTTTGAAAGGAAGGGATTGTAAAAGGATTTTATATATTGTAGAGATGGAGTCTAACTCCTTGAAATTGAGCAATAATTTTTCCAGCGTGGATGAGGGTGCAAGATGAGGAAAATCTGGAAGGTTCTGTTTAACAAAGTTCCTGATTTGAAGATAGTGAAAGAAATTTGTAGCTGGAATGTTAAATTTGGAATGTAATTGTTCATAGGATGCAAAGGCGTTGTCTATATAAAGATCTCTAAGCAAGTTAATTCCAAATTTTTCCAGATATTAAAACTGCATATGTTTGTGAGGGTTGAAAGAGGTGGTTCTTTTGCAGGGTGCCACAGAAAGAAGCTTCTCCGTCTTAAAATGCTTTCTACATTGGTTCCAGATTCTAAGTGAGTGGAGCACAATTGGGTTATTAGTGTATTGCCGATAGCGTGTGTTTATTGGAGCACAAGCAAGGAATACAAAGAAGTACTGCAGGATTTTACTTCTATTGCGGTCCATGCCTGTGTATGTTCTTCTATTTGTGTCCAGGTTCTTATCGACTGTATATTTGCGCCCAGTAATAAAACTGGAAGTTAGGTAGACCCATGCCGCCTTCTGCCTTTTGTCTTTGTAGGGTCGCTCTTTTGATGCGTGGATGTTTAGAATTCCAAATAAATGAGGTTATTGTTGAATCTAATTGCTTAAAGAACGATTTATTAATGTATATTGGTATGTTTTGAAATAAAAAGGAGCTTAGGAAGAATATTCATCTTAACAGTGTTAATTCTTCCAGCTAGTGTGAGATGAAGGGTTGACCATCTATGCAAGTCTTGTTTAATTTTTTCCATGCAGACGACGAAATTTTGTTGATAAAGAGCTTTATGTTTACTTGTGATGTTTACCCCGAGGTATTTAAACTGTTCTGCAATGATAAAAGGAAGGGTGTCTAATCTAATATTATATGCTTGCGAATTCACGGAAAGAGTACACTTTTATTCAGATTAATTCTGAGACCAGAGAGCTTTTGAAATTCTGTGAGTGCTGCTAAGACTGCAGGCACAGAATTTTCTGGGTCCGATATATACAGTACCATGTCATCTGCATATAATGAGATTTTCTGTTCCAGTCCTTCTCTGCTAATCCCCTTTATCTGATCAGTATTTCGACAATGTATTGCCAGTGGTTCAATGGCAATTGCAAACAGCAGTGGTGACAAAGGGCATCCTTGTCTTGTGCCACGTTCTAGTTTAAAGTAGTCTGAGCAAATGTTATTGATGCAAACTGAAGCTTCTGGGTTAGTATACAGTAATTTAATCCATGCACAAATGTTGGGCCAAACCCAAACTTCTCCAAAATAGTAAAAGGTATTTCCATTCAATCATGTCGAATGCTTTTCTGCATCCAATGATAATAATATTTCTGGGGTGTTTGATTTAGTTGGTGAGTATATTACATTAAACAGGCGTCGAAGATTTGAAGATAAGTGTCGGCCCCTAATAAATCCAGTTTGGTCTTGTGATATTACTGAGGGAGCACTTTCTCCATCCTTCTAGCTATGATTTTAGAGAGTATTTTAACGTCGTTATTCAGAAGTGAAATTGGTCTGTATGATGCACATTGTAATAAGTCCTTATTTTGTTTTGGAAAGACAGTGATTAGTGCTTGGCGAAAGGTTTGTGGAAGAGATTGGTTATCTCTGGCTTCTGTAAATGTTGCTAATAGGAAGGGAGCTAGCTGAGCGGAGAATTTCTTGTAAAACTCTGCAGGGTAGCCGTCAGGGCCTGCTGCTTTTCCACCTTGGAGTGACTTTATAGCATCCAGTAATTCTGATAATGACAGAGGTTTATCGAGTTCCTCCACACTAAAAGCGTCAATTTGTGGTATCTGTAATTTATCCAGAAATGCATTAGATTGTATATTGTCTTCTTTAAACTCAGTAGTATATAGGGATTTATAGTAGTCTCTAAAAGTGTACATTATATTTTTTTGGATGATTTTATCTCCGTTCGTGTTAGTAATTACGAGATTGCGTTATGTACATCTTGCTTGTGAATTTGTTGCGCTAAAAGCTTATTAGCTTTCTCTCCATGTTCATAATAATGATGTCTGGATTTGTAAATTAGTTGTTCGGTTTCTTTAGTTGTCAAGAGGTTTAATTCTGAATGTAGAGCCTGCCTCCTCTTATGTAGAGTCTCGCTTGGTAGTCTGGCATGTTCTTCATCTATTTTAGTAATTTCGCTTTTTATCTCTGCTACTTTCTTCGCTCTGGATTTATTTCTGTGGGAAAGATATGAGATAATCTGTCCTCTTAAGAAGGCCTTAAGAGTTTCCCAGAGTATTCCTGCAGAGATCTCAGGGGATGTATTTGTCTCTAGAAAGAATTCAATTTGTTTGGATATAAATTCAGTACAATTCTCGTCAGCTAATAGAAGCGGATTGAGGCGCCATCTGCTGGGTGAGTGTATGGGGCTTAGTAATTTCAGCTCCAAGATCATCGGAGCATGGTCTGAAATAACAATAGCATCGTATTTACAAGATTTAATCTTAGGCAAGAAGTTATTATCTATAAAGAAGTAATCAATCCTTGAGTAGCAATGATGTACTGGTGAGTAGAAAGAATATGTTCTTGAATTTGGGTTTAAAACCTCCAGGGATCTGATAAGTTGTGATCAGTTATAAACTTTGTAATTATCTTTGCGGTGTTAGTTGCGTTCCCCTGTGGAGGAAGTCTTATCTAAAAGTGGATTTAGAACACAATTAAAGTCCCCAGCCATTATAAGTTTATGAGTGTTCAGATTGGGAATGGATGCAAATAAATTTTGTATAAATTCCTTATCATCAACATTAGGTGCATAAACATTTATCAAAATCATTTTACAGTTAGATAAGTCTCCCATGACCATCACATATCTCCCTTCAGGATCCAATACTACATCTGATGCTACAAATGGTACTGTTCTATGTATGAGAATTCCCACCCCTCTAGTTTTCTTTGTAAAACTAGAATGGAACATTTGGCCAGTCCAGTCTTTTGCAGCGGAACTGATCCTTACTTAGTAAGTGGGTTTCCTGTAAAAATACTATTTTAGCATTTAGACCTGTTAGGTGAGAAAGTACTTTCTTTCTCTTTAATTCGTGATTCAGGCCTTTAACATTCCAGCTTACGAAGTTAACTGTCCCATCATGGAGACACTGATTCTGAGTTTTTGATGTCATTTATAGTCTTAACTGGAAGTGAAATAGTTTAGGTCTTAATTTCCTATTCCCCAAGAGTTGTTGCCATGCAGCTTATTATTACGTTGATAGTTATAATTATAAAGATTGAGATGATAGATTAGATATAGATCAAGCCTGCTCTCTTTCTCTTCCCCTTAACCCCCACCCTCCCTTTTGCCTCCCCAGGTGAGGCTAAAACCCACTTCATGCAGTCCCAGTCCTCTGACATACCCAGAGACAGAGCACGTCCAAAGCACATCAAGCCCCCATGCAGTGGCGCTTTAAGGTTAAAAGATAGAGATATCTGTTACCAATATAGTCTTTAAAAGAGGAAAAAGAAAAAAAGAAAAGAATTTTGCACTTATATATATATATATATATATATATATATATATATATATATATATATATATAATCTTCAGCAATTTTAATGCATTATCCCCAGATAATAAACCCAGGTGATGGTGTTAAAGATGTGTCCAAAACAAGCATAACAAGTCTTAATGCAGTAATAGCAATAACAGCAAACCAAGGGTATGATATTGAACAGTCTCATTTAGGGTACACATGAAATAATTAGAAAAGAAAAAAGAGGAGGAAAACGTAATTAAGCACAATAAAACATAAACATTTAGCCTAGTAATACTAAGTAATGATAAGTAATAAGTAAGTAATAATAATAATAAGTAATATAAGAATATGAGAATATATGCTGATAAAAAACCCGTATTTTAAAACAAATAGATCAGACAGTAGATTATTAATCCTAGCTTTATCATTTACCGCCATGACTCACAATTATGTATCAGAATAGTCCCGGGATCAGCTTTCTTAATTCATTTTCTGCTTCCTCCTTGCTAGCGAAAACATAGAAATGACCCTGCCATTCCACTTTCAGTTTTGCCGGATACAGGAGGCCGTATTGCCCCATTTCTTAATCAGAACATCTAAATGCTTTATATACACCAGTTGTATCTTAAACGTAATCCGGTTTGTACAAATTTGAGCATTGATTCGTTTTGGAGTTTCTGGTCTGTACAGTAGAACTTGCTATACACAGGTGGTAATTTGATCATCATAATTTGGTTGAATTTCTGTTTCTTTGAAATAAAAAACAATAAACTATGTGAATGTGTGTGTGTGTATGTATGTATATATATATATATATATATATATATATATATATATATATATATATATATATACAGTGGTGTGAAAAACTATTTGCCCCCTTCCTGATTTCTTATTCATTTGCATGTTTGTCACACAAAATGTTTCTGATCATCAAACACATTTAACCATTAGTCAAATATAACACAAGTAAACACAAAATGCAGTTTTAAATGATGGTTTTATTATTTAGGGAGAAAAAATCCAAACCTACGTGGCCCTGTGTGAAAAGTAATTGCCCCTTGTTCAAAAATAACCTAACTGTGGTGTATCACACCTGAGTTCAATTTCCGTAGCCACCCCCAGGCCTGATTACTGCCACACCTGTTTCAATCAAGAAGTCACTTAAATAGGAGCTGCCTGGCACAGAGAAGTAGACCAAAAGCACCTCAAAAGCTAGACCTCATGCCAAGATCCAAAGAAAATAAGGAACAAATGAGAACAGAAGTAATTGAGATCTATCAGTCTGGTAAAGGTTATAAAGCCATTTCTAAAGCTTTGGGACTCCAGCGAACCACAGTGAGAGCCATTATCCACAAATGGCAAAAACATGGAACAGTGGTGAACCTTCCCAGGAGTGGCCGACCGACCAAAATTACCCCAAGAGCGCAGAGACTACTCATCCGAGAGGTCACAAAAGACCCCAGGACAACGTCTAAAGAACTGCAGGCGTCACTTGCCTCAATTAAGGTCAGTGTTCACGACTCCACCATAAGAAAGAGACTGGGCAAAAACGGCCTGCATGGCAGATTTCCAAGACGCAAACCACTGTTAAGCAAAATGAACATTAGGGCTCGTCTCAATTTTGCTAATAAACATCTCAATGATTGCCAAGACTTTTGGGAGAATACCTTGTGGACTGATGAGACAAAAGTTGAACTTTTTGGAAGGCAAACGTCCCGTTACATCTGGCGTAAAAGGAACACAGCATTTCAGAAAAAGCACATCATACCAACAGTAAAATATGGTGGTGGTAGTGTGATGGTCTGGGGTTGTTTTGCTGCTTCAGGACCTGGAAGGCTTGCTGTGATAGATGGAACCATGAATTCTACTGTCTACCAAAAAATCCTGAAGGAGAATGTCCGGCCATCTGTTCGTCAACTCAAGCTGAAGCGATCTTGGGTGCTGCAACAGGACAATGACCCAAAACACACCAGCAAATCCACCTCTGAATGGCTGAAGAAAAACAAAATGAAGACTTTGGAGTGGCCTAGTCAAAGTCCTGACCTGAATCCAATTGAGATGCTATGGCATGACCTTAAAAAGGCGGTTTATGCTAGAAAACCCTGAAATAAAGCTGAATTACAACAATTCTGCAAAGATGAGTGGGCCAAAATTCCTCCAGAGCACTGTAAAAGACTCATTGCAAGTTATCGCAAATGCTTGATTGCAGTTATTGCTGCTAAGGGTGGCCCAACCAGTTATTAGGTTCAGGGGGCAATTACTTTTTCACACAGGGCCATGTAGGTTTGGATTTTTTTCTCCCTAAATAATAAAACCATCATTTAAAACTGCATTTTGTGTTTACTTGTGTTATATTTGACTAATGGTTAAATGTGTTTGATGATCAGAAACATTTTGTGTGACAAACATGCAAAAGAATAAGAAATCAGGAAGGGGGCAAACAGTTTTTCACACCACTGTATGTATATGTATATATATATATATATATATATATATATATATATATATATATATATATATATATATATATATAATATATGTGCATATTCCTGTCTTTACCCCATTTAATTCACTGTAAGATCACAAGGAAGCAGGTAACCTCAAGAGCACCTTGAGGTGTTAGATCAATTAGATATGTGGCGGCACAAATATGTGCCAACAAAAGCTTGGAGAATAAAAGCGCACAGCAACAATAGTGTGGAGGACAAAGAATATGGCTTGTGGTTTGCTTAGCAAGTGCACTGAGGCATACAATGTGCTTCTATCATAGTTTTAGTTCAAAAATGGTCCATGCTACATTTAATCGGAGTCTGTAAATTGACTTAGGGAAGTGTCGATAGGGGTGTTTATAAGTGTTTTCTGCATATGTATATGTAAGTAAGGTGCCTGTGTCTTTATTTTAATCTGGAGAACTAGGGTGTTGTACCATGTTAGCCATTATGAATGTAGAGAAAAGCCAAGCAAAATGGGACCTTTTATTGGCTAACTAAAAGGATTACAATATGCAAGCTTTCGAGGCAACTCAGGCCCCTTCTTCAGGCAAGATATAATCATAGTCATGTAGTCTTTTAATCTGGAAATATTATTCTGAAAAATATTATTCCAAAAACTTCAGCTGTTCTAGCCAGCAGCAGCGTCTATTCCTTTTGTGCTAGCAGGTTCACTTGATAGCCTTTAACTGTTCTATGACTTTATAGAAGGATATGTTAAGGAGGCAATCTTGTAATCTAGTTCTGACAGACTACATTTCAGGAAAGTGGAGACTATTTTTTTTATCTGTAGGTGAATATCCATCCATCCATTATCCAACCCGCTATATCCTAACTACAGGGTCACGGGGGTCTGCTGGAGCCAATCCCAGCCAACACAGGGCTGAAGGCAGAAAACAAACCCAAGGCAGGGCGCCAGCACACCGCAGGGCACACACACACTAGGGACAATTTAGGATCGCCATTGCAGATAACCTGCATGTCTTTGGATTGTGTGAGGAAACCCATGTAGACACGAGGAGAACATGCAAACTCCACGCAGAGTGGACCCGAGAAGCGAACCCAGGTTTCCTAACTGCGAGGCAACAGTGCTACCACTCCGCCACTGTGCCTCCCTGTAGGTGAATATTTGCCGACAAAACAGTTAATTAAGTACCATGCAGTAAGTAAGTAACTGATGTTTTCAGTTTTGTACTTGCAATTGCAGGACTAATTGTATCACTGATTTGACTTTTTTTTCACAAAAGGTGCAAGTGCAATATGACAGCTTCCGTGGTGCAGCGGTAAGAACTGATAACTTGTAATCAAAAGACTGCGGGTTCAATCCTGGGTGCTGTGCAAATTTACCATTTTGAGTAGTGAGCTGCAATTATTGTTAATATTATACAATAAAAACACACATCTGATTTGCGTCTGTAACAGACGGTGTAAATTTATGGTACTTGTGAAAATTAGCTTTTTTTCAGTCAGTCACATTCATGCTCTTATATCCCCCATCTGACCGTAACTAAAAGCATCAACATAAATTTACACTCAATCTGACGCTGTTCATTTTCAAATAATATTGCATTAGTGTGACAATGTTTTCTGATTGGTACTATTCAGGTCATAAAATGATTTCCTCAAAATGTCACATACATTTGTTTCTTTCCTTTTTTGCCCAGTGCTGCATTGACATCATGCACCAGAAGAAGTGAGCTTATTCAGTACGAGCACAAGCATGCGGGTGGCCGGGTGTTGTGTGCTTGAACCCTCAGGTACAACTCCAGACACCAGGTAAAAGTCCAAGACTGTTTATTTTTATCCACAGTGCACCAAGCACCTTTCACACTACTCATAAACAATAAGCTCACAATCCCAAAACACAATACTCTCCTCCTCGCCCAGACATTTTGCTCCTCTCCCACCCAGCACAGCTCAATATCTGGAGAGAGGCACCGCCCTTTTATAGCCCCTGACCCGGAGGTGTTTCTGTTCCAACAGTCCACAGTTCCTTATTCCTTCCGGGTCAGGGTAATTAGTCCTTTACTTCAACCCGGGAGCACGACATTTCTTCCCATCACGTGACCGTGACGTACTCCCGGGTCATACGGCATCACAGGGCCCATAAGCCCCCCCACAGCGACTCCTGGTGGTCCCCAAGGTATCCAGCAGGGCTGTGTATAAAAACTACAAAGTCCATAAGGTCCTGCTGGACCTCGGGGCACGATCCTGCTGTCGGGTGAGCTCCTCCTGGCGGCATGGGGGTGCGGACCGGCATGAGAAGCCGGCAGTCCTCCACATTATGCAACATCAACAAGCTTCTGTTTCAAGAGCACTGCTTCCCCCAGGAAAGCAAACTCAGTCAGTGTCAGGCGCCCCTTCAGTGTAATAGTAACCACAGCATAGAGAGAAGTGTGTACATTGCAACAGGTACACATGTCATAAATGTAGGACGGATGGTCCTTGGGTGTGTGGGAACTATATAAAATTAGAATTTGATAATTCTATATAGGACAGAACTGACCTTTCTATACTATTATTTCCTCTGCGTGTCCTGGAGTACAAAAAAATACCACCATGCACCAAAATGTGGAGACTGGGCAAGATCGGAAAAAAATAAAAAAATAAACGCATTCACTGATTACAACAGCAAGAAGTCATGCAAATGAATATGAATAATATTGCATCAGTGCCATAATGTTTATTTAAAATGTACTATACAGGTCATAAAATGAATTATTCCAAATATCACATATACCTATGTCTCTGTTTTTTGTCAGTGCAGCTTTTATATCATGGACCATAATTTGCATACTAACTCAGCGTGAGCAAGAACTCAATAAAACTGAATTTAAAAAAATTCAAGTGACAATGAGATACGAAGAAGGCAGATTCACCACCGTTTGTGTGTCAGCTTTGTTCCATTGTCTCAAAACACCACTCACATCTAAAGTTATTCCCAGTTTCAGATAAAAGCTAACAGCGTCAGAGTTGTGGAGTTTTGGGGTGGAGGTAGTATGTACCGTGATTGTGATTGAGAATAAAAGTGAAAAAAAAGCAAACTTTTACAAGTACTATAAATTTACACCGGCTGTTACACACGTAAATCAAATGTATGTTTTTATTGTATAATATTAACATCTAGTGACTGGGAGCCCGATCAAATCGAGCTACAAATTCTACATTTGTGAAATCCATACTTGTTATGTTGTAGCTACAGAGGCAGAATCCCATTGCATGGTTCTAACTTGTATTGAGTCGAGACATTGACGCGAACACCATACATACGGGGTATTGACGTGAACACCACACATACGGATAGTATCAAATTATACATAAGGATCAAGAGCAGCTCACTGCTCAAAATGGTAAATTTCCATGGGAGCTGGTTTTGGACTCGTGACCTCTGGATTACAAGTCAGCAGTCTTTACCGCTACACCACGTAAGCTGTTATATTGTTCTTCCACCTTTTGTGAAAGTGTTTATTTGATATTTGGACTTCAGTCTTCATAGATTATACAGTTCATGTCGTCATTTTGTCATTTATTACTAAAACATGAAAAACATTTCTGTTTTAATGATGTGTTTACATAGATTGTTGTAGACGCGGAACACACATGAAATGCATGTGTTCCAAATAATGATCTATTATTTCCCCTATAAAACTCCAGCACTTCACTCCAAGACAATCAAGGCTCATGTTGGGAGAATTTTTTGCCCTTTCTGAGTCGGTGGGGGGGTGGAGGTGTAATAGCAGGCTGCTTTCTGCTTTTCTCGATTGACAAGGTGGGCCTGATTTGCGAGTTTTTTCATAGGCTTTGGTAATTCTGGTGTTAAATCATCCATTGAATTAAACTGTATTTTCTCCTGATTCAGCAGTAGTTCATTGTTTTAGTGTCTGAAAGTTTGTTTGCAAATTGTGTCTTTTATCCTTCTATTGAGACTTGTGCTTTAACTATCCCTACTAGAGTCTACATGGCGAAGCTTCATATCAAATAATAGATAAATTTAAGGAAATTGTGAATCAAAAACGTGAAGGGCTGAAGTACAGTGGCAGCAATTGTAAGGCAGATAAGAACCCTGGATCAGGGCTGACTGTAAAAACATTCTAACCTTTGATGGACTTCATTTTGATAACTCCAGTCTATTGTAAAGTAAATACAGATCACATTGGCTGAGGGATATCTCTGGTTTACTCTTCATCATTCATACTCGGGGCAATTTCATGGATGTCCCAATGCCACCAAAGTAAAATAACAAGGCGGCCAGATCATGGCCTTTTTTTGGTAGAGGTGAGAATATCAAGAAGTTAAAGTGCAAGAAGAAGAAAGAAATGCTGATCTGATTCACAAAATGGATCCAGATTTTACTGAAGGACTATGCTGTTAATTTTAAGGTCTATAAAAAATACATGCAATGGTAGCAGCTGTAAATAACTACAGTTTTTCTTGATATTTTTCCAGTTTGTATATGAAGAATGAGTAAAAATTTGCCAGGACCATAGAACATTTCACCGAAATAGCTTTTCAGGCAACACAAAGTTTGTGTTAATTTCTACATCTGTTCTGAATTAATTTTTAAAGCAAAATGATTAACAAATTCCCATGTGGAAGAGGGGGAATCATGTGTATTTGCATAAAACAGTAGCTGTATTCCATTTGGATTAGGCACAATGTACGCATCAAGTATATTTTTTATTATTTCAAGCCCTCCTTTACAGTAATTACATTATACTGGTTTTGAGCTAGGCACATCTGTCCTTCAAATTAATATCAGCACTTACTGTGAAAGCAGTTTAAAAGGATCCAATGAAATTTTTTAAAAGCCCCATTAACTACTCTGTTCAGTTAAAAATAACCAACCAAATATAAACCAGAAGATCGGATAGATATGCCTCCACTGATATGTGCATATATGCCCAATGGACACCAAAAGAATGCTAGAATGGAATGGCCAAAGGATTGGACGCTTTCCAGAATAGTAGCAAAAATAATCTACATCATCAAAACTAAGGCAAATATGTTGTACTTGAAACATGAACGAGTGTGCCAGTTGTGCTGGACCAATAGCAATAAAAAGAGACTGTTGAGAATATAGCACTTGAGAGGCTGCTACACAACTTGCGGCTTTAGCCTGCTAGCGCTAGAGAGATGAGTGATTAATTGTCACACATTACTCTGAAGATCTATAGCATGTGACTAGTATCCCTACTTTGTATTGGGTAAAGCTGAACCAGAATTGAAAGCTGAAGCATTTCTCTTTCTAATTTCATAACAAATTTAATTGCAAAGTCTGTTGTACAACCACAGCATACAGAGAAGTATGCACACTGCAACAGGTACACATGTCGTAAATGTAGGAAAGACGGTCCTTGCGTGTGTGTGAACTGTTAACATTTGAATTTGATGATTGCATATAGCTGTGAACTGACCTTATAAAAGGTCATAAAGTGAATAATTCCAAATATCATATATACCTACGTCTGTTTTTTTTTTTTTTGACATCATAAACCGTAAGGTGCATAATAATTTTGCATGAGCAGGAACACTCAATAAAACTGAATAAAAAAAATAAAGTGATGGTGAGATACAAAGAAGGCAGATTCACCACTGTTTGTGTGTCAGCTTTTATCCCTCCAGATCAGAGAATGTCCAGTTCCATTGCCTCAAAACACCACTCACGTCTACAGTTACTCCCAGTTTCAAGTAAAAACTAACAGCATCAGATCTCTAGGGTGGTAGTATGTATCGTGATTGTGAAGTGAAGTGAAAAAAAAAGGTAACTTTTACAAGTATAGTACTATAAATGTATATGGTTACAGACGCAAACCAAATGTGTGTACTGTATAATATTAACAATAAGAGTAGCTCACTACTGAAAATGGCAAATATAGGAGGCAGTGGGATAGAACTGGGGACTCTTGATTACAAGTCAGCAAATCTTACTGCTACGCCACAGAAAAAGTTTCTGTTTTAACAATGTGTTTACATAGATTACTGTAGAAACGGAACACAAATTAAATGCATGTGTTCCAAATAACGATCTATTATTTCCACTCTAAAACTCCAGCACTTCACTCCCAGATAATCAAACAAGGCATGAGCTGGGAGAAGTTTGTGAACGTTCTGCGACGGTGGGGGGATGGAATAGCAGGCTGCTTGTCTTAATCGGCACATTAAGGTGCAAACGGATTTAAGGTGGGCCGGATTAACAAGTTTTCTCGTAGGCTCTGGTAATTCTAGTGTTAAAGGATGTATTTGGTTATTTTTCAAGTCAAAGTTATTTCTTCAGAAACAACAAAAACAACATTTATATAGCACATTTTCATACAAACAATGTAGCTCAAAGTGCTTTACATGATGAAGAAAGAGAAAAAAGACAAAATAAATAATTAAAATTAGGGAACACTAATTAATATAGAATAAAAGTAAGGTCCGATGGCCAGGGAGGACAGAAACAACAAAAAAAAAACTCCAGACGGCTGGAGAAAAAAATAAAATCTGCAGGGGTTCCAGACCACGAGACCACCCAGCCCCCTCTAGGCATTCTACCTAAAATAAATTACCTCAATCAGTCCTCATTGTATTCAGGGTTCTCATGGATGAATTTGATGATGACGGTCATGTGGACTTCTGGCCTTTAATCCATCAATATAGGGACATAACGGTGCTTTGATTAGGTGGTGGTGGTGCAGTTCCACCCTTGAAAACGGAAAAAGAACAGAAGAAAAAGTAGGGGTTAGTATGGATATTGGAGCCACCATGAATAATCATGATAATTAATTGAATATACAGAGCATCAAACTAAGATGAAGCTATGAGCAAGCCATATTAAAGTAATGTGTTTTCAACAGTCTTTTAAAGTGCAGTGCTCCACTGTATTAGCCTGGCGAATTCCTATTGGCAAATTAAAAACATGGTAGAGATGCATTTGCCATGCAAAACTGTGTTCTGAAATTAAGTCCTTTCTATAAATTTAAAAAAATATCTTGCCAGTTCTTGCACTTTATAATAGAGGGTATAGGCCATGGAGGAAAAGCTTAAAAATATGTTAGTTTTTTCAAGCCAAGTCAACTGTTGAATACTGATCTGTGCCTTCTGTGTGTTTGTGACAACAAAAGGAAATGCTAATTTTAATAGTCCGGATATAATCATATTATCTCATATTCCTGGTACTATTTTTCTTGTGGTAAGGATACATTTTCTATTCACTTGTGTGAGTTCTCATATAAATATAGAAGTAAATCAAAATAAAACTAATCACATTACATGAAAAGTTTACTGTGATTTGGTCTTTTGAGAGGAAACCACCACCCCTGTGAAAGGTTGTTGCACTGGAAGAGTAAGTGTTGAGCTGTTGCACATAGTTGCTCTTCCTTCAAAATGGCTGATTCTTGTTATACTGGTGTTGTTTTGTTCATAAATTATTTGTATAAACTATATTATGATGTGTGCGTAATGACAAGACATTGGTCAATATTCAACAATTGTCTTGGCTTGAAAAACAGATGTATTTGTTAAGTTTTTAAGCTGTTCCTCCATGCCCCATAGCATCTAAAGTGCCAAAGCGGGAAAGATATATTTTTTTAATTTATAGAAAGTGCTGTACTTTAGAAAACAATCTTGTTTGGTAAATGCATATATACCATGTTTGTGAAGAAATAACTTCAACCTGAAAAATACAGAACTAATGCTTTAAGACACTGTCTTCACCCTGATTCAGCTGAGCAGCATGTTAATGTACCTAAACAGGCCATGCTAGCTTTCACATTTTGTCAAAAGATTATATTTAGTATTATCCAGAAAAACAATACATATCCATCCTGCTATATCCTAACTACAGGGTCACACTGGAGCCAATCCCAGCCAACAAAGGGCGCAAGGCAGGAAACAAACCCCACACAGGGGGGGTCTTTGGACTGTGGGAGGAAACCCACACAGACAAGGGGAGAACATACAAACTCCATGCAGGAAGGACCCAGGAAGCGAACCCGGGTCTCCTAACTGCGAGGCAGCAGCACTAAGACTGCGCCACCGTGCCGCCCAACTATACATATACTATATTAATACTAAGTATACGTTCATGCAATATATAAGATTAATGTCAGCAAAAGAATGCTACTAAATACATTTAACATTGTATGTGCTGTAAATTATTATGACTGTGATAAAAAAAAGAAAACCTTTTGACAGTTTGGTGAAGAACACATGACAATGTCTTTACCATATGAGATGCCTTATTTTAGGCTGCTCCCTCCAGATATTAAAGAACATCTACAGTATATATCCACCATCAAAAATGTATTCTGACAGGAAGTATAACTGCCAGGTATAGAAACAGCACATAGCAGGAGCACAAGGCTTTGCAGTGATTGGTGTGGTCAGTTGAATTCTTCACTAGGCATCCACTCTGTAACTTCCAGGACATCTCCATTAAGTGGTGTTGAACCAGGGCAATGAAAATTATCAGAGATACCAGCCTTTCCAACACTGGCCTCTTTTCTGCGTTGAGGTCAAGGAAAAACTGTCATTGCCTGAAGTCCATTTCAGAGAGTCGGAGGAGAAACTTCTTTCCACAGTCCATCAGCATCCATAATGCGCACAGTGCCTGGAGCTATATGATGCCCTATTGATGATTCTCTTGTATTAAGTTATGCATTATTTAAGCGGGCATTGCACATATTGATTTTTACTGTTTATTGTATCTTTTCAATTCTTCTAATGCTCAGTTTTGGAGTTAAGCAACTAACTGTTTCACTACACATTGAACTATGTGTAAAATTGTATATGACAAATACAATTCTGATTTAACTTTATTTGAAATATATTTTAACAGATTTAGAAAAGTGCAGAGATCACATGCGAGTGCAAAACAGAAAAATAAGTGAAATATAACTCCATACTGAAAAAAGAATGATTTAGATGTAAGCCACTATGATGTGGAATGCAAGTGAAAAACACTCATGTAGTATCAATAAATAAAAATGTGTCTGCTAATATTTTTCAGGTCAGCAATGAACATGAACCATCCATCCATCCATTATCCAACCCGCTATATCCTAACTACAGGGTCACGGGGGTCTGCTGGAGCCAATCCCTGCCAACACAGGGCGCAAGGCAGGAAACAAACCCGGGGAAGGGCGCCAGTCCACCGCAGGAACATGAACCATTATTTATTTAATCTCTAATTTAAGGGAATCCCAGTGGACCGATTTCCCTACTGGAGTACTTAATAACAAGTCATGACCTGGCACGATTGTTTTTCTGTCATAATCAATTATAATGATTACCATCTTTATAAGGTTTGTGATAGTAATTAATCTATAAATTGTTGTAACCCACAGGGGTGCATGACACCTAAGAATGTGTTTTTTTGGAATTGCACCCACATTACATATCCCTCCATAGAATTCATGGTGGAGAACTTGAGACAAGGAAATATGGTGCTTAATAAAGGAACTATATTTATCTTGTTTTTGAATGTGTCTCTTGCTGGCATGCAAATAGATGACGGAAACCAATGACACTACAGTCGTTTTATAATTCTTCAGTGGGGTCTTTGACAATTGTAAGTTCATCTTCAGAGAAGTTAGGGACAACTTCCTTGGCACCTCCAAAAAGGGATATCTTCAGTTTGTTCATTAAGTAAACTAACTCCTCTTCCATTAAGTCCCAGACTGTCAGCATTTTCAACAATGTAACCAATCACATTCTTTACAGTATGCTGACCAAATCAGAGAAAGTTGGGACGGTATGTAAAATGAAAATTAAACAAAAAAAAAAATAACTGTGAAAATAATACCTGAAATGCTTCACTGCTTGGTATCTTCAGTGCCAAAATGTCTCTAAAGTGGTATGAGAAGGAATAGCAACATTACAAAGTGGTAAATGCTTTACTGTCCTAATTTTTTTTGGAATGTGATGCAGGCCTGGAATGCAGAAATGGATGTATATTAACAAATGAAATGAAGTTGATCAGACAAAATATGAAATATCTTGAATTCATACTGTCTGCAATGAAATAAAAGTCAATTTACAAATCACAGTGTTTGTTTTTATTTTGCATTTTAGACAGAAAATCTCTGCCTTATCTCTAGCATTACATGCACTTCACCACATTGAAGTGAAAATACAATACACCTAAGTTTGTAATAAAGCCACTATGAACTGATGTTAATGTCTTCAAAATCACAATTCAAACACAAATATTATCTAAACTTGGATGAATCAGGAATGTATTCGCAAACCTTATATCATGTGTCACATACTCTCAGACATTTGTGAGACTGATGGCCATAGCAATGGATGACACAACCGCTGCAAAACAGAGGCACCTGTGAACAAAATGGTGTTGTGGGATAATGTTAAAAATTTACAAGTCTCAAGACAACATGCAGCACAGAAATAAACCTCAGACTTGAATTCCTTGTGGTAAAAAAAACAGCTCTATATAAGTCCCTAAAACTCCTCAGAAAAGGCACCAGTTACAACATTTCTTCCTCTTCCACCCACAGAAAAGAAAAAAAAAACTCAGATGAACAGTTATAGCTAGAACTTTGCCCTGCCTCTGACCATGCTCCTTCCAGTACTTAGCTATAAAAGATCCAGACAGTCAGGAAGTCATCATTCATTTTCATATCAGGTCTTGTCAGAAAAGATGCTCTTTTGAATTCTATCACTGTTTCGACTCCAATAGCCTTACCAAATGGCTGCTAACGTAAGGATAACAAATGACCTATTAAACAGGCAAAAACAGAACCAATCTAAATCACAATTATCAAAATAATCCCCTTAAATGTAGTAGAGCGAAACACGTGAGAGACACATACACTGTGGAGAATCCTGATATATATATGACAATATATATATATATTGTCACAGGCGGCTGGGGGTGGAGCTTGTACCTCCAACAATTATAAAAACAGTTATAAGAAAAATGAATTTGAATAAGCAATAAAAACATAAGAAAAAACAAATACAACAGAAATAACTGGAGAGAATACATAAAATAAGAATATAAAATGAGTAGGAACATACAAACAAAATTTAGAACAAAAAATAATTGAAAAACTGGATACACTTAGAAAAATAAATACATTGAGAAAATATCAGAAAGTACAAATAAAGGAAATGCACAGAGAGCAAGTGACAAAAGTTGAAGGGTTAGATGAACCAAAAATTATATTAATATTAAAATGGATTTTCTAGTCATGTATCCAACATTTCATAGATAATTCAATTGAAATGTTTCAGGCAAGAAATTCCCCTTTGTCAGTGTCCAAGTCCCAGTGCACCAACAACATAAATTAACAGGCTAGCCAACACACCCCAAATAAGATGAGTGATAGTCACAATTTTAGAAATATTACTTATGTAATCTAAAATGTATTTAAAAGGTGAATTACTACTTAATCATGTTGAAATTCCAGTTAAAACTTCTTTTAAGGAAGGATAACAAAATATTAATGTGATAACTGTAGGTATCCATTCCAATTTTGTTATAATGTAATTGCCCATCTACTGATTATTTTATTGCTTGATCATTTTTCTTTTTGTTCTGTTTGAGCCTATAAAATTGTGATCTATATACTAGAAATACATTTTGCATATGTTTTCAAGTGATTTTTGGCTTCCTAACACTTTTTATGTATTCTGTTGTCTTGTTTCTTCACATCATGGAAGAAGATGCAATATATTTCTCAGAGGCCTGCCTGATTGCACAAAATATCCCAGCCCAACTGGATTCATCACATGTCACTTATGACTTTGATTGACACCACTCAAAAATCAGGAACTGGGTAGTAATGAAAGAGTACCACCACCACTTGACACCCATTCCCTGTCATGACCACACACATTGTCTTGTGCAGTTTACAGTTGACTGATTGTCAAAAAATACTCCAGGCTTCCATGATTTTTCAAACCTTAAATTTCAGAAGACACTCTTCGCCTTTTTCATCTAATACCAATCAGTTTGTAAGGTAGCAAAGAATCAAGCACTTATTTTGTATACAGTGTTGCTGATTTTAAACAGCAAATAAATACTTCAAGTTTATCACAATGCAAGATTCTCTTCTTGGGTGTGCTTCCACTTCCATGCCATATAATTAAATAAACAGATGTACTGCTGAGGACATAATTGACTTGCGCCATCTAGTATATTTTGTGTTCCTTTTTTTTACTATAATTATACTTATTTTTCTGGTATCTACTGTATATTTAGTTTCTGACTTGCTGCTGGAGTTGTCAGTACAGATTTCAATTTCCCGCAATCGTATAATAGAACACATGTCAGGAAACTGGTAATAGTATGGATATTGATTTCAGCATGATGAATGCTTCTGCCTCACCCAGTTGAACCCTGGTTGGATTCTTAGTCCCATCAGTACACTCAAAAAAATGAACATTGTGATTTGTTTGAATTACTAAACTAATATATCACAATTTAAATAACTGTGCTGTGTTTTAAGCAAAAACAAAAGGCACTTTAGTAACATTAACATGACTAAAACTATTATTGTAAACACTAAAAGCCACCTTTGTTGTATTTACAAAACTGCATTTAGTAAATCACACAAGGCAAGTATTATGGCTAGTTTTTGTCCATTAAGGGTTTCCTTAGCTCAGAAGTTTACACATGCTCATAAGCAGAAAATCATAGAGTTATCCACTCTCAGTTCCTTACGGAAGTGCCTATTGGAACAAATGAGAAGAGCTTGCATACTAAAAGCACTTATTGTTTACCTGAATGAAGATCCTGAAGACATCGTAAAAGAGTGCCTTGTAAGTATGCAAACACGTTTATTTATAAGGCATGCTTTACAGAGCACAGTTTTCTGTTCTCCTTGTAAGTACTTCATTTATTATTTATTATAGTTACTAAACACAAACGTTTTTCAGAATGTATTGTGTGTGTGATTAAAAGTAAAAATGCGAGAATATGCCAGTTTAACCACGTGGCCAACAACAACATTAGGTAGTAAATTAAAGTTTGGGTTCATTAACAAATATCTTTAGCCACCAAAAGTATTGGGGATCATTTGAAAAATACTTCTTATTATTGAAATGTTTTCTTGCACTAAATATTGATTTCTTGGATGAAATATTGTTTTCTCTGACTTTGTTTCTTAGCTTGTAGCACAGTTTATCAAATTTTAACTGCACCTGCATAAAATGTAAAGGGCATTGATATCTTTGTCAGCATAGTGTAATATACTAAATTATTTAACTGCTTTGCTTTTGCTATACATAAATAAATTTTTTGTGTTTGGTGTGACCAGTCATTTGTTTCCTTAATTGCTTAAACACTTTAACACAACATACATGATTTAAGGAGATAATACTACAAAATATTATTCTTAGTTTACACAAATTAGTTGTGTGGAAATTGTTGACATAATTCAGTTAAAAACGATACATAGCGACTTCTGCTGTTTTTTTTTCTTCCTATATATCAAATACTTCCCATTAGATCACTATATTTAAAGTGCTGTTGCATTAGTTTGTAAAGTTACCCTATCACTGACTGACTTCCCATCCATTCTGATCTCTGCTTACCCTTTGGTTCACTAAAATAGAAAATATGGATTCACAAAATAGATTAATATAAATTGAGGTATCATCAGAGGAATTCTATTTTTAAAAAGGTTGTTTTCATAGAGACTTAAGTGTCTCCACTTTTTGTGTGAGTCCCTTTGAGAACCTCCTTTAAATTGTTGAAAACAGTTATATAAATACTAAGCACTGCTTTTTGATTTTTGTAAAACTATTTTTGTAAAGATGATTGTTTATGAATCTTATGGTAATATGAATTTAATCTTGGCTTCAAATATAAAGTGATGATAACTAGACAGTAGAACCAGATAAAGGTTTAATGGAATCAGGTTAAACAAAATTAAAAAGATGTGATGTTGCTGGAAACTGAAAATGAGTAGTATACAGTATGTTTCCCTTTATGTAGGTCCTGTTGCTTTTGACCAGGGTATTACAAACGCTGAGCTAACATGCAAGTGAAACTTTTTGAGAATAAACATATGCAGTTAACTTTGTCATTTCAGCAGGGGAGGAATGCATCTTATCCCCTGAAAGATACTGTATGCAGGAAATGACTATCTTCCATTTTCTGCACAGTGGCAAACTGCTTTATCATTTAGTCTAGTGGCATTAAAAACTGGTCCTGCAGCTTTTGGACTATGCTTCTTTACACAGGGGAGCTTTCTCCAAAGCTTTTATGGTAAAGTGTAATTTTCATCAATTTTTATTTTTGAAAAGAAAAACGCATCTGTTAATATTATAGCAGAGGAATACAATGACTGAATTTTATACTCTAATTTTTACTATCCTTTTTCTCTTGTTAAGGCAGAAATAATGTGTCCAATGATTTTTGAAGCTGGAAAAAATCTACTTTCACTGCATTCCACTGATTTTAGAAAAGCTGCTGGCAACTTGTGAAACTGGTATCACCTCTGAGACTGAAGAATGAAATTGGAAAATACAACTTTGAAACTGTGTCAACAGATTGTAGAAGTTAAAAAGAAGTAAACAGAAATCTAAACAAATGTTTTTTCAAATAATAGAAAAAATGAATATTCTTTTTAGAACACAGAACCAGATTTTTTTTCTCATTTTAAAATAAACATTTTACCGTTTTTAGTTTTGACTGATTGAGTTTTTCAACTGTATACTTTTCAGGTTACTTTAAAAGTTAATTCTCTGTTATTCTCAAGTTCTCTGCTGAAATTCATAAGCATTGTTTTGGGATTTAAACATCTACCAGTACCAAATATACTTAATTTTACAAGTAATGTTAACAATATAAGTACTATATTTATATATATATATTTCCTATTCATGCATACATGTCTTTGTTAAAAATTGTATGAATGTTCTTTGATTGTACCATTTGAAAAACTGTACCCTGTATTGAGGCTTTATATGTACACATCATATACTGTATGTTGAAAGTCTATATTCTTAGAACAAAAAGAGTAATTGTGATTCAGCACAAAGGCAACCTTAAATCTTCAACCATATGATATAACTGCTTGTTTTCTACTAAGGTTAAGTCTTAATTTCAGCTTTGTTTATTCAGCATCACTAGATGATAAAAAAGTATTATGCTGGTAACTAATAAAAAATATTTTTTGAAAAAGGTAATATTTATGGATGCCCCTGTTAGGCTTTTTAAGGCTGATCACTGATTTCATGTTGCTTGACTGGCCAATTTCAATACCATTTTTTTCCTTCATCCCCTTAAAAACTTTTTCCACTAAGCTGTTGCATAACCAGACGCATAGAAGCCTTATGTCCTATATGAAAGTGCATTTTTACAATTAACCTATAGACCACAGGTGATAAATATTGATTTGTTGTTAAAATGAAATTCTGTAGGTTTATTGTACAGTTGCCATAAAAATACTAAAATAAATACAATCTCCTTAAAATACACACTTTAACTAATAAAATATGCACACAAATATGCATCCATAATACATATGGCATGAAAGCAAATAACATGCTTCTCATAATTAAAATCTGTTACAAGCTTTCAATATTGTTTAATTTTTTCCATAATGTACTCATCTAAAACAAGGCTTAATTTAAAAAAAGTATTTTTCATCATTTCTCTGAACAACATGCACTTATAGGATTTTAATCATTTTAAATCATTAATTGCACTACAGCTTTTTTGCTGTTAAAATATGCATTTACTATATTTATACAGGTGTGCTTTTTCTTCACTGTATTAGCTAGACATTTGTAATTCTTGATGTGCAATTATAAAAATGGATTGCCATTTGAATTATGTAGTACTTGTTTCTTACCAAAACTTATGCTGTATGAAACACAGCAACAAATAATAAACACACCAGACAATATAAAAAAATCTGAATTTCATAAAGTAGCTTTACTTACCATTTGTCTAATTGCACAGAACTACTTCCACGGCTCCCTTATCTCAGTTTATTACTCTACTTTCTTTAACATAAATGTTAATATTCCAATCGCCTCTCACCCTCTGCTAAAACAATCCTCAACTTGCTGACCTTTGCAGGAAGTTTGCTTCAAAAAAACAAATACACACACAAGTTCAAGTACTCTATTACATTGTGTAAAGGACCACTGCAACTAAATTATTATAACGTCTAGAAAAGCATGGTCTGAAAAGATATGCTTTTGTGCCAATTTACCAATCACTGATCAAGTCTTTTTTAGTGAAAATTGGCATAATTAGATTGGCAGTCTATTGATTGGCACATCCCTAGTAATATTTTATTGTGATATATTTTAACTTTTGACTCATCCCATCTGTTTTTTAGACATGTGATTATAGTTCAGGGCTGTTCGAAGGAAGCTGGAGCAAAAAATACAAAAGCTGGAAACAACTTTGTACTCAATGGTTAGTTCATGACAATGAAAACTGACTCTCATGGGATCCATTCATTTTTATTAAAATATATGATTTAATTAATATTCTATAAAATGAGTTCTGCAATATCTACCTAATTGACACATTTTGCAAATTGTTTTCAAAAGCAATGAATTTAAGATAGAAAGTACTGATTAATGTTAAAAAAAACAAGCAGAACAGAAATGGCTGCCCGCCAAAAGCTTATTTTACTGTAGCTACACCTTTCATTAAATTAAAAGGAGTCTAACTACCTATTACAATGGTATAGTTTTCTCAGTATTTAAAACTTTCAAGTAAATTTTGATCTAGACATAAGTTCATGACATTGTCCTATACAGTACTGAGATAAATAATCAAGATGTACATTACAAGCTACCAAGGGAATGCACACACAACTGTCTGTATTTGGAGCAGTGGTCACAATGTTATCCTTGACCTCCACTGTACACTTCTATCTTATTGTTACAGCTCTTCTGCTGGCAACTGACACAATCTGTTGCCACAGGTATTCTCGCAGATATAAATACATACAGTTGATATGCTCTTTCCAAAGATGTGGAACTAATACTTTATACAACCTTTGTCATACAAATAATACTGTTTGCACAAATAATATGAGGGAGCTTACCCTAATATAAGCAATTCATAGTTATTGTCAAAATGCCTTTTATTTGGCTTTGATTTATTTAAAACAAACAAAAACTGATTTGTTTTTCATCCTTGTGTCCCACCATTATTTTGAATTAATGTCGACAATGAACTATCATTAATAGTGTAGCATGAGAGGCAGAGATACTGTATCTCTTACTAAAGCTTGCTAATATTGTTGAAATTGGGATATATTGCAGAAGTCTGAAAACTTAGAAGTACACTTAATATTAGTAATGGGATTCTTCTTAGAGAGATTTTTAATTTACATCATAGTCTTTGTTAACAGACTTCAATGACACTTTCATGGCTGTACTTGAGTGTCTGTAGGATCTTAGAATGCGTCCCCACCTGCTCTTTTATGAGTGGAGATTTAGAGCCATAATGCTGTTCCACATTTGCATGTTGTTTTTCATTTTCTCAGGCAGCTACTAATTCTATAAGGTTTTGGATTGATTACTAGATACCCTAACTTATTTTTAAAATCTTTAATTTTTTTATTTTACTACCTTCCTTGTTCTTTTGTTTCCAAAAAGCAGCAGAGTCTCAGTGAGCTCATACAAGGATTTGATGAGCAGTGTGCTTTATTTAAGAACATCTCGTCACAAATCATGCAGCAGTGTGGATTTGAATACCAATGATTACATTATCTGTCATAATGCAATGCTTGTGTATTAAGTAATGACACTAAAACTGGTAGAATCAAATCACAGTACTGTACAGTACTTTGAGTTTACCTTTTTCAAATGAATATTAAATGCCAAAGTATATCAATTTCAGCTGTTTTTTTTTCAAATTCCAATTCCTAAATTGTAAAATTTTTTCCACATCAGATATTTTCAGAGCAGTAACATAAAAACATAATTTCCAAGCAAAGATGTTTTGAGAAAACACAATGGACAAAACTGACAAGTAAGCTTTTTTAAGAGCAAATTACAAACTGCAAGTGAAGTTTGTTTTTATAAAGTTTATAGGATCACCTAGCACAAATTTCCTTGAATGATTCATATGATGTATAAGTAATATTATAGCAGGTTTTCTCACTTCCACATAGGTAAACTGTTATTTTTAAAATACAGCCTTAAAATAATAATTGCTAGGTTGTACAGCGAACACACTTCCAGGTCTGCTGCAATGGCCCCAAAGGCTAGCAGAAGATGAAACAACTTTGATTATGTGAAACAGTCCTTCATTGACGCCATGATGCAACAACTCTGTGAAGAACTTGATTATACATTTGAAGTATGCAGCGTCCTATAAGGGGTTCACATTTAGTGCTTGTTTGATTAGTTTGATCAGTCCTCAGTCTTCATTTAATAACCCACAAAATATGCAATGCATTTATGTCTAATTCAACTTGTGTACTTCTGTTCATTTTGGCTAAAATTATTTTGTGTAAAGGGGTCAGAATTTGAATAGCAGTATAATTATAGAGCAGGGTAGTGTTATACTTCTGGAAACTTGACTTGGTTACTTAAGTGGGTTGTATATTTTGGCTATGTTCTCATGAGTTTTTCTCATTTCACTTGGATTTCCTTGAATTCCCCAAAGACATAGAGACACAATGTACTGACATTTAATCCAACATCGAAGACACAACATACAATAAGTCCATGCAAAAAAAAAAACAAAACATTTTAGTAATATTTTCATTACGGTCTGCTAATGTAACCCTCAATTGAAAATACTGCATTTTTTAATGCATGCAAACTGCAAATCTGTTTGTTGTACGGATCAGATAGTGACATCACATATTCTTATAAGTTATAACTCATGCTGAAGTTCTACACAAAGTGTGCCATGTGACTGATATGGAATCTGTCAGTATACAAAGTGAATAGCAACAGTTTTACATGGGTAAAGGAGAACACGATAGCACATCTTGGACAAAGCAATCCACACGTGAATGCAGCTTACTTTCAGTGTTTTCGCAGACATAATGGGCATGACAAATGTGTGAAAAAAGGACAAACAGTCAGTGTTTTGTGTGTGTATGTAATGTCCACCAAATTATGTATGGGATTCAATATGTGTGATTTAATTGTGTATGTAATTCAATACATGAACTAGCATTTCAGTAGAACAATACTCAAATGATGTTTTTTCTCTCCTAAAAGGTTTCCAATTTATCATCAAGTACCACGTAGCATTGTCTCTTCAATTTTTACAAACAAAAAACACCATTTAGGCTTAAATTTGCATTCAGTGTTGGGTCTGCCCTGTCTTTGAAAACTTTGAGAGTGAGCCACCATTCACCACTGCACTCTCCACTCATGGCTTGATTGTTCCATCCACTAATGTATGTGCCACTTTGCATGTTCTCCCTTCACCACATCAAATTCATGTTGGCTGTGTATTTTGTATTCTAAGGTGTTTGAAAAAATATTGCAATGTCATTTCAAGTGAGCTTATTTACCTAACAGAAATAACTTGAGTCCCGACAGTTTTCAGATTTGTTTTTTTCTTTATATATGTTAGTGAAACAATGTGAGTGATTACAAGTGTGACATTTTTAATTTGCTTGTTATATACCGTATATACTCACGTATAAGTGGGGTCTTGAAACCTAAAGAAACTGATAATAAAATCAGAGACTGACTTATACACCCGTTCACAAATATGACTTTTTTTTTTTTTCTTGCTTCCACCAATCTCGCAGCAACACAGTTAACAATTTCTTTCGACTTCAAGAACTTGTAATTTAAAACCAGCTTCATATTTTCTTCTGATCAAACACTCCATCATAGATAAGGGATGCTCTTACAATAAAGGTGTATGAGGGTGTGAGATACAAAAAACACAAAAAAGTGCAAACGGCGCTTCGGAATAGTTTGGGTATTACCGTGTGGTCACATAGTCACAATACATAGAAAAAAAGGCATTGTGCTTTGTGGTTACTCTCTCGAGTGGGTGTTAGCATATTATAATCTCTTGGACCAATAGCATGAGTTTTCTGCATTCAACTTATACGACGGACATTATAAAATACCGAAAATTATATGGTAAATTCAAGCCTGACTTATCCACGGGAGAACTTAAATGCTGAAAACAGACGGGAATTCACATCTGGGAAACAAAGTTCAGTAATGTGACAGTGACAGTGACAGGAGAGGATTTCTCAAGGTAGAAAGTATTTCCAAATGTAGTCAAGTGTGAATCAGAAGAAAGAGACAGCTATTTACACGAATGGAATTTCAGAGTTGTAACAACATGATTATTTGGAGAGAAGCAATTTGGGAAAATCAAGGACAGAAGTGTGATGTGACATGTGCACTGATAAAATAATTAAAGATTTTAAAACATATTGCCAATTGCTGTTGGCTCTGGTGCTTCTAATTTTCAATTAATTTATCTCTCTACTTCTTGTGGAGTCCCTTCAAGGTGGAGCATGACAGTGGACAGTCAGAGAACTGCTGGGTAATGACAACCCTATCCAAAATTGGTTGCTATAATTCTGTGATGACACACAGGCCTTGCAAAACATCATTGGGTGCTGGAATAAAAGTTTGCCTAAAATGGCTGCATTACAAATTTTCAGGAAAAAAGTGGGTGAACAAGGTCACTGGCAAACCCAGCAAAATTTGCTGCAAAAAAAGAACTTTGATGAAATTCATCAACCAACACTAATATAAAGTAATACTGCATAATGATATAAATCATACTGTATTTACAAGGAAAACAAAAACACTAATGTCTTTTTAAAGGGTATCAAATTGCATTATTCAAGTCAGCTAAAATGCTTCTGCTGAGCACTTTGTAATAAAGGTACATCAGTGCAATACATTTTCATTTAAAGACATCTTTACATATTAATAAATGAAGGACACTTTAATATATTTAAAATTCTAAGGGCTGCACAATGTTAGTGTCGAGGGTTTTAAATCATCATTTTATCTGTATTTAGTTTTCATGCACTGTTTGCATGGGTTTTATCAATGTACCTCACTCCTTCTCGTATAATGCAAAAAAATGTATTTGTTAGGTTCATAGGCAGTTTTAAACTGCCGCAGTGGAAATGAACCTGATTTTCTAAGGATAGGCATTGGTACAGTGCAAACCAAGGTAAGGATTAAACAACGTTGGTATATTATTAGCAATATTTATCTTTGTATTGTTAATTTTCCATTCTTTATTTAGACTGTATCAGTGTTTCAATCCAAAAATCCCTCATATTTTTTCTTGTTGTGTTGTTTTAATTTGTCAATCATGTGCATCAGATATCACTAGGCACACTGATCCAAAACGCCTTGTTCCCACCCAGATGTCAAATGAAAAGATGTGCAGTTTTCACATCTGCTCCAGTTTGTATTGTAAAGAGAGGGAATTGCCTTTAGGCAAAACTGACACCGTTGTTTCAAAATAAACTTAAGGCAGTGAAATATTAATCTATGTTTGGATTATTAACAAAATGGTTAGGTTGAGGGGATTGTTATTATTAAGAAAGTTCCTTTTAATACTATACAATTGCTTTTATATACATCAGCATTGTTTCCATATCTGAGGGATGAATGTCAATGCGGCATTTTTATACAAAATTAAAAGTTTACATAAATAAAAAGGATAGTCAAAGCAACTAAATAAGCACTGCAAAGATTTAAAAGTCACTGACAAAATTTTGGATATAAATTTATAGTAACCTATAATTGCTTGTTTTACTGCCATTTAAGAGTCAATTTAAATCTCAGCAAACACAAATTATGTATTTTACATAAAATACAAATATAATAAAACAGACTTCCAAAATCTGCATTAAGTACATTACAGTTTACTTTTGTGTTGCTTTTTAATGGTTTTTATATTGAACCTTGATTGCATCATTGCGATCCTAAATCTACATACCATTGTAAATGGATTAGATAATTGCTATCAATTTGGATGATTTGATCATTTTCTATTTGTTCTTATGAAATTAATGTGCAGTTTTTATAATTTATGTCTATGTTTCAGTACATATTGGACATATACTGTAATTTTAAATTATAAACTTGCTCTAAACTCATTTGAAAAAAGTCTGGTTTGAACTGCTTTTGAATTGCTAACCATTTCAAATTTCATTGTCTCATTTGCATGCAGCAAATCCTTAATTTACCAAATTTTACCCCACAATTTTTTTTCTGAGCAGTTTCCAATAATGTTAATACACTCAAGACTCATGCAATGTTCACATCTATTACATTTTGATAGACTGAAGAAGTATTTTTCTGTCACCACTAATATCCTAAAATTTGGCTGCATATGAATATGCAGGAAGGCACATAAAATCATTTTATGAGTGCATCAGGTCTAAATAGTTTACAATGTAAAACACTGGACAAGTACTTCAATACAGTATTTTATAGTACATTATACAGTTATACAGTATTTGCTCATATTTTCTCAATGCACAGTTATATGTATTTTTTGCAGATTTTTCTGCAAAAAAAGGCTCTAAATATTTTTTTTTCAATTGGAATTATATATTCTGCTAACACTGAAACTCTGGTGTACAAGTACACATTTATTAGCATTAGAGAAGTAAAATGAGCACAACGTGACATATAGCGATTCTTGTCTCAAAGAAGAATTTAACATTTTTTTTTACCAAGAATGCAGCTCTTCAATGATACCATTTGAAACAGGAAAAAAAATGCATCACTAAGCTCTGACATGTATGTACTACCCGTGATTTCTTCTTTTGCCAATGGTCTTAAATACTTTTGTTAGGCAGTAAAATTGTTCATTGAAAATACAGTTGTGAGAATAGTGAAATTGATAAATTTTTAATGGCAAAGTTAGATATATGTATTTTGATATACCATATAAAGCTCAGTTGCTTACATTGCAGAACATTTAAAGTTTCTGTAAAAGTTATTGAAAGTAAAGAATATACCGTACAATGGTACAACTACAAAAAAGGCTCTAAAAAAATTTTCAGTTGGAATCATAGACTCTGCTAACACTGAAATCACTGGAGCACAAACACACATTTATGAGCATTAGAGAAAAAAATGAGCACAACGTGACATATAGTCACGAACATGAAATGTTACATCAAATACATATATATATATGTACAGTATATTTACATATATATATATTTACTTATACTGTATAATATTTGTTAATTTAGATTCCAAATCCTTTAGGCCCAAGATTAATTTCTGACATGGTTGCCCTCAGTAAAGCAGATTCTTAAAGGATATGTTTGGTATTTTTTATTTTTGCAGGTCATAAATATTTTTTCATAATTATGGTACACATTAATTTACCATGGGAAACTTTGTTCTTAAGGATTCTTTGTTACAAACAATAAAAAAGTATGATCTTGGCAGTAAAAACTGTGTCTATAGGGCATTGGTTCAAACGTTAAAACAAACGCCTTGGAACTTACATCAATTTTCCAGCCAAGAATGTAGAAATATATAGTTGCGGGCCATTTTACATTTGTTCTGGGTGAACTTAGACAAAATCAATTTATTTAAATTTATGCTGCCATTTCCATTGTACTCATCACTTCTAAACATATTATTATCCTTTCTGCTTATCGGTGTTGCCATGGCATTGACAAGAATGCCATTTTAGATTCTCTTTTGGATTGCTCCAGAGTTTAGCATTCTCTCATGAGTGACTTCACTTTGAGAGCTTTGCTGAGATTCTTCTCAAATCTTTCACTTTGTGATTGCTTTTATTTGTTCTACTCTATATCTAGTTATTTTTGTAACTTCAATAAACTGCTAGATCAAAATAGCTAGATCTTACTTAATCAATAACACAAGTTCTATCTGATGCTAACATAGTTCTCTGGCCATTTTTGATCATAGCCCTAAGATACAATCCTTACTGATGAACTAACATTTCTTAACTGTGTTAACTTGGCCTTCAGAAATTTATCACAATTAATTTATCTTGGTTGCGGATCCCCCTAATGTAATAATTCTGGCATGATTAAAGAGAACGGTGGAACCGAGACACTTCACATGCCTGTGATATATATATTGTCACACACATGCGCATGGGAGGCAGCTAAAGGGTCTGAATAGTGACAACTCCATGCTTGACCAGGGGGTGGCAAGGTGCACTGACTTTTTCTCTCAATCCTCTGCTGACCATTCACGGGAAATCCTACAGTGTTCTGATGCCTGTGATGACATCACTTCTGGTCCAGTCCTTTAAAGCTGCCATCTTTGCCACATGTCTTTAGTTCTGTTTTGGACTTTGAACCAGACACAACTCATCAAAATTTAACCCTTTTGCAGCCACGGAATAATACACGGGTGGCTGCCCCAAACCTTTTTACGTCTCCTGTCCATTCGTCTGACAATATATGAAAGCCAGCCAAAATCTTTTATGATTATCTATACACATTAAACGTTCTCATTAATTTAGTGTCACCATCTCACTGGTATGTAGCTTTTTAGTCCTTGGGTTTAGAACACATGAAATCACTGTCCATCCATCATTTATATAAACCAAGGCAATGTGAGTCTCTTTCTTCTTCTTTTTCTTCTTCTTCTTTCGGTCACTCCCAATAGGAGTTGCCACAGAGGATCATCTATTTCCATATTTTCCTGTCTTCTGCATCTTGATCTGTCACACAAACCAGCTGCATGTGCTCTCACACCACATCCATAAACCTCTTCTTTCTTCTTTTCCTTTATTCCTGGCAGATCCATCCCTAGTAACCTTCTTCCAATATACCCAGCATTTCTCCTCTGCACAGGTCCAAACCAATGCTATCTCTCCTCTCTGGCTTTGTCTCCAAATGGTTCAACATGAGCTGACCCTCTAATGTACTATTTTCTAATCCTCTCTATCTTGTCACACTCAATGGAAATCTTAACATTTTTAACTTCCCCATCTCCAGTTATGTCTCCTTAGTGCAGCCGTCTCCAAACCATATAACATTGCCAGGGCCGGATTAAGACGAAATTGGGCCTGATGCTGCAGCGCAAAAAAGGCCTATTTTTTCTCGCCATTGGTGCATATGCATTTGACACTCACCGTACATGCGCACTCAGATCGACCAAGGAGCCTTAATTGCTTGTGACGCAACCAGCCAGCCTTTATTGAACATGAATAATAATAACGATGTAGTATCGTAACAACTCGAGATTAACATCAAACTATGTAACATCAACATTCAATAGCAATTGTCTGAAAAGTGCACTTAATGCAGAAAAGGCTAAACCAAATCAACTTAACCTAGGCATGTTGTCACCCTAACTACTGCGCTAGTGCTGCTTACTTATATTGTTGTTTTTCGAGCCTTAGCAAGCGTGAATTCTTCGATCGTGTCGTTGAAGTCAAGGCTTCGCAGCAGATCATAAGCGCCAGCATGCTTAGCCTTTCCTGCCCCATTGAGGACCGCAGCTCTCCTTTGACTATTCCCAACTTTGAGAAGCTCCACTTGCCGGAGGCATTAGACACCATCATGCACAGATAGATGCGCAACCCAATCTCGACGTTTAGAAATGTCTGAGAAAGATTCAACGATGACAAAAGCCTGTACATGGTGTTACAAGAATGAGACATACTCAGATAAAGGTTTGGGGCAGCCACCCGTATAATCTGGTTTCCTGGCTGCAAAATCGTTTTGTAGTAATACAGAGCACTGAAGTGCATACAACCGAGTCCAAAACAAGAATGAGGGAAAAGGGAAAAAGGGAAGGCTTTTAAAGGGAAAGACAGGAAGTCTGGGTCATGAGGATCGGGCACGTGTTCGTCCCTCATTGGATCAGGCCCGGACGTGACATTAGGGGGGCCGGAGCCGGTAAGGTCTGTTTTCATTGGTTCGGTCCCGGAAGTGATGTCAAAAGAGCCAGGTGGAGTCCTCCCAGGGATAGTCTACAGGGAAGTGAGAAAAAGAGTCAGTGTACTCTGCCACACCCTGGCATGACTCAGAACTGCCTTCACTCAAGCCCTTTAGCTGCCACCCATGCGCATGTGTGTGACAATGGTAAGCTCTGCTGATTCGTTCACAGTCACTGGTTTCTGAGTGCACATAAATGCAGCAAACTGTATTAGCTCAGCCACCAGTGTGTCTTCAAAGTCATCTGGATACGAGGAAATGAGATTCTTAGCTTTGTCCTCAATCTGCTCAATGCTCAATGATGTTAGCTCCGAGAGAAATCTGAATGTTTTACAAATATTGTCATATGCCTTCATCCGCTTTTCCAGTTCAGCTAATAGACTGTTGGTCATGGCCAGATACGTCTGAGTTTTGAACGTTTCCCTTGGGCTGATGTCTGCTTTGTTTACAGCTCCTTCGTCAGGCATTAGCTTTCGCTTACGGCCTCGACGCTGCTCAGCTTTGTATTCACCGTTTTGAACCTTTTCGGTCGCCATCTGCTCATACACGTCAAATCTGTCCTGTGCAAACTGAACCGTGTCGACCAATGATGCCATCAAGCCAGTTGCCATATTCAGGCTGACTGTAGGATCTTGGAGGCTAATGCTCGTACTGTTGAGACGGCCAAGGGTATCGTTCCAGGCAGTCACCATAATTGCTGTCTCAAGTTCGTCCATCCTGTACGAAAATCCCTTGGCCTGGTTTCTCATATATTCCTTCTGCTCCTTATCTGCCATAAACTCATCCAGCACTTCTTGAATGCTCTTCTACCCTTCTACCAGCACTCTGACAGCATCTGCACATTCACAACATCGTGTTCCAGGCAAACCATTGAGCGTCAGCATGCAGCAATTCTTTAGCTCCTGTCAGCGATATGTTGAAACATGACCTTTCCCATGGTTTGCATAGTTTCCAATATGGCTGACCAGCAGAGTATCATATTCCGCCAACAGCTCAATGATGCAAAGGTAGTTACCATTATGAGCGGAACCTATAATCTCATCCACCCCTTATAGCAAGACCACGCTCAGCTAGGAATATCAGAACATCGATAAGCCGCTTCACAATCTGACGCCAGTAACACTGCTCTTCCTCGACCTGTTTAGCGGCTAGGTAGTCAACACGACCGGCCTCCCTCTGTCGGCTCATAAAGGACAACATAGCCTCGTGATGACCATCTTTACTTTCATGCATTTTTATTCTGGATTCACCTGCCCTCCAGTTGTCAAAACCACCAGAAACGAACTTGGTTGCTTGAACAGCACTGCCACCGAACAACTTGCATGCAAAGCAGAACAACTTCCCTGTCGAAAGCGAGTAGCACAACCATTGTCTATAGGATTTTTCGCCATTGAGCGAATGTGTACGCATGAAGGAGGTCTTTGTGCATTGAAGTTGGAACGACTCGCCTGGGTATCGTCTGGCACTCTCTTCAAACTTCAATTCAGTGTGTTGGCAGTATTTTGGACCTTTCTTGGCCCAATATTCTCGAGTATCAGCGTTGATTTCACCCCACTGTCCTAAATCATTGGTGAAATCCTCCAGCGTCGGCTCTAGTGCTTCAGCGATAGCGTCTCCTTTCACCTCTTCTCTCTTTGCTGAACTTTCCTGCTCTTTATTCTCTCTTGCCTGAACAGGTTCATCTTGCTTGGCCTGGTCTTCAGGAGCACTCGAACTCGCAATCGCATCCGACGCAGACGATTGAGACGAAGATCGTACTCTGAAGTATGAACTCAATTTTGGTATTTTCGCCAAAAGCTTTTCTTGGTCTGCTGCTTCTTTCCTTTTTTTTCCCGCTTCATCCCATCCACTGAGTTGAGACGCCTTAGCAAGCATGTGCGAAATAGTACGAAAGATATGACAAAATGACGTCACGTGAAAACCTAACAATGAAATACACAAAATTTTGCAATTCTCTTACGAAACAGAGTAAGAAAAAAAAATTTTGCAGAGACATTGGGTCAAAGTGACTCAGTTCTGGCTCTTGATGGTAAAAATTTGTCCACGATTTAAATTTCATAATAATTCCATAATTATTCCAGAATCCTGTTAAGAATTTTTCAAAATTCTAAACATCCATGCCAGGCCCATGGGCCGGCTTTTAGTTTTACCTTTACAGATAACCATTTAAATAGCCATCGACTTTTACTGTACAACTAACTTTCAAGGTGAAACATTTACTACGTGGCACTTACCGAACAATAATAAAGTGGCAAGAATCCCCAAGATATTGCAAAAAATGCAGCTAAATTACTAAGTAAACTGTTTAACATAAAATTAATAGAATTAACAATAAAGACAACAATGTTATAGTTATGTTACAGCATAAAGAACTGTAACTGTATAATAAGTAACACTGTGTCTAGGCTTCCGAAAGTCAGACTCCAAATTTCATTCTAAGAATTATTTTGAGGTTAATATAGCAAAGGAAAACTGTTCACCTTCCGGAAAATTCTCGTCTGTTTTCATCTGGGCATATTTCAGGAATGGGCCTAATGCTGCAGCATCAATAACACCCACCTTAATCCGGCCATGAACATTGCTGGTCTCACTACCTACTTGCAGACCTTCCGTTTCACTCTTGCTGGTACCTGTCTGTCACAAACTACTCCTGACACTCTTCTCCACCTGCTCCACTCTCTCTTCTTCACCTCTCTTCCATACTCCCTGTTACTCTGTACTGTTGATCCAATGTATTTAAACTACTCCACTTTTTCCAACTCTACTCCCTGCATCCTCACTATTCCTTTAACCTCCCTCTCATTCACGCATGTATTCTGTCTTATTCCTACTGACCTTAATTCCTCCCACTTCTCCAGGGTCTCCTCAACCTGCTCCCTACTATCGCTACAGATCACGTCATCAGCAAACATCATAGTTTAGACTCCTGTCTAATCTTCTTTGTCAACCTGTCCATCACCACTGCAAATAAGAAAAGGCTCAGACCTGAATCCTGATGTAATGCCATCTCCACCTTAAACGCATTTGTCACTCATGCCGTACAACTCATCACTATCACATTTCCCTCATACATATCCTGCACCATTCTTGCATACCTATCTGCCATTCCTGACTTCCTCATACAATACCACACCTCCCCTCTAGGTATTCTGTCATATGCTTTCTCTAGTTCCACAAAGAGACTGTGCAGACCCGTTTTGCTTTCTCTATACTTCTCCATCAACATCTTCATATTAAACATTGCATCTGTAGTGTTTTTCACCAGGATGAAATCATACGCTGCTCACTAATCATCTCCTCCCTTATTTACCTAGCTTCCACTACTTTTTCCCATAACTTCATGCTGTGACTGATCAATTTAATTATTCTGTAGTTACTTCAGTTCTGGTCATCACCCTTATTCTGAACAATCGCTATCAGTACACTTCTTCTCCACTCCTAAGGCATCCTCTCACTTTACAAGATTGCATTAAACAATCTGGTTAAAAACTCTACTGCCATTTCCCCTAAACACTGCATCCACAGGTGTATCATCTGGACCAAGTGACCTCCCATTCTTCATCTTTTTCATAGCTCTCCTTACTTCCTTCTTGCTAATCCATTGCACTTCCAGGTTCGCTATCTCCACATCATCCAACCTACTCTCTCAATCTCTTCATACATTAACCTTGCAAACTACTTTTTCCATCTGCTCAACACATTCTCCTTGCATGTGAGTATATTTCTATAATTGTCCTTTATCACCCTAACCTGCTTCTCATCTTTCCTAGCTCGATCCTTCTGTCTAGTCTAGGCCCTTTCCTTCCTCATTAGTGTCCAGCCCTATATACAACTTATCTTCATGTACTCCTGTCAACTTTCTTAATTTCTCTAACTATCCCACTTATTCTTCACCAACTTCTTCCTCTGGTATATTCTCATGTACTTACCCATTTCAACACCAGATTTCTTTGTCATCCTTCCTCTGTCCAGACGTTACACCAAGCTCCCTTCTAGCTGTCTCCCTTACTACTTATGCTGTAGTTGCCCAGCTATCTGGTAATTCTTCACTGCCACCTAATGCCATTCTTACTTCTTCTATAAACTCCTCCTTACAGTCTTCCTTTTTCAGCTCTCATCATTTGATCCTTGACTCTGCCCTCACACTCCTCCTTTTCTTGATCTTCAATGTCATTCTACAGACCACCACTCTATGCTGTTTAACTACGCCTTCCCCTGCCACCTCTTTGCAGTCTCCAATCTCCTTAATATTGGCCCTCCATCCTGCATAGGGTATATTTCATCTGTGTGCATCCTCCACTTTTTTACATGGCTCTGTGTTTCTCCCTGTTCTTAAAATACATATTCACCAAGCCCATGTCCATCCTTTTCACAAAACCCACTACCATCTGACCTTCTTTATTCCTTTCCTTGACTTCATACCTACACATCAACTTCTCATTCTCTCTGTTCCCTTTACCGACATGTCAATTGAAATCTGCTCCAATCACCAATCTCTCCAGAAATCTTCTTTCTCATCCATTCCACCTTAAACTTGTGGGGCATATGCACTAATAACATTCGTCATCACAACTTCAACTTCAGTTTTCATGGTCAACACTCTGTCCAACATTCTTTTCACCTGCAAAACACTCTTGACATACTATTCCTTGAAGATAACCCCTACCCAATTTCTCCGTCCATCCACACTATGGGAGAACAAATCTGAACTCACCTCCAATACACCTATCCTCACTCCCCTTCCATCTGGTCTCTGGAATGCAAAAAATATCAACCTTCCTTTTCTCCATTGTATCGGCTAACTCTCTTTATTCGCCAGTCATACTCCCATCATTCAAAGTTCCTACCCTCACTTTCACTCTCCTAACCTTCCTCTCCTGCCTCCGGACACCTCTCTTCTTCTTCTTTCACCAACAGCAGCCCAATTTCCCCCAGGACCCTGCTGGCTAACAATAGCGGTGGTGGGAGTTGTTAACCTGGGACCAATCTGGTATGGAAATCTGTATTGTTGTCCACATACTAATCTGGTAAAACTTTACACTGGGTGCCCTTCCTGACGTAACCCACCCCATTTATCTGGGCTTGGGACCAGCACAAAGAAACACACTGGTTTGTGCATCCCCCATGCCTGAGTTACACTGTGATTCTCTTTGTGTTTCACATATGTAAAAACGAATATTTTTTCTGTGACATAGTGCAATAACCACTTCTTTATAAATGTACTTCCCATTATTGTAATTCTCTTTCATATGTATTTATACCAGTATTATGTGTGTCATATTTCTTCTTGCATTTGTATAAGTTGTGTATGTTGTTGGGATATTAATATATTTTTATAATGATTGCTTCAAGTATAAAATACTGAGTATATTGATATGTGCCTTTCTCTACTCATTTTTCACATAGGCAACCATAAATGCTCTCTTTGAGGTTTTGTGAAACTGAAAAGCAGTTATTGAAATTGATCAGCACGAAAGTTAAAGAAAACATACATATCTACATCAAATAAGATATGTAATTTTTTTCAATATTTGTTGCAAATTCATTTCTATCTTTATTCCATCTATTGTATGAGTTTCTAAATGCCACAACAACAAGTATATTCTATATTAATATTTTTAACATAGAAAACTCAACTGCAGGTATTGTGATACTAAAGAGATTGTTGTGGTGAGACACTCGCACTGGGTTCGCTTTAATTTTCTTATATTCCTCTCTGTTTTCTAAGTATCTATCTACAGTACGTCCTAACCAAGCCCTTTCCACAGGTTTGTTCATGTACTTTACTAACCTTGCTTTTTCTTTCTTTAGTTCTTTTGTATGCTTAGTCAGTAAATGTTGCCCATTAAGCCTACCAATTGTCCTTCAGGCTTTTTACACTCTATTGAAGTGTTTGATTTCTTTTTTCCAAAAAAATCTTTTAGACCTGGGGGTCACTTTCTCTACTAGTCTCCAATGTTTTGCAAACAAATTTTAAAAATGTTTTCTTCTGTAACTGTGTATAATCAAATGGTTGTGTTAAAGGTAGACAGTTGATGTATTTTCAAAGTAATGTAAGTAGTATAGGAGCGTCACTATTATACATCATCAGATTTTGACAGGTGTATGTCCCGCCCCCCTGGCATTTCCGGTACCCACCATATGCCCCCTAGTTAATGGTCATTTCCCCCCGCGGTCTGATCTCTGCCTGTTGTTGGGTGCGCTGTTTGACCGGCATCGGACCTTTTGTCAGTCGTGCGCAAGGAAAATGGTCGGCCGATCTTAGCCTTGATGCTAAAACTGGGGCTGATCATCTTTGTGATCCGAGACGGACCTTTGGGAGCCTGTAAGGTGTCATAAAAGGTAAGTCATCAATGGGGCGGAGCAGACATCCTGCTCCTATCTGCTTGCAGCGCTCGGGGGTGTGTACAGAGAGTACAGAGAGCGTGATTGACAGATCCCGGCGAGAGGATGTACAAGAAAACTTTAGAGAGAATCTATGACACACCCAAGGAACCTGGCAGTACAGCCCAAAACACCCCTTGAGCATCCGTTACCTCACCCACCTTGTAAAACCATGCCCTTTATAAAGCAAGGCATATGCCCAAGTGTTTAAAACAATAACTTTCAGAGTGGATGTACAAGGAAAGGTTTAAGAGGGAATCTAGGACACATCCAGGGAAAAAACCTGGCAGTGCGTCCCAAACACACCCATGGGTATAGCGTTACTTTGCCCACCATGTAAAAAACCATGCCCTTTATAAAGCAAGGCATATGGTAGATGCCCAAGTGTTTAAAACAATAACTTTCAGAGTGGATGTACAAGGAAAAAGGTTTTAGAGAGAGTCTATGACACACCCAAGGAACCTGGCAGTACAGCCCAAAACACCTCTTGAGCATCCGTTACCTTGCCCACCTTGTAAAACCATGCCCTTTATAAAGCAAGGCATATTTCAGATACCAAAAGTGATTTAAAACAACAAGTTTTATTCAATGATTCAAAAAAGATGCCAAAGTGTCTTAAAACAACAAATTTTATTGAAGCAAAATTCCAAACATAGCAAAATAAGATCTGGTCTTCACTTTGAGTTACAAATTGTTTGCTATACATTAAAATTGTTTAAACTATGACTAAAAGCAGGAGAAACAGCCGTAAAATAATCACACAAGCTTAATTGTATAAAGATTTGCAATTCACTTGAAAAGAAAAAAACACAAGAAAATGTATACATATAGGGGTACGCAAATGAAAATTCAAAACCTGGTCCAACAGTGAGTCGGTAATACACCTAAAATAAAAATGTTTAAGCCAGCAAATATACTTTATATATTTATATTTCACTAAATTATGCAAACCTATTTTCTGTTTGGAACAGAGCCGACCACATAAAGCTGGTCTTCACAGGCTGAATCAGTTTTGCATATCCATCAATGGGTCTCTCTCCTGCTCAAATTCAGCTATAACATCATCCACATCAATCTTGATAGCTTTACGAAAACAAGGGAGATTGTACATTTTAACAAAGCACGCACACAGGACACAAATCTATCTTTTCTAGCCCTTTTGAGCATAAATAAGCTATGTCTATATGCAATAATTGGTTATATTACAAAATGTGTCCATCTGGTATGCATTTTTTCTCTTGACATTCCATACATTTTTCCACTAAATGTTCAACAGAGCTAAACACATAAGCCCAAATGACTGAGCGACCAATATGGTCATAATGAATCTTTATTAGATATAATAAAAGGAGAAAACCTTCTATAGGTTGCATTACGTGTCACGCTGGGCAGGGACCTGGTTTTCCTTGTTCTAGCTGCCGAGTCTTGGTTCCTCTGACAACAGAAACAAAACACAAACAGTTAGCCGACAGAAAATATAACTCAAACAGATCTTGTTTAGCATGGATAATGCAATTTGCTTAGGTTTCTGTAAATTAATGTTGGTTTTAAAAAATAACAGTAATGGTGATTAGAGACAAGTTCAAAAGCTGCTGTCCGAATCTTGGACTTTGTTGCATGGTCTTTTGTATAAGCGAAAGTGTTTACTTCAGCAACAAACTGCTTCAGACAGTTTAGTATGAATTTTACTCGGTTTCACAATTCTTAAGCCACACAAGGCTTTAACCAAATAAAACACCGTGTGTATTAATCTTTAAATACTGATCTGTCGACAGATGCTGGAAACACAAGGGTGTATTTCCTCAGGATCACATTCTAGTAAAAGACAAGTGTGCCCATCCTGAGATTCGAACCCAAACGGCATGCTAAACAAGACCCAGTTAATACATCTTACACAGGTGCAGAACACGTAAGCTACAACAGACTTTACATAATGCTTCATTAAAATCAATCCGGCTCTGTGACTGCGATGGCTGACAAGTGTTTGAGAAAATACACAGGTCTTGAGACTTCCGCCTTGAAGTTGAACAATCTTTCACACTGTGCTTAAATACGTCACTGGCCATCGTCACTCTATGGGGGAAAAAAAGAAAAGAAATGTCAAGCAAAAACGTGTTGGAATGGATGAGTGAACAATACACTTACAGTATGCACAAACAAGCACAGCTGAGGTTCAAGAGAAACAGAACAATTGTTTCAATGATCAATTACCAGTAGCAAGTAGATTTAGCAGAGATGTCTTATTACTCAAAATTCAATGATGGATATAAAATTTATCCTCACTTGTATCAATGTGCTCTCAAAATATGCTTGGGCTGTGTAAATAAAAGGCCAAGACAGTTTCTCTGGGTTTTAGTTTGATCTTTAGACAGAGTCGAGTTCCTAAAAAGCTACATACAGGCCAAGGCAAAAAAATTTATAACACATTGGTACAAAACTTCTAAGACAGAACAATATTGTACATTTGTACATTTGTCACGAACAGCGATGTAAAGGCCAGCATAGTAAAACGGTTCAAAAGCACCTTAAAATCCAAAATGTGGAAATATTTTACATATGCCAATACTTTTCGGTATATAGATGTCCCGTCAGACGTTCTGCAGAGTTATAACCACAGTTTACACACCACGATTAAAACAAGACCTGTAGATGTGACTCCTGAAAATGCCCGAGTGTTTGGAAAACAATCTATGGTAGGGCGGGCAAAGAAAATCTACTCCGTGCACTTTGAAAATAGGTGATCATGTCCGAGTTTCAAAATTAAAAGTGTATTCGAAAAGGCTATGAGCAGTGGTTTATAGATGAGATATTTATTATCGTTGACTCTTTTAAAATGAATCAAACCTGTCTATAAACTAAGGTTACCCAGGTGATGAAATTAAAGAGAGATTTTATGCAGAAGAGTTACAAAAATAAAGCCCGATGCTAACCAGGTGTATACCGCATCCAGAAAATTCTAACCACTCACGGGCAGGCGTGGTAGAAACAAGCATGTGTTGGCAAAATGGCTTGGTTGGGACAAGAAATTTAACAGTTGGGTCAAGACTTCAGAAGTGAAAGACAAGGAGTTGAGAAACCAAGAAAAAATGTCTAAAGTCAGAAGTGCATTTTATATAACACTGCTGAGTAATTCATCGGCCAGAACTTTTCCCAACACAACAGCATCATTAACCATTCAGGTAGCCAAGACAATAAAACAGCCCAGAGACTGGAAAGTGGCACTGGTGGAACTGACTTACCCACAAATGTTCAATTCCATCACCCAGGAAGCACCATTTACACTAATGAATGAGGAAACAAGAGAGTATGAAGTGACAGACCCAGAGACAGGATGTACCAGAAGGTTTCAGAGAGAGAATCTATTACACACCCAAGGAAACTGGCAGTGCAGCCCAAACACACCATGGGCATCCCATTACCTCAGCCACCTTCCAAACCATACCCTTTATAAAGCAAATCATAAAGTAAACACCAAGGTGTCTTAAAAACAATAACTTTATTGTATATTTCAAGGACACACACAGTTTGCATCCTTTACCTCATGATCTAACCCAACCCATCTGTTATAACAGGATACATAAAGGGAGAGAAAAAAGGATATCAAAGTATCTTAAAACAACAAGTTTATTGAAGCAAAATTCCAAACATAGCAATTAACACGTAGTCTTTGCTTTCAGAGTTACACACTGTGTGCTATACATTATATATATATTTTTACATGTATGAATAAAGCAGGAGAAACAGCAGGAAAATATTCACTGATACATACAGTATATGATGTGGGCATCATAAATGTTTATGTTGGTGTAATGCACTCCTAGACAATAATGTTTTGTACTGTATGTTGCAAACTTCATTGAAAAGATTCCTTGAGCATTCTGTTCATAAATTTGTCAAAAGAGACTTTGGGTAAATTACAGTATGAAACTGCTTAGGAAAATTATACAAACAAGCTTGTGTGAATGAGATCAGTAACCCATTTGAAAAGAAACAAAAACACAATTGTATACAAGTATGAGAACACAATCTAATTGCAAACCAGGTCCAAACCTATCAGTGAACCAATAATACCCCTAAATAAAAGTGTTTAATTCAGCACATGTTTAATATATTTGTATTTCACCAAATTATGCAAGCCTATTTTCTCTGTTTGGAACAGAGCCGACCACTAAAAGATGGTCCTCACAGGCTGAATCAGTTGTGCATAAGCATCAACGGGTATCTCTCCCTGCTCAAACACCGACAGAACATCATCCTGCACCTTTCTCTTGACAGATTTAAGAAAACAGGGGAGATTACACATTTTAGCATAGCACAGACACAGGACACAAGTCTAGCCTTTCTACCCCTTTGGAGCATAAATAAGCTAGGTCTATAAGCCCAAGAACGTTTTTAGACAGGCATAGATCCAAATTACCTGTTTAGATTTCTCTGGTTCATGTTCTACCGACTGGTTATCTTCTATAATGATGACACCGGTCTCTGCTTTAGCGGTATGTTTTGTTGTTGCAGAATCCATGTTTTGCTTCTTTCTAGTAAAAGAAAACAGATAATGGTGTGTCTCGGGGATGGACCAGCAAGCTCCAATGCCACGAGGGACCAGCGAGAACGCTCGACTGGCCAAGCGACACAGGGACACGGGTAAGCTGGGATCGGCAAGATCCGATGCCGCGACGGACCAGCGAGGGCACTCGCCTGTCCAAGCGACACAGGGACTATGGTTAGCGTAGCCAGTTAAAACCTTGCAAAAGTGGTGGACTCAGCCAACCAACTTAAGCTCGGTCAAAGGAATTGTTAGCTGTAAAACAAGCGTTGGTGTCTCCTTTCTGACTTGGACAGCGGTGGACTCAGCCGACCTGCTAGGTCTCTGTCATAAGGAGATGGCTACCAGTGCTTGGTTTTAATCAAAGGAGAGACAGAAAATAAAAGGAGAGGAAAAAAGAAAGAAAGAAAGAAAGAAAGAAAACACAGCACAACTTACCCAATTCTTATTACTGAGGAGCCCGGGCCTTTGGGTCCAAATATCTGTACTTAAATATGCTTTTGGGCGAGGCTTTTACAACGCTGGGGCCAATCAAAACGTTTTAAGAAAAGATTTTTTAAGATAACCCGCCAACATATTTTTAACCAATCAACAAACACATGCCGCATGTTAAGCTAGCCAATGGAATTACACCATGCTGGTTCGGGCGTGTGCTGAGTGCATCCAGCGCTTCCCAAATTCAGAACCGACAATCAGGATACACACCAGGCAGCTGTGATGTGAATGGTCTCATATGGCTAAAAGGCAATATGGCGCGACTGAATAAATGTGTGAACTGGTCTGTCAATGAAAACGGTGTTAGCATATGAATTTAACAGTAACAGACAAAATCTTTGTAATACTGCACATGCAATGGTGGCGCACTCTAACCCAGGAGATCTGGTTTTGCGATTGGGGACGAGAGCAAAAATAAGACGGGTCTATCTATCTATCTATCTATCTATCTATATTATCATGATTAAAATATGAATGTGTGTTATTCTAACATAGCCCCATAAACAATTAGTAAAAAAAAAAAAATGGAATGCTTTTCTTGTCATTCTTAATAAACACAATTTAATTTATAATACGCCTAGAAGTTGGTAAGACACGCTAGGGCTAATGGTTTTGTAAATAAATAAAAATCCGGTAACGCTTTAATATTTATATATAAGTCATGAATGTGTGTACACGTTTAATTAGTCTTTTCATTCCTGGCATGATTAACTTGTACCTTTAAAAGAAGAAAATGCATTATTTTGGTGCATAGCACCCATTTATTAAGTAACTAGGATATGTTAAGGAAAGAAGCAGCGTTGCTACTCTCTGTATTGGCCCGTGGCGCATGTATAGAGCTGTCGCTTTCTAAATCAGCACATCGGGGTTCGCACCTGGACAGTACAATATGACATTGACTCTTAAAATGTGTATGTTATTATGACCTTACATTAGGCCTACGGTGTGTCATTCTTTTATAGACACATAAATGAAAAGGTAAAATGGAATTCTTTTGTCGTTATTCTTAATACGCGCAATTTAATTTATGATAGGCCTAGAAGTTGGTAAGTCACGCTGGGGCAGACGGTCTTGTAAATAAATAAATAAATAAAAACCCGGTAACGCGTTAATATTTATGTATATATAGGTCATGATGGTGTGCACGTGTAATTTGACTTTTTATCCCTGGCATGATTAACTTGTGCCTTAAAATAAGAATAAGAAGAAAAAATGAACCAGAGCAGCGCATGCGTGTGTTGTCCGGTGGCGCACCCGTAGAGCTGTCACTTTCTTAAGATAGGGGATCTGGGTTCGAGTCCGGGCAGACAACAAAAGTAAAACATTGACTTTTCAAATGTGTATATGATTATGCATTACTGTATGTTATTCTATTATAGCCAAGTAAACTAAGTGGTCAAATGGAATTCTAGCAGGAGTTTGAAATGAGTAATAGATTTTTACTCGCGAAGGCAGATAGGAAGAGCATGCCAAATTTTAGGGGCCATCACACTGAAAGTTCTGCCACCCATAGTTACAAACCTGTATTTAGCTACGGTGAGTAAATTAGCGTCACGATGATCTTAAATCCTCACCCAGGGTAATCCGAAACACGTTTCTAACGGTTCAAAATCCTTATAAATAATTTTTCTTTACAAAAAGTAACACTCGTCAGGGGGACACTGGAATCTGTTGCTGCTCTTTAAGATGAGGCGAGTGTAGAGGGCCTTGTTGGAACATTCTAGATGTACTCTATTACATAAAATGAAATGATAAAATTCATTGGAATATACGTTTCATCGTCTGTCTATAAGTGATAACGGTGGAACATTCCAGAGGTATTACATATAATAAATGATGCAATTTAATTGTAGCACCTGTTTTACAGTTATGTTTCACCATGTGTCCATAAACGATAACAGCTGATTACGTCATGTTTGGTGGTTATTGGTCTATTATATATAACATGGACGGAATTACACATTAAATATTTTATGCATTTTGCATTATGGAGCATTATGGCTCGCTTCTTAGATTCGGATGAAACTGATGATCACCTTTCCGATTGCCACAGAATTAAGATTTGTATATTATATATTCATGCATAATTAGTGAAAAAAACTTACTTTGTCCCGGTCTGGAGATTGCTCCCGAAGGGGATATAATGCTATTTGTATGTACAAAAGTGGATATCTTTTGGTTTTCTTCACTTAAGGATATAAACTCGTGAAATCGTAGTAATATATTTTTTCTCCAGCGCACACCTTGCAATATAAAAGTGTTGCAAACACAATCTTATTCGCTGTTATACAATACTAACACGTACATCCGTTCACTCAGCTCGCCGATGGGCCCCAATAATCACACACGCCCATCCTCTTTTTCTACCGTGTGCCCATTTGTGAGGCCCTTGGCCAGCAAGGGTCTTATCGCTGCGGTCCATTGAGCTCCAAGCAATGAACAGTGGCCCTGGACTGAACACAGGCCCCACTGCTTGTTGGTTGAACAAATACTTACAGCATCCAGATCGGTTTTAATAATGAAAGGATTCGTTAAACAACCAATGTTTATTTATTTATTTATTTATTTTGTTTTTGTTTTGTTTTCGTACCTGGGATCTGTCATACTAATAATGTCGTTAAGACGTGTAAGGGTTCCTTTATGGTGCTCTTTTTTCGGCGAGACAGTCATCAATAGAGATTCAAGCAATTTCTCACGTGCTGAAAATCCTGGTAAGAAATATTGTGGCGGTATTTTAAAATTGACTTTGTACATACAAATAGCATTATATCCCTTCGGGAGCAATCTCCAGACCGGGACAAAGTAAGTTTTTTTTCACTAATTATGCATGAATATATAATATACAAATCTTAATTCTGTGGCAATCGGAAAGGTGATCATCAGTTTCATCCGAATCTAAGAAGCGAGCCATAATGCTCCATAATGCAAAATGCATAAAATATTTAATGTGTAATTCCGTCCATGTTATATATAATAGACCAATAACCACCAAACATGACGTAATCAGCTGTTATCGTTTATGGACACATGGTGAAACATAACTGTAAAACAGGTGCTACAATTAAATTGCATCATTTATTATATGTAATACCTCTGGAATGTTCCACCGTTATCACTTATAGACAGACGATGAAACGTATATTCCAATGAATTTTATCATTTCATTTTATGTAATAGAGTACATCTAGAATGTTCCAACAAGGCCCTCTACACTCGCCTCATCTTAAAGAGCAGCAACAGATTCCAGTGTCCCCCTGACGAGTGTTACTTTTTGTAAAGAAAAATTATTTATAAGGATTTTGAACCGTTAGAAACGTGTTTCGGATTACCCTGGGTGAGGATTTAAGATCATCGTGACGCTAATTTACTCACCGTAGCTAAATACAGGTTTGTAACTATGGGTGGCAGAACTTTCAGTGTGATGGCCCCTAAAATTTGGCATGCTCTTCCTATCTGCCTTCGAGTAAAAATCTATTACTCATTTCAAACTCCTGCTAGAATTCCATTTGACCACTTAGTTTACTTGGCTATAATAGAATAACATACAGTAATGCATAATCATATACACATTTGAAAAGTCAATGTTTTACTTTTGTTGTCTGCCCGGACTCGAACCCAGATCCCTATCTTAAGAAAGTGACAGCTCTACGGGTGCGCCACCGGACAACACACGCATGCGCTGCTCTGGTTCATTTTTTCTTCTTATTCTTATTTTAAGGCACAAGTTAATCATGCCAGGGATAAAAAGTCAAATTACACGTGCACACCATCATGACCTATATATACATAAATATTAACGCGTTACCGGGTTTTATTTATTTATTTATTTACAAGACCGTCTGCCCCAGCGTGACTTACCAACTTCTAGGCCTATCATAAATTAAATTGCGCGTATTAAGAATAACGACAAAAGAATTCCATTTTACCTTTTCATTTATGTGTCTATAAAAGAATGACACACCGTAGGCCTAATGTAAGGTCATAATAACATACACATTTTAAGAGTCAATGTCATATTGTACTGTCCAGGTGCGAACCCCGATGTGCTGATTTAGAAAGCGACAGCTCTATACATGCGCCACGGGCCAATACAGAGAGTAGCAACGCTGCTTCTTTTTCCTTAACATATCCTAGTTACTTAATAAATGGGTGCTATGCACCAAAATAATGCATTTTCTTCTTTTAAAGGTACAAGTTAATCATGCCAGGAATGAAAAGACTAATTAAACGTGTACACACATTCATGACTTATATATAAATATTAAAGCGTTACGGATTTTTATTTATTTACAAAACCATTAGCCCTAGCGTGTCTTACCAACTTCTAGGCGTATTATAAATTAAATTGTGTTTATTAAGAATGACAAGAAAAGCATTCCATTTTTTTTTACTAATTGTTTATGGGGCTATGTTAGAATAACACACATTCATATTTTAATCATGATAATATAGATAGATAGATAGATAGATAGATCCGTCTTATTTTTGCTCTCGTCCCCAATCGCAAAACCAGATCTCCTGGGTTAGAGTGCGCCACCATTGCATGTGCAGTATTACAAAGATTTTGTCTGTTACTGTTAAATTCATATGCTAACACCGTTTTCATTGACAGACCAGTTCACACATTTATTCAGTCGCGCCATATTGCCTTTTAGCCATATGAGACCATTCACATCACAGCTGCCTGGTGTGTATCCTGATTGTCGGTTCTGAATTTGGGAAGCGCTGGATGCACTCAGCACACGCCCGAACCAGCATGGTGTAATTCCATTGGCTAGCTTAACATGCGGCATGTGTTTGTTGATTGGTTAAAAATATGTTGGCGGGTTATCTTAAAAAATCTTTTCTTAAAACGTTTTGATTGGCCCCAGCGTTGTAAAAGCCTCGCCCAAAAGCATATTTAAGTACAGATATTTGGACCCAAAGGCCCGGGCTCCTCAGTAATAAGAATTGGGTAAGTTGTGCTGTGTTTTCTTTCTTTCTTTCTTTTTTCCTCTCCTTTTATTTTCTGTCTCTCCTTTGATTAAAACCAAGCACTGGTAGCCATCTCCTTATGACAGAGACCTAGCAGGTCGGCTGAGTCCACCGCTGTCCAAGTCAGAAAGGAGACACCAACGCTTGTTTTACAGCTAACAATTCCTTTGACCGAGCTTAAGTTGGTTGGCTGAGTCCACCACTTTTGCAAGGTTTTAACTGGCTACGCTAACCATAGTCCCTGTGTCGCTTGGACAGGCGAGTGCCCTCGCTGGTCCGTCGCGGCATCGGATCTTGCCGATCCCAGCTTACCCGTGTCCCTGTGTCGCTTGGCCAGTCGAGCGTTCTCGCTGGTCCCTCGTGGCATTGGAGCTTGCTGGTCCATCCCCGAGACACACCATTATCTGTTTTCTTTTACTAGAAAGAAGCAAAACATGGATTCTGCAACAACAAAACATACCGCTAAAGCAGAGACCGGTGTCATCATTATAGAAGATAACCAGTCGGTAGAACATGAACCAGAGAAATCTAAACAGGTAATTTGGATCTATGCCTGTCTAAAAACGTTCTTGGGCTTATAGACCTAGCTTATTTATGCTCCAAAGGGGTAGAAAGGCTAGACTTGTGTCCTGTGTCTGTGCTATGCTAAAATGTGTAATCTCCCCTGTTTTCTTAAATCTGTCAAGAGAAAGGTGCAGGATGATGTTCTGTCGGTGTTTGAGCAGGGAGAGATACCCGTTGATGCTTATGCACAACTGATTCAGCCTGTGAGGACCATCTTTTAGTGGTCGGCTCTGTTCCAAACAGAGAAAATAGGCTTGCATAATTTGGTGAAATACAAATATATTAAACATGTGCTGAATTAAACACTTTTATTTAGGGGTATTATTGGTTCACTGATAGGTTTGGACCTGGTTTGCAATTAGATTGTGTTCTCATACTTGTATACAATTGTGTTTTTGTTTCTTTTCAAATGGGTTACTGATCTCATTCACACAAGCTTGTTTGTATAATTTTCCTAAGCAGTTTCATACTGTAATTTACCCAAAGTCTCTTTTGACAAATTTATGAACAGAATGCTCAAGGAATCTTTTCAATGAAGTTTGCAACATACAGTACAAAACATTATTGTCTAGGAGTGCATTACACCAACATAAACATTTATGATGCCCACATCATATACTGTATGTATCAGTGAATATTTTCCTGCTGTTTCTCCTGCTTTATTCATACATGTAAAAAAATATATATAATGTATAGCACACAGTGTGTAACTCTGAAAGCAAAGACTACGTGTTAATTGCTATGTTTGGAATTTTGCTTCAATAAACTTGTTGTTTTAAGATACTTTGATATCCTTTTTTCTCTCCCTTTATGTATCCTGTTATAACAGATGGGTTGGGTTAGATCATGAGGTAAAGGATGCAAACTGTGTGTGTCCTTGAAATATACAATAAAGTTATTGTTTTTAAGACACCTTGGTGTTTACTTTATGATTTGCTTTATAAAGGGTATGGTTTGGAAGGTGGCTGAGGTAATGGGATGCCCATGGTGTGTTTGGGCTGCACTGCCAGTTTCCTTGGGTGTGTAATAGATTCTCTCTCTGAAACCTTCTGGTACATCCTGTCTCTGGGTCTGTCACTTCATACTCTCTTGTTTCCTCATTCATTAGTGTAAATGGTGCTTCCTGGGTGATGGAATTGAACATTTGTGGGTAAGTCAGTTCCACCAGTGCCACTTTCCAGTCTCTGGGCTGTTTTATTGTCTTGGCTACCTGAATGGTTAATGATGCTGTTGTGTTGGGAAAAGTTCTGGCCGATGAATTACTCAGCAGTGTTATATAAAATGCACTTCTGACTTTAGACATTTTTTCTTGGTTTCTCAACTCCTTGTCTTTCACTTCTGAAGTCTTGACCCAACTGTTAAATTTCTTGTCCCAACCAAGCCATTTTGCCAACACATGCTTGTTTCTACCACGCCTGCCCGTGAGTGGTTAGAATTTTCTGGATGCGTATACACCTGGTTAGCATCGGGCTTTATTTTTGTAACTCTTCTGCATAAAATCTCTCTTTAATTTCATCACCTGGGTAACCTTAGTTTATAGACAGGTTTGATTCATTTTAAAAGAGTCAACGATAATAAATATCTCATCTATAAACCACTGCTCATAGCCTTTTCGAATACACTTTTAATTTTGAAACTCGGACATGATCACCTATTTTCAAAGTGCACGGAGTAGATTTTCTTTGCCCGGCCCTACCATAGATTGTTTTCCAAACACTCGGGCATTTTCAGGAGTCACATCTACAGGTCTTGTTTTAATCGTGGTGTGTAAACTGTGGTTATAACTCTGCAGAACGCCTGACGGGACATCTATATACCGAAAAGTATTGGCATATGTAAAATATTTCCACATTTTGGATTTTAAGGTGCTTTTGAACCGTTTTACTATGCTGGCCTTTACATCGCTGTTCGTGACAAATGTACAAATGTACAATATTGTTCTGTCTTAGAAGTTTTTGTACCAATGTGTTATAAATTTTTTTGCCTTGGCCTGTATGTAGCTTTTTAGGAACTCGACTCTGTCTAAAGATCAAACTAAAACCCAGAGAAACTGTCTTGGCCTTTTATTTACACAGCCCAAGCATATTTTGAGAGCACATTGATACAAGTGAGGATAAATTTTATATCCATCATTGAATTTTGAGTAATAAGACATCTCTGCTAAATCTACTTGCTACTGGTAATTGATCATTGAAACAATTGTTCTGTTTCTCTTGAACCTCAGCTGTGCTTGTTTGTGCATACTGTAAGTGTATTGTTCACTCATCCATTCCAACACGTTTTTTTGCTTGACATTTCTTTTCTTTTTTTCCCCCATAGAGTGACGATGGCCAGTGACGTATTTAAGCACAGTGTGAAAGATTGTTCAACTTCAAGGCGGAAGTCTCAAGACCTGTGTATTTTCTCAAACACTTGTCAGCCATCGCAGTCACAGAGCCGGATTGATTTTAATGAAGCATTATGTAAAGTCTGTTGTAGCTTACGTGTTCTGCACCTGTGTAAGATGTATTAACTGGGTCTTGTTTAGCATGCCGTTTGGGTTCGAATCTCAGGATGGGCACACTTGTCTTTTACTAGAATGTGATCCTGAGGAAATACACCCTTGTGTTTCCAGCATCTGTCGACAGATCAGTATTTAAAGATTAATACACACGGTGTTTTATTTGGTTAAAGCCTTGTGTGGCTTAAGAATTGTGAAACCGAGTAAAATTCATACTAAACTGTCTGAAGCAGTTTGTTGCTGAAGTAAACACTTATACAAAAGACCATGCAACAAAGTCCAAGATTCGGACAGCAGCTTTTGAACTTGTCTCTAATCACCATTACTGTTATTTTTTTAAAACCAACATTAATTTACAGAAACCTAAGCAAATTGCATTATCCATGCTAAACAAGATCTGTTTGAGTTATATTTTCTGTCGGCTAACTGTTTGTGTTTTGTTTCTGTTGTCAGAGGAACCAAGACTCGGCAGCTAGAACAAGGAAAACCAGGTCCCTGCCCAGCGTGACACGTAATGCAACCTATAGAAGGTTTTCTCCTTTTATTATATCTAATAAAGATTCATTATGACCATATTGGTCGCTCAGTCATTTGGGCTTATGTGTTTAGCTCTGTTGAACATTTAGTGGAAAATGTATGGAATGTCAAGAGAAAAAATGCATACCAGATGGACACATTTTGTAATATAACCAATTATTGCATATAGACATAGCTTATTTATGCTCAAAAGGGCTAGAAAAGATAGATTTGTGTCCTGTGTGCGTGCTTTGTTAAAATGTACAATCTCCCTTGTTTTCGTAAAGCTATCAAGATTGATGTGGATGATGTTATAGCTGAATTTGAGCAGGAGAGAGACCCATTGATGGATATGCAAAACTGATTCAGCCTGTGAAGACCAGCTTTATGTGGTCGGCTCTGTTCCAAACAGAAAATAGGTTTGCATAATTTAGTGAAATATAAATATATAAAGTATATTTGCTGGCTTAAACATTTTTATTTTAGGTGTATTACCGACTCACTGTTGGACCAGGTTTTGAATTTTCATTTATGCACCCTATATGTATACATTTTCTTGTGTTTTTTTCTTTTCAAGTGAATTGCAAATCTTTATACAATTAAGCTTGTGTGATTATTTTACGGCTGTTTCTCCTGCTTTTAGTCATAGTTTAAACAATTTTAATGTATAGCAAACAATTTGTAACTCAAAGTGAAGACCAGATCTTATTTTGCTATGTTTGGAATTTTGCTTCAATAAAATTTGTCGTTTTAAGACACTTTGGCATCTTTTTTTGAATCATTGAATAAAACTTGTTGTTTTAAATCACTTTTGGTATCTGAAATATGCCTTGCTTTATAAAGGGCATGGTTTTACAAGGTGGGCAAGGTAACGGATGCTCAAGAGGTGTTTTGGGCTGTACTGCCAGGTTCCTTGGGGGTGTCATAGACTCTCTCTAAAACCTTTTTCCTTGTACATCCACTCTGAAAGTTATTGTTTTAAACACTTGGGCATCTACCATATGCCTTGCTTTATAAAGGGCATGGTTTTTTACATGGTGGGCAAAGTAACGCTATACCCATGGGTGTGTTTGGGACGCACTGCCAGGTTTTTTTTTTCCCTGGATGTGTCCTAGATTCCTCTTAAACCTTTCCTTGTACATCCACTCTGAAAGTTATTGTTTTAAACACTTGGGCATATGCCTTGCTTTATAAAGGGCATGGTTTTACAAGGTGGGTGAGGTAACGGGATGCTCAAGGGGTGTTTTGGGCTGTACTGCCAGGTTCCTTGGGTGTGTCATAGATTCTCTCTAAAGTTTTCTTGTACATCCTCTCGCCGGGATCTGTCAATCACGCTCTCTGTACTCTCTGTACACACCCCCGAGCGCTGCAAGCAGATAGGAGCAGGATGTCTGCTCGCCCCATTGATGACTTACCTTTATGACACCTTACAGGCTCCCAAAGGTCCGTCTCGGATCACAAAGATGATCAGCCCCCAGTTTTAGCATCAAGGCTAAGATCGGCCGACCATTTTCCTTGCGCACGACTGACAAAAGGTCCGATGCCGGTCAAACAGCGCACCCAACAACAGGCAGAGATCAGACCGCGGGGGGAAATGACCATTAACTAGGGGGCATATGGTGGGTACCGGAAATGCCAGGGGGGCGGGACATACACCTGTCAAAATCTGATGATGTATAATAGTGACGCTCCTATACTACTAATGTATATCTCAGAGCTTCCTCAGACTTTGTAGTTTTTATGTACAGAAAAAAAAGGTTTTGACAGATTAGAACAGAGTTACTTATTCAGCACATTATGCAAAATGGTTTGGGCCCAATATATGTGCATGGTTCAGTCTATTTCATCCTATCCCAGAAGCCTCAGTTGTATAAATAATGTAATTCTGGGGGATTTTATTATAGAACATTGAACCAGACACAGATTTTATTTTTTATCGTCATGAAGTTTGACACCAATCTATATAAGCAAAAAGGACTCCAGGAATTGTAAGTGCTCGATCTGAGCAAATATTTCTTTATGCAGATCATTTTTTTTCTATAACTGATATGGTGCTGAAATTATTGATCCATATTCAACACTTCCATTAATGCTAGATGTATTGTAAGAGTTTTCCAAAATTTTGTGGTTTCAGGCTACTTTGGATAAGAGCTTATTTATTCCCTGTAAATAGCTTTGTGCATTCATCAAAAAGCTTATGGTAATGAAAGTATTTCTGGAACACAAATGAAGTTATGGATTTGATAAATTTAAAAACTTTATATATGTATGTTACTCAGAAAGCACCATTTGTCAGTAATTACACTGCATGTTCTGAGACATTTTATTCTTTCTGTAATCCATTAACAGACAATGTTCATACTATATGATATACGCTGACAGATATTTTTAATAAACAGGTGTATACCATTCACACTGTTATCTTTAGAATGCAGTAGAAAAATATGATTTGTTTTAAAGTGTATCTCAAATATAGTATACTAGATATGCAGCCTCATATATAGCACATATTCATACAAAAAAATGTAGCTCAAAGTGCTTTACAAAATGAATAGAGAAATAGAAGACACAATAAAAAATAAACATAAGTCAACATTAATTAACATAGAATAAGTAAGGTCTGATGGCCAGGGTGGACAGAAAAAACAAAAAAACTCCAAAGGCTGGAGAAAAAAAAAATATTTTTTTCATAACCAATGTGATCTGGAAAGTCCACCAAGATCCTGTGAAATGGTTACAGTTGTCCTAAGAATGTCACCAGCAATGAAGAAAGATGACAAATATTACTTGATAAAATAAATAAAGTATTTTTTACTTTAATATAATGCATTATTTCTCGTGCTTAATTAAAAGTATTGTTTTGGCAACATTTCATTGACAATTACTAATGTTTAATAGGAGATGCTATACTTTAGTACATTTAGACTTCTTCTTGCTTTTTCTCTGTACTCAAAAACATTATGCATGACTATTTATTTGAACCTTCACCAAAATGACACTCTCTTTCTCAAAATGTGGTCTTAATTCTTGCCAGTACCATTTAAAATATGCCTTTATGTATTTTTGTGTCAAATATGTTCCAGTTTAACATTAGCAGCTCTAGAGCGTAGAGTTTAAAATATCATTTGACAGAGTTTGCAAAGATTTCTTCAGCTTTTCACAAGTCAAAGCTAATAGCGGGTAGCTTAACAACTTACACATTTTGTTTTAGAGTGTTTCTCTTGCCAGGTAAAATTTCAGTTTAATTCTGCAACCAAAGCCACAGTTTGATTTTCTCTTGTATCATTTTAGCAATTTAGAGTGAATCCAGAGCAGTGAAAAATATGTGTGTGTTACATCTACAGTAGTCAAATAATTTTTTCAATCTAGCAAAAGCTTGGCACATATAAAATATATGAAATAAGTTATATTATACGTTAACTAGGTTGATCTCCAGACATTTCAATCATTCTAACACTGATGTGAAACTACAATATATATGTAACATATACTGTAACAGACAGAGCATATGTAACGTATTTGTTGGTTAAAGAAAGTCTGTGAATTGCTGTGATGTCTCTGTAAGCTAATTAAAGGGCAAAATAATTGATTTTTCATAGCCATTTAAACAGTAAAAAGTGGTGCTAATTTTTCTTAATTGCATTTTTTCTTTAACACACTATTGATCCAAATGGAACGAAATTATTACAAGTGAAAATACATACACAAAATATAAAGAGTTACCAGATCAAGAGAATGATTTCCAAGAATTAGTATCTGACTCATAAAAAATCACTTTGGCAAGACAATCAGCAACAGTCACATAGTCTAAGAAGAAAATATAACAGTAATACTCGAAACAATAACAATACTGCATATGAAAAATGTTGTTTATAAAAATATAGCATAGTAATAAATTTGTCTTCAGAAACATTCATTGATTGTCTGTTAGATGGCTGTTGCAACAGAGAACCTGTATAATTATGATGAGCACATGCACTTTAAGAATTTCTCACACAAACCAGAACAAATAACATTATATTAAACCAGACCACAAATACCAGTGACCCCCACCAACCTTATTCAGAATCCAACTTTAAAGAAGTGTGAGAAAGAGAGAGTATATATAACCCCCCTCTCAAATAAGCAGCAACACTAGCACTTAAAAAACTGACTTCCAAAAACAGGTTTAAGTCATCTTTAAAATGGCAAAATGAGTCAAACAGTCAATCAATGAAATGGTCTAGGAGCAAATGCTAAAAAGTGTACTGTAGACCACGGCTCCAGAGCTGTGCAGGTGCCCCCTGGCGGTGGCTCCAGTACCATGGCCCCGATGTAAACCAGGGGGACTGCCCTCTCATGTCCCGGGGGAGGTACTGCTAGTGATATGTCCACTTCCCCAGTCCTCTCCTCAAAAGGGGGTGTCCTGGCCCGGGCAAAGTCCCCAGCCGTCTATCACAATATATAGAGAAACAGCAATAATTTTTTTTATAGAATTATTTATAAGCATTAAATGGACAAGCATATAGTATAGATGCACTGATAAGCCATGTTCTGATTATTAGTTTAATATAATTACACTGCGAAAACCAGAACCTGAGTAGTGTACAAGTGATAGGTGGAGATGTTTTCTGCACAGAGCAAGAACACATTCAGACAGATAACGAAACGAAATTATAAATTGTAAATTAGTTGCTTATCTTCCTAAAAATTATCGGTGTAATGTTTATTTTTGTTGTTGCCTCATAAATTTCAACTGCTGTGTTTAATGCTGTCACAGAAGGACAGCCTGAAAATTATTTTTGAAGTATTTGTGGATAAAGTCAAAGAATTTTACTTTTTTCATTCATCAGGCAAGGTTACATCTTGCCTGATGAAGGGGTCTTTGCTGCCTCGAAAGCTTGCATTTGTAATCGATTTAGTTAGCCAATAAAAAGTGTAATTTCACCCTACTTTCTCCTGTATCAATCTATGGCTAACACGGTACAACATTCTGCTTTTTTCATTTATGAGTGATATTTTTCCAAACTCTGCTGGTTACACACAAATTGTACTGAGCCTTTTGGCCAATGATGCCGCACCCAAAAATGTGCCGCCCAGGGTGGACCGCCCCCTCCGCCCTCCCCTAGCTATGCCACTGTGTTATATATCTCTGGATATTTGCAATGTTGACTTTAACCTCATTAGCAGCCTTTTATATAAAGGTGATGGATTTACTATACCTTTGGCTTTATTAATACAGTAGAGTATATGCTGCCAAGCATATTGTGTGCTGAAGCTGTACAAAGTAGACCACCGGAGCTAGTTTGACCACCTAATCCCCCAAAGTGGTTTGGCAGCATTTGTACCCAAAGCAAAAACTGATCATCTGCAGTTGTTATAAGGTAAAAATTGTCCGTGTAAGCCACCTGAAACAGCATTGTCAGGACAGCAACCCCTTCCTGAACATGAGCAAACTCAAAGAACTGTCAACAACTTTCAGGAAACAGGAGGCAAATATTAATACTTGTAATGGACTTGGTACAGCATTGTGGTAGTGCTGGTGGTGGTGTGGGGTCTCAGCTTCGAAAATTTTGGGAACCTCTGCAATAAACTATTTTTATTTAGACAAATGATATTTGTATCAATACACATTTATCCATATGCCAGAATATTTTCAGAGCAGTTTTTATTTTGTTGCTGAAATTCTAGCAAGATTCCAAATCTTCAGTTGTGACTTCTGTTAAATTACTTTCAAAATATCACAGATCCTGTAAAGCTAACCAAATTGCTTTCACTGTTAAGTCTCAAATGGGCTTGAAATGAAAGGGTCACTGAAACTGCTGAGCCATAAATGAGTTGGCAATACTACACCATAAAACCTTCTGCTAGTCTCAAATTTAGAGTTGGTTTTCTGGGAGACATAAAGCCATTCTCAAATTAAGATAAAGAAATCTCTGAATAAAGCCTATATCTTACAGGGACACTTGAGTGGCATAAAGGTGGAAAAGTTAAGGGAGAATGTGTTCCCATAGAAACACACAGATTTGCAGGTTAGGAAGTAGAAACCAAATTTAAGCTGCTCAGTTCATGTTAATAAAGCACTGGCAAATTAGCAGCACTATTTTGGGAGCATTATCACAGTAGGATAATAGCGAATAAAATTCAGAACTGTTGCCATTCCTAAAAGATCACTATTTAATGTAAGGAAAAATATTTACTATTTTATTATTTCATGTGCTGAAGACATTCAACTTGCTCTCTGATTTTTGCCAAATTGAAACAACAAAACAACATTGGTACTGTTCAAAATACAAGTTTAATTAGTGATCCCTATTTAGTAATAAGCAGGTGACAGTATGGGAAAGAATTACATTAAATAATTAAATTTTGAAAAAGTGCTAAATGCATAACTCAGAAAACAAAAGTTATAATAAAAAAAGGTATAAAATTGCTCCTGATAAAATGCAATTATGTATACAGTATTGGCCAAACAAATTGTTTACACTGATTCAAGCTATCCAGTTATTTTGGAGTTATTGGAAGACAATGACTCAGCTGGTACCAACATTGAAATGGCTCAAGTCTATAATGGAGCATACTCCTGCACAGAAGACCAATTTAGAGTTGTCTGCTTGTTTGGATGTGGCATTAAAACTGGAGTGTATGGCGGCAAAAAAATTCACAGGGATTAAAAATGCAAAGGCATTAACAATTAACATTTAACAGATGTTAAAACTAATTGAGAATAATGCTTTCAAAGTCCAAAGGGAGCTAGTTTGGCAAGTTCACATCAGTCCACATTCTTTTCTCTATGGAGAAAAATTTATTTTATGGGGCCATACCAAGGATCATGGTAAAGCCCATGTTGTAATGCCACTACGCCCTGGCCATTATTGTTCTTGGTGTACAGTATGAGTTAGTTAGCAAGATAAAACCTCATAGTAAATAAAGAAACCACACAATGGTCTAAAAACAGTATTAGTTTACAGCTGTTCTCTGCTGAAGGTGTTGTTGTTTTTACAAGTACACTTAAGGAGCTAACAGAAAGTTATTTGCTTTGGCACGATGTGTCAACAGTAATTGTATTTTATTTATTTTTTTCCCTATACTAAAGAAGTGTTGTATGCTTAAGTGTGCTATGGAACTAATGCAGAGACTTGCTGCCAAAATAGGCTCAGGCTTTGTATATCACTAATTACATGTTTTTATGTACTTTAGATTTATTTTAGATTTTAAAATGTACCAACTGTGGGTTACAATGTATGTCAAAAATTCTGTATTAAATATTTCATGTCAAACTCATTGCGTAATCAGATATCAAAGTAGGCAGTGCTATGTATCTGAATATGCAAAGGTATAAGTTATTGTGTATAGAAACAGATAGAGTTGGCCTAAAAACTGTTGACAAAATATATTCAATTAGTGAGTAGTTTTCTCTTTTATTTTAAATTTTCCATTTATTTATTTATTTTAGTCTGTACTTGTTAAATCTTTCAATGTCTGTAGTACTTGGGTGTTTTACCGTGTTAGCCATTATGAATGTAATCTTTTTAGTTAGCCAATAAAAGGTATCATTTTTGCTTGACTTCTCACTTAAATCATTCAATAAATTTACTCAAACTTACAATTGCATGAATTTTTGTTAAGAACTGATCACATCTACCCTCTAATACTGTAGGTAGTAAGATCAGTGCAGCTGAGAAGGTAAAACAAGAACCAGAACCTGTTAGGCATATGAACAAGTACTCTGTGTGAGTGGATTCTTTGATGGTTCCTGTTTTGAACATAATCTTGCCAGGATAGGATGGCCCCCAAGAATTAGATAAGCAAGTTAGAAGAAAGAAAATTTTACATAATTACTGGAAAGCCAGGCAAGTCTAGTAATAATAATAATAATAATAATAATAATACACTTCAATGGGCTGGCGCCCTGCCCGGGGTTTGTTTCCTGCTTTGTGGCCTGTGTTGGCTGGGATTGGCTGCAGCAGACCCCTGTGACCCTGTAGTTAGGATATAGTGGGTTGGATAATGGATGGATGGATAATAATACATTATTAGTAGTAGTATGGATTCTCTTAAAGATTCAGTAACTTTTACAGCTAGACCCAGACACTTTCTCACTATTCATTTCCTGTATACTTTAGTGGAAAGTCGTTTAATTTTACTGTATCTGCAAATGATTAAAAAAGAGAAAGATGCAAAAGAGATCATTTAAAGTTTCATTCCTGGTAATGATTTTTCATTTGAAATGAAGCTGGATTTTATTTGGAATTCATATGAAGAAGCTAATAGAGCCTCACTTATTGTCATATAAATCTCTTCATTCATCACAAATAACAAACTCCATATATTATTGCAATAAGGCTGAGCGATTCAGTATGACATCTTATCCTCAGCAAAGCTTTTTTATATTACTTTCTATTCCAGGCATCATACTGAAAACAGCTTGCTTGTCATACCAGACAGCATTGCAAAAAATATTTATTTGGGTTGAAATATGTAATATATAGTAATTCCAGCCATTTTTCATCTGCAGAGTTTTAATAAGAGTTGGATTACTAAAGTACTGCTAGGCAGTTGAGTCATTAACATATTGAAAATGTATTTGAAGAAAGATGACTGTGTCTTCAGGATAAATTGAGATTTAGTGCACAACTGGAGAAAACCAAATATAAAAAATCCTACCTTATTTTGTCATGCCTTTAAACCATCTCAATATTTATATTATTTCACATACTTTCACTAGCATTATGTAGACAAGAAAAAAATAATTCTATGTATTTCACCACTGGGCTCAGCCCTAGATGGGGAACTAGCCTATTTAATGGCACACACATTAGTGCTGACTCATTTGGCATTTTATTTTCAATTTTCTATACTATGCCTAAGGTATTTACTTAACTAGAATAGTATTGTCTTTTATAGCATGTGAGATTGACTTTTTGCCAAGAGTTGCAAGCCTGCTTCTGGTTGATGGGCTGGACCAGTTGGCCCTGCAGTGTTCTATATATCGTTGGTCATGGACGTACATGTGCAATCCAGTTTACCAAAGGAGACTGAAGTTAATTGCCTGTATTAAAATAATGACTGCCTGCTATTCATCACACATTTGCACTTATGGTTCGAGTTTCTTCCAGTCAAACCCATGCACAAGTGAAGAGATATGAATGCTCCATAACCAGTTGCTCCCTTAATGTTAGCAGTAGTAACTGGAAAGAAGAAGGCTATCAGTATGGGAGTGCATTGTTCACAAGGCATTGGGCTGCATCTTGCTTTTCTACCTCTGCCAAGTATGGTAATGCTTACTCATTGCACTTTCACTATGATGGTGTGGAATGAAAACACTCTAAATACCAGCAGAAATGCATAATGCTTTATTATTTCTTTGAATATGTTTCAAACATATTAATAAAATGACATTTAAGCAATATAATTGTGATTTATATCATAAAACACAACTAACCGAAACTAAAGTGAATCATGGATATGTATAGTATGCTGTCCTAATGCTTAAACATCCTACAGTTTTTGATTATGTACTTAGTGGATTTGGAAAAGGTATTGTGATGGAAAGAAAACCCTACAACTAGCTGATGTGCTGCCTTTGCCTAGGGATTGTTAAAAGTGTTACTAACCCATAGCAGCTGCTATACATCCTGAGGCAGCACGGCTGACATGCATACTTTGGATGATGGGAATTACAAGCAGTGATTACTTGTGTTCAGGTAAACGGTCAAGACGGATCAAGCTGCTCACCTGTGACGGAGTTTACTGCACCACTATGTGTGCTGACGGTTGCATACAACAACACATCCATCATTATATGCACATGAAAACACAAAGTGACTGAACATAGTGATGTAGTGTGCAGTACCATTCCTTACCATTATTTAACAGCAGCTACATACTTTGTTTGTAAGTAAAAAATGAAAGTTGCCAGATGAACATGATCTGAAATTTAATTGAAAAGAACAATTTTGGGGTTTTATCTGATTGATTGTATCTGTGAAACTGCCATCTCCCTAGACCCGCCTGTATTTGATATTGTGCTCTGCACTTATCATATAACTTTTCAAAAATCACAAAGAAGTAATTAGAATTCATGAAATCATTAGGAAATGAGAAAACAAATGCAAATACATCCAGTGGTAAATTTAATGCATTCTTGGGGTCTTAAATATTTCTCTTTGAAAAGTATAATCCAATCATTTATTATCTCATCCATCATGTTTTATTATCAGGTCACCGGTAGCCAAAGCCAAAACTGGCCATGTGGTACATAAGGCTCAAACCAGTTTACAGTAACTAGTTAACTGAAGATTTGTGTTTTTGAAATGAGATAGGAAAGAATAGTCCTCAGAGAAAACCCACATACACATCACCATCATCTATTTGTAACACATTAAAGTTCACTTACATGATGAATGCACTGAAATAAGAACCCAAGTCCCTGGAGCTGTGAGGCAATATATAATGCTTTTAAAAATGTGTTTTCTCACAAATAACTTGCTGTATGCTAATGGTCTAAAATGTACACTTGCCTAACTCAATGACGAAGATCAAAGTGTCGTATGATGAAGTTGAGAGCCTCATAATATGGCAGCCAAGAAGTATTCAATCAGCAGCTGCATTTTCTATAGTCAAGCATGAGTCATCTAATCTCTTGACATTTATATGGAAATAATTGGTATTCTGTCCCTGAAGTGCTGTATCACTTAAGCCTCACAGATGGACTGTCATGTTGAAAATTATTCTACACTTAGTGCTAGGTTTCATTCATCTTGTAATATGTTATGAATTGCAGTGCAAAGTGCTTAACAACTCTATAAAGGTTGATGACAAGAACAAGAAATCTAGCACTGCGTAGTATCTTTGGCAATTAGTGCACTCTTTTATCACATGTATGGAATTTTCGTCTTTTATTCTTCCTCACATCTGTAGTGTATACAATAGTATTTTAACTTCTTATATAACATAAAAAACTGGTGGACCCTACAGGATGAGATAACAATATGTAACAAAGAAACATTACAGCACACTGAAAATATTTGATGATTATAATAGAAATTCCTAAATGAGTACAATGCCTGCAACCAAATGCAGAACAGGAGCCTCTGTCTATCTGTATATATTTTTTGAGGTTTTAACTGAAAAGTCTCAAATATACTAATGAGAGTGTAACAAGTACACAAAACAATTCTCATAATAATTCTATGCCACTTGTTAGTGTACAATATATAACAGGATGCATTCTTTGCATGCAGATTGATTATAATGTTTTCCTTACACTCAATAAGCAACATTCATTCATCCATTTATTGCAGTCACGATTAAGTGACAATAATGGCATAAAGCCATAGTTTATCACAGAAACATTGATACACAGCAGGAATAAACTTGTGCCAGCTCATCACAGACCCACAATAACATAGAAAGAACACACAGAGCATGAGTCAAACACAAGTCTCTGCGGCTCTCCGATAGCAACAGTTGTTTGCTAGACAGTGCAGTGCTGGCAAACAGTTGAAGAAGTGATTTTCCAAATACCTGCTTCTTACACATGAGGAATGTAATTCTTTGAAACAGAGGTATCACCCTGCTGGTTTTCTTTTCCATAAAGGAGCTCATGTAAGACTTCCTTATCTGTCATCCTTCGAAGTAGTGAGTGAAGATCAAGAGCCCATTCAGTAATGTCTAATGCACAGTGAATTCCTAATATTGATTTGCTTTCTTTTTTTTAATGACTGTGGCTAATGGAACTAGGCGTTTTGATCCTCTTCACTAGCTTACACTACATAGCCTTGACTAGGAAAGCCTTGAACAGAAAATATGAATGGGCAATTAAAAAAAAGGGTATCCCTTATTTTGATATTGGCAATAAGTAAAAAAAAAAATTCAGGTTGCAAATATGCACACACATCCAAGGGTAAAGAGGACACTGCAGGGCCAATTAGTCTAGCTCCTTCAGCTTGAAACTGGCTTACAACATTTGGCACAAATACAATATTACATATTACAAAAAGCAATATTTTTCTAAATAAAATCTTGCATTGAACATATGATGGAAAGTTGGAAAAAATCCATCAGAAGATAAAGTTGAGGGAAGTTACAAGCATTTTAATAATAAGTTAAATAACTGAGGAGATCTTATTATTACCTATATTGCACAACATCTGATGAGGCCTTTCCCCACTGGCCCTTAATGCAGAAACACAACTATGTGGGAGGACAACAGAGAAGCGAGAGAAAACCACCCAAGAGTAAACTCCACACAGCCAATCTCCCAGAGCTGTGAGATAACAGTACTAACTGCTATGTAAATATATAGCCCAAAATAAACAAGCTATAAACATAAAATAAAAAGGTAAGGAGCTTTAGAATGATTTAATAAATAGAACTAAGTATGTATAAAGAACTTTAAAAATATTGAGGAAATGTAGATCAGTGTGGCACAGGAAGTGAGCATCATAAAGTTTAAAAGGTAGTTTGGTAAAAAAAATTTATTTAATTTGGAAGAATCAATTGGTGGTATGAAAAAAAATAAAAAATTTTATGCCTACCAAGTTTAATCAGAAAGGGCCGATATCCAAATAGTTGTCCTGAATTTTAACTTTCAGGATAAAACATGCTGATGAGTAACATGAGCAGAGGTGTATTGCCTGTGGGTTTGTTTTTGCTTAGAATCTGGCAAATTTCATTGCTCGGTGAATATTGGAAATGCTGTTGCTATGTGACACACAACACCAACTTTCTTGGTACAAAAATAACTGTCTTCAACTAAACATCAAAACCAAGGAAACTGTTATTGACTTTGGGTGCATCGAAGAGACCCTATGTCTTGTCTCTTTTCAGGGAGTGGATCTGAAGGTGGTGAACTTGGGGGTCTACATCAATGACAGGTTGGACTGGTCTTGTAACAAAGATGAACTATATAAGAAAGGGCAGAGCAGGTTTTTTTTCTTAGGAAACTGTATTCCTTTAATGTGGGTAGCGACATCATTCACATATTTTACTACTCTCAGATGGTCAGTGTGATTTTCTAAACTGTGATGTGCTGGTCTGGTAAATTCAATTCAGGAGAGGCCCATTGAATCAACAGGCTAATTAAAAGGGCAAGCTTAGTTATGGGATGCACTCTGAACCACCTGGAGGAAGTAGCAAAGGAGGTAATAAAAAAACCCAGTTATATTATGAACAATGCTATACACCCTCTCTCTGACACACCAACACTGAGGATTTTCAGCCAGTGAATTATACACCATTTATTCCAATGGCATACATAATGCCATACTATGACAGTGACTGTAATTGAGAAGTCAGAAGTTTTTCTGTCTTTTTAGTTTTCTTCCTTTGTTAGTTATTCTGGTGTGTGTTCAGACAATTTTGTGTGTATATATTTATTCATCTACCTATTTATTTATTTAAGGAGCTTCTGTAAAAAGCCAAGTTTCTCCATGGGGACAAATAAAGTTCTATCTATCTGTCTATCTACCCATCATATAAGTACCAAAACCCTTTATTAATGAGTTTGAGTAAAGTCAGTGGTACTGTATATGTAGAATGAAGTTTTGTATTGATCTTCTGGTTTTCTGATTTTTGATTCTTAATTTTGGAATTCCGTATTGTTTGTTCTTTGGTTTAAGTAATAGAACTTAAGTAATAGGCCTGTGTGACCCCAGTTATTGAAAAAAGAAAACTGTCATTTCTATCACCATAATTTATAATGTAAACACATTTTTGGAGAGATAATATCTATAACTTATTAAATATTTAAAATGATTCATATGTTCAACTGCCAGAAAAACTGCTGCTGTATCCAAAACATCAGATGAGAAAGCCAGTGAATCCAAATTATCCCTTTACTTCCTAATATTAGTACTCACATTTCTTTTATTCCACACACATCAAGAACTCACCAAGACATGTACAAATGTCAGCATAAAATACTGATGGCCACACTGTTTTCTATAAAAATAGAATGTAGGACTCCGGAAAGAAGTTCAGCATAGCAGAAAAAAATAACTCCTATATTGAGGATCGTCAAGAGAAATTCATAGAGGAGATGGAAGTGTAATAGTTAGAAGCAAGGCAATTGGCTTAATTTGCTTAAAATGTGTGAGTTTGCAACACAAAGGCTAAGAAGTGGAAATTATGTAAAGCTACTGCATTTATTAGTGTAACTCACATTCATCCACACATCATTGCACCTTTAAATTATTTGTTTATTTTTTGTGAACTCAATTCACAGCGAAATTGCAGTTCAAATGAGACTCGTAAGAGTAACTCTGTCCTTTCGTTCTTAATTGTATTTTACAGCATCAAACTAAAAAGTGTATTGCCTAGAAAAAAATAACTGGCTTTTAAGATCTCACACTACTGTATTTCTGAATTTTCAGAAATCATGCACTAGTTCATTAAGTCTGTTAAGATGTGGAGGTTTCAAGTAGACTAGGCTTAGGAAAACTAATGAATGTTTGTATATTTATTTTAGTGCTGTTGTTGTGTTGTTGTGCACAATGGATATTGTTATGGTGCAATACAACATCATTAGTTAAAATATTGAAGTACTCTCTTATGCTTTTATCATCTCTTTGTTGGAATAATGAAACAACCACAATGGCAAATAAGAAGAAAAATGTCTGGATGTCTTCAAATTAACCCTTGATCCATCTTCTCTGGCTACAAGCCAGATATTGATTCATTATTTTAAATCAACCTTTTTTAACACTCAGAATATTTGCTTGCTTGCAGCTTTTGAACCTATACCTGTATATATATACATATATATATATATATATATATATATATACATACACATCCATCCATTATCCAACCCACTATATCCTAACCACAGGGTCACGGGGGTCCGCTGGAGCCAGTCCCAGCCAACACAGGGAGCAAGGCTGGAAACAAACCCCGGGCAGGGCACCAGCCCACCGCAGGGCTATGTATACAGTATATATATATATATATATATATATATATATATATATATATATATATATATATATATATATATATATATATATATATATAGAAAGAGTCCAAAACAAAACTGAATACTTGGAGGTAAGATGGCAGTTTTAAGGGCTGATAGAGAAAATGATGTCATCTATGCCGGAGCCGAAAGTGACATCATCAAAGTTGTAGGAGCTGGAAGTGACATCATCAGAGGTGCCAGAGCCAGAAGTGACGTCATCGGAGGTGCTGGAGCCAGAAGTGATGTCATCAGAGGTGCTGAGACCTGGCGGGATTTCCCAGGAATGGTCTGTAAGGAACTGAGACAGACAGTCAGCACACTCTGCCACCCCCTGGTCTGATGTAGTATTGCACTTATTCAAGCCCTTTAGTTGTCTCCTAATCACACATGTGTGACAATATATATACAGTGGAACCTCGGTTTGCGAGCATAATTCGTTCCGGAAACGTGCTCGCAATCCAAAGCACTCGTATATCAAAGCAAATTTCCCCATAAGAAATAATGGAAACTCATCTCACTCTGATGATTCGTTCCACAACCCAAAACTATTCATATAAAAATGATTAATACAAAATATAAAGTAAAAATACATAATACAAATTAACCTGCACTTTACCTTTAAAAAGAATCATGGCTGGTGTGAGTTTCTAAACTCATGTGGGATTCCACCCAACAGGACGAAACGCGGAAGAGTGTCCCAAAGCAATCGCAGTCTCCCAGCGCTGTAGCAGTTCGCCGTATAAGCGCATCCAAAAAGATCGCAGACATGCTATAAGCGCCTGTCATCAATGGGTCATACAAGGAACATTATAAAGATCCCGCTACAATAAATAACAGCACTGTTGCTATTTCAAGCTGAATAAAGCTGGTGTTAAAGTACTGAGACTCAGCTTCGTGTTTTGGGGAGCAAGATGGGGACTCGCATTTCACAGCGCACACACACACAGTCACAATGCTGTAGTAAACAGTATACGCTCGTAGGGATGTTGACTATATGAGTGAGGCAAGCAGACTCAGACGGAGAATAGGAGACGATTGCCAGAGAGAAAGAGAGAGACGCGCTGGGCGAGTGAGATAAGAGAGAGAGAGAGAGAGACGCACTGGGTGAGCGAGATAAGGAGAGAGAGAGAGACGTGCTGGGCGAGCGAGATAAGGAGAGAGAGAGACGCGCTGGGAGAGCGAGCGAGCGAGATAAGGAGAGAGAGAGAGACGCGCAGGGCAAGTGAGCGAGCGAGATAAGGAGAGAGAGAGAAGAACCATCAGCTCAGTTGTGATCACATGACACTCAGCAGACAAAGTGTATCCATACTACTCGTATTGCAAGACATCGCTCGTTTATCAAGTCAAAATTTATTAAAAATTTTTGCTCGTCTTGCAAAACACTCGTAAACCAAGTTACTCGTAAACCGAGGTTCCACTGTATATATATAATGGCGGACATCCTGGGCCCTTTCCCGGCCAGGATGCCCCTTTAATGGAAGGCCCGGGAGAGAGGACATTGTCAGGGCAATACCTCCCCCAAAACATGAGAGGACAACCCCACTGGCTCACAGCAGGGCCACAGGTTTGGAGCTTAGAAGATTAACCCTGTTGGGGTCTGTGGCCACTGCCTGGGGTCACCTGTTCAGTTTCTGAGCCCTGGGTTGCACCACTTCACACCCGGAAGTGCTGCCGGAAGATGATCTGGGAGCACCTGGAGCACTTCTGGGTGACCTATAAATGGGGCCGCCTCACTCCATTCAACAACATCACCTGCACATCTTTGGAATGTGGGAGCATGTTGGATTACATGGGGTTCCTACACAAATAAAACTTGCAGAATTAATGGTGAATCTAATACCATTAGGATGGTGGCACTGTGGAGTGGCTAAGGATCTATGCTGGTATCTGGAATGTTGCAAGTTAAAATCCCTTTACTTCCAGAAAGAATCCTACTCCATTGGGCACTTGAGCAGGGCCATTAACCTTAACACTTCTCCAGGGGCTCTGTATAATGGCTGACCCTAAACTCTCTAATCCAAAGGTCATGTGAGAAAAAAAATTCCCCTCGAGGGATTAACAAAGCATATCAAATCAAAAAATCTAAATTAGGCTTATATTGTTAATGCCATAAACTTTCAGTCATTCAACTTTGAAGAATTACTACTAATATAAGTCAGAATGTGCATGAAAAAGAAAGCAAAATCCTCCAGTTGTAGAAAAATCTCCCTAATTTGTACATTTACAGAAAAAGTGCTAAATCATCTGTCAGTCAGTCAGTCAGTCATTATCTACATCCTAACACAGGGTCACGGGGGTCTGCTGGAGCCAATCCCAGCTAACACAGGGTGGAAGGCAAGAACAAATCCCGGGCAGGGTGCCAGCCCACCGCAGTAAATCATTTGAGAATGAAAGGAAAATATCACACCATTTAAACTTCTAAGTCAACCATTTTTTATCTGTTATTATGAAACATGAAATTGTGTGCCTTTGAGCATTAAGTCCCTAATATGATGTCAAACGGTAAATTTAAAGGTGATTGGATGAAGGGACAATGACAGTCCTGAAATAAAAATGCCAATGTTTTCCTAGGAACACAACAGGTTACCCACGACATGAAGATTGACTCACGTGTCACTGACAATGATTTACACCCAGTCTCCTGGACTTGTGAAGCAGCAGCACTAACAAGTGTGTGTCACCATGATATGCTAAATAAGATAAATATGGAATAAAAAGATTTAAATACTGCATTAAAGAAATGAAAAGTAAAACGAAAAGGGTTAAAGCAGCATTTGTTCCCTGCAGTGCAAGTTTATTGTGTGCATAGTACAATGAAATTTTTACTTCTATACCTCACATGGACTAGTAATGTTAGTACAGCATCAACAACAGATACAAAGATAGTTAATGGATCATCACAAATTTATTGTGTACAATATTAACAACAACAAAAAGACAATAAAAACTACATCACAAATAAATGCGACATGCATATAATATATGCAAGAAACAATTTTGCATTTTCAGTATGAGTGGCTGCTGAGTAATTAAAGATGTGTGGATAAAAGCTGTCCCTAAATCTTGTGGTGTAAGTGCTAATGGTCCCAGAAAGGACAACAGAGGAAAGGGATTGTGTAAGGTAACACAGGTTTTTAATAATTGATTAAATGAACCGTCCACTATTTTAATGATCCTATAGTAGTAATAAGAGTAGTACAGTCACATGTATATAATTGCAGTCACATTTTGGATTCAACTGCATCCACAGAACTAATTATAGGAAGAGAAAAATGTTTTTGTGAAGAATGCTCAACAAATTTATGGGGTAGCACATCACATCACTAAGTTCAAATATAAGTCAGACAGATTTAACTGCAATAGAGCTAAATAAACAGTGGTACAGAAAACAAAATAAATCAAACACAAAAGAGCAATATAAACTGATGTTATGCTAAAAAAGCTTATGAGACAATCATAGTGATCAGTGTAGGGATATGGGGTTGTACATTTACTTTGTATTTTTTTTACCTATCGTGTTTGTGTAATACATTTGCAACAGTTATTCCTCAGTACTTTTGGTAAATGAAGAAGTCATAAATTAAAAACAGTGTAAATAATTTACAATAGACTTTTTGTAATAGCTTATGTAGGAGTAGGCATGCTCTTTTATGTACTGCACTAAAGAGTTGAATGTTCTCCTGTAGGAGAGGACTTGGGCCCAAAATGAGATTCCATATTGAATTAGCAAGCTCTTGTCATATTATTTTTGTCTGTTTTATTTCCTAGAAACAAAAACAACTAAATAAAAATGTTATGCTTTTTTCCTTTTCTTGTAAGCTACTTGTTAAAGAGCTTATGATTCAGCAACCAAATTACATAAATTGATTTTTTTTAGATATATTGACTGACAAAATGTCATGTTATCAGTATTATGATTTATTGGGTATTATAACATGCTGCCACAACCACTTCAGCAGTGGGGAGAGAGACAGGCAGACAAAATTATAAGAACATTACCAAATTGTTATATGATACCAGTGCAATCTTTTTAACTGCTGCATCCTTTCACTAAATTGACAGTATTTCCCAGTGAAAACATTGCTTAGATGTAGTAAATGTAACAAATAATACGAAATATATGCAAATAATTATTAAAAAAATGTGTGTAAAATATATTTATTATTTTTCAATATTATATAATATTTTGCAAAGCAAAAGTATGGACCCTTATAGATTCGTTTGACATTTCTGAGACTTTTTCAAAAAATACACAGTATTTCGAGAATTTTAGATTAGGGAAAAACCCAGAACTGAACAGGTTTCTTACTTTGTATGAACCATACCTTGTTGTCGGAAAGACTTCTATCAATCTTTTGAATATTCTTTTGAAAATTCTGTTATGTGCAGATGTGTAATTTAAACATACATATTCATATAAGCATCAGCCAGCATAAATTAGAGCTTGATTTTTTTTTTTTTTGATTCATTATGAGGAATAGAAAGTTTTGTTCCTTCTTCAACTGTTTTTGAGATTTTAATGACTGTATGGACAAAGTCACAAATGTAATATTGTTTTATAGAAGGAATTTTGATTGTAATTGCAGTCTGTCATCATAGAAGAAACTAAGCACATTATGAACAGGTTATTTTTGCAAAACTGATGAACCAGATAAAAGTTGACTAATTTGAAAATTCTAAAACAGGGACCACTGACTTTTGATAGATCAACCATCTGTGCAGCCACAGCGCAAAAAAAAGCCACCTAGGATAGAGATGGGCCAGTTGGACAGATTTGTAGGGAAACAATATGATGGCAAAGGTAAGGGTGAAGTCAGGGTGAGCTATACTATACAGACAAGCTTGGTGGTCACTTACTGCAGCAAAGTTTAGGAGAGGGCTGTGGCATTTTATCTACTATCATAAATGTTGCTATAAAAAAACCTATGTGTCAACAACCCACTGTTCATCTGAATATCTGTGTAATGTAGTGCTCAAAAAGGTGTCAGCTCTTACATACAATACATGTAAAACAACTGTCTTCAGTACTCTGTGGTTTAGGTGCTACATTTTCACCATCACCTTCAGTGGCTACTCTGACAAACAGGGACAAGGGAGATACAACTAATTTGAGAGTGATTGAAGAGGAATAAAAAAGTAACCTGAAAGCTACTCAACCAGCTTTGCAGGAGCAGACCCCCATCTTTAAGAATCACATTCAGCACCAAGCAAATAGGATCAGCACAACTGTATATGAAACAGCATTTGACCAGAAAGCAAAAAACACAAGAATGCAAACCTTGTTTCCAAGAATCAAAGTTGAGTGGCAAAAGTGAGGCCTAACTCTTGTAAATGAAACCCCATGTTTTACTACTTGGAGGCTCCCAAGACAAAATACTAAAATGAAGTCTTGCTTCCTAATTCTAGCCTCTGCAGTATTTAAGGCCTAACCACCAAAATAGTCCTTTCCCTAAACCAGCAGGCACATGAACAGGAAAGCCCAGACTCAGAATATTCCTAAAAATCTTCAAAAAATATTTTACAGGAAAATCAAAACATTTGATTTAATGAAAATAAATAAACAACTTTGATATTTTTAAAAGATTATTACAGAGAAAAATATTTTTAACAGTAAAACAATGCAGAACAAATGAGAAAACAAGGGTGTGCTTAAAAGAACACCCTGAAAAGAAAAAAAAAGTCCATATCCCAAATTCATAAACTACAAGACAATAGCAAAAGATCAAGACAAACAAAACAATGCAATTTTTACAAATGCAGACTTCAAAAACAAATATCACCATCCCAAAGTACAAAAAACACAAGTTCTGTTCCAAATAAGATTAGTACGAAGGTTTTTGGTCTATACTCATGGCAAGAACCATGAGTAGGCCAGTTCATTTTAGGTGAAGAAATGGTTTAAAAAATTTTCATTCATGAAACTAATACTCTAACATTATGTTCTGATTTAACAAGAAGGGAAATCATCTATTATTTGATAAAGGAATGGCTCGAGTAACAAAGAATATGGCATCCCTGATAAGACACACTCCTGTGTAATCCCCATCTTGACCAGGACGTGGACACTCAAACTGCCATTAATCTTTAAAGTTCCAAAAACTTTACTATACAGCAATTTAATTGTTTTGATAAAATTATCTCTAAATCCAAAGCATTTCAAAGTATTAAAATTTCTGTGATTTACTCCATCAAATGCTTTTTTCCTGATCAATTGATAAAATCCCCAGAGAGATGCTATAAATTCAAAAGTTGAAATCACATTTCGCATGCAAATGTTGTCATAAACTAACTAGTTAGGTATACCAAAGCCCTGGAGAAAATCCATACAGAAAAGACTCATGGGACGCTAGTTCTTTATTTGACCCAGATCTCCCTTTTTTGGAAGTAGAGTAATCACTGCTCTTATGTAGCTCAAAGCTAATTCACCATCTTTCAAGCCTTCTAAAAACACCACACCAGCACCCAGTGACAGCTAAAACTGTCTATAGAACTCAGTGGAAAGGCCACCGATCCATGGAGCCTTTCCTTTGTTTAATTCAAAAAGCAAATCTGAAAGGTTAGCTCAGAGTCTAATTGTAGCTTAAAGCCATTTGGAATCCTAAGAAGTCCATCAAGAAAATCAACTGTTGCAGAATTATTAATAGAATCATCCTAAAGTAGATTTGTACAAAAAGAAATAGCAAAGTCCCTGATGTCTTCAGTAGTGCACAATTCTGTAGCATCAGCATCATGTAGCATGTGGATTAATTTGCTTTGTGCTTCTCTGTTCTCCAAACTAAAAAAAAACATTTTAACATTAAGTTATTTGTATTCTGAAAATATGACCTCATTAGGACAAATTGTGCACACAACTCCAAAAATTCAGCATGGGAACGTTTTTTTGATGTTAAAATTGAACATATCTTATCATCAAATCCATTTTGCAAAGAATCCTATAGTTTAAAAATGTCTTCTTCCAGGCTTTCATCTTTAGTAAGAACTTTCTAGTGGCTTCCTGTGTACATTGTTGGCATAAAGCCATTATCTGAACTTTATAAATGTCCCACCACTGTTTAAGTGGACCAAATTTAGGTTTGGTAACAGTCCACTGCTTCCAAAAATATTCAAAACAATTAATAAAATGAGTGTCTTCTTATAGTGAAATGTTGAACTGCCAGATAGACTTAAAAGAAAGTTTTTGAGGGATGCTGACTTTCAACAACACTGAAGAATGGACAGAAAAACAAAACAGAAATATAAGCTGCCATAATAGTGTTTAGATTATGACTAGGACAATAAAACCAATGTAATTGATCAATAGAACTATCTCCACCCTATCCCAGGTGTACTGTCCAACTGATGGGAACTTATTATGATAAACATCCACAAAATTGGCCTGTTGAAACAGTTGAACAGACACACACCATTATGATCTAAAACATAAAATAATTGTATGCACAATTACATTAAACATCACCAGCAAAATCAACCATTAATAAAAGAATCCACCATCCTTCATAATGACTCAAAAAAAAAAACCAAATCCTTCCCCTTCTGTTTGTAGAAGCATAGATGTTTATAAACACCAGGGGCCTCATGTATAAACAGTGCGTACGTACAGAAATTTTGCGTAAGAACTTTTCCACGTTCAAATCGCGATGTATAAAACCTACACTTGGCGTAAAGCCACGCACTTTTCCACGGTACCTCATGCCTTGTCATACGCAGTTCTCCGCCGGTTTTGCAGACTGGCGGCACCCAGCGTCAAAGCAATGGTACTGTTCCTGTGTGGTTACTCATTATTTTCCTGACGCGGCTTTATAAACACACTGAAACTAACCGCATATTGTTTATTAGTGTAACGCATCTGATTGTAATTAACTTGTAACAATATAATGGTCCAGGGAACAGCCATAGTATTCCAAATACCATAACTGCTTTAGTGTTGTTACTCTCACTTTTCCTTCTTCTTCTTCTTCTTCTTTCAGCTCCTCTTCTTAGGAGTTGCCACAGCAGATCATCTTTTTCCATATTACTCTCACTGCACCACTCGGAGTATTTATATCACTGTATCTAAGTGTGGATCACAGCAGCAGCTGATCGGAAAGAGAATTATCGGTATACAGTTTCATGGACACGCTGTCTCAGCCACTGCAAAACGTCTTAAAGCCTTTCCTGTACAGACCTCGCGGTTCAGAAACAGTTTCATCCCAAGAACTTTAAATGCACTCAATCAATTGAACCTTGTAGAACTGTTTGTACTTATAAGTACAATCACCCCACTGTAAACTTGCACTATAGTTATAATATCGCACAACCTGAGCCACTTTATAAAGCGCGTATTTACATATGATGACGATATCCTTTTTAAGGTGAAATGCAGCAAAATATGTTTATTAAATTATACAGATAAAATTTTAACTTCATTTAAATAATCTATATTCTTCACTGGGAGTGTCGTTATGGATAGAATAATTAAACATGTACTACGAAGATATTTCAATGTTCCTTAAACGTTTTGAAGAATCAGCGCTAAGCTTACAGATGGCTTAACGTCTATTACAGAGCTGATTGTATGGCGATCGGTTACTTGGGGAAAGAAAAGCACTGACTGCAGTGACGGCTACGCCAATATATATTGAATATAAAACAGAAAGAGAAAATAACAAATAACAACACAGCTAAAAACTTTCGGCAAAAGTTAAATGCTTGTATCATGAGCACGAGGCGGCCATCCACCGTGCATAAGCTACCTTACTGACATTGGCGGGCGAAGAAGCCACCGATTCTTCCTCTGCCTAGTGCCATCACACGCCTAGAGCTGCCCCTGAGTACTGCTGCAATAAATTATTTCATCGAAGTGAAACACATGTTTAATAACGTGCTTTAACTCATATCATCATGAAAATGACATCAAGTATACATCTCAGTATTTTAGTTATTCAGAGAGCTGTAATATCACAAATGTAATGGATTCTGTGTCCAGTTGGAGGAAGAGAGCCGGTTTAAGAAGCAAGCAGTGATTCCCACACATAGGCACATAGAAGATCAAATACAAAACAAAGCATTTAACGTGAAACTGGTTAATTCAACGATTTTAAGATGAAGTTTATGATGTTCTACTTTAATGACAAAATAAACTACATGATTAAAGTGGAAATGTCGAGATTGAAGTTGACATTTCGTGCTTTTTCCCCACTGTGTGCCTTTTTTTCTCTGTACCCTAATAAGCTTTCATATGACACTCAGACAGTGGGCTACAACTCAGCTTTTCACGGCGACTTTGATATGTGACTTCTTTTTATTTCCGGCACTGCGCGATTTTGTGAACGTGAGCTTTCAAGTTTCTCCAACACGCTATATCACTCGATCAACTTCCTTTTGTTGATTATACCATGGTTTATTTGAACAAATAGTATGTTTTTCCTTTGCCTCCACTTGGTACTCGCTGAAATTCTTATATTTTCCCCCGTGCTTTTCCCATTCTCTTTTCACAGAAGGCTGAGCTTAAGGGCGATTTATATTCATTTGCATATTCAAAGAGGCGTAATTCTGGGAGGAGTTGGGGCGTTACATAAAGCGCGTGCATGAGCGTTACTTTTCACGCTGATCGGGATTTATGTAGCAGAAGAACGTGGAAGTTGGAGTATGCACAGATTCCTGCATCTGGATTTTTCTGTGTGTAAGCACATTTTGGCTTTTGTGCTTACGCCATGTTATAGTGCGAGTTCTACGCACGGCGTTATACATGAGGCCCCAGATCCTGATCTCCATCTTTGACCTGAACAACTAGCTAACGCCCAGCCACCACCTCACTAAGGTTAGTGACCTATAATTGCACACACTTTGAAAATAATATGGCCCCCCCTAGCCCAAGACTTGAGTCATGGCTAAGAAATGTCAGAACCCCATTCTCGTAACTAGTCCTTTTGATTCTGAAGATTGGAATTGGTCTCCTGAAGCAGGCTGACATTCAAAGCTTTCTGTTCTAACACCTTAGCGAATTTTGTTCCCCTTTTACATCCATTAACATTCAAACTCCTGATGTGTAAGAACTTCATGGAAAAGATGGCAGTGGGAGTACACAGTAAAATAAACCACATCAACCAGATGAGCCAACTAAAGAAATGATCCATTATTTTGGGATAAGTGACTTGTGTACTTTGCTGATGACATTTTTTAATCTAGTAGTCTCTTCATACACTATAACTAACTGACTAAAACTAGCTGCAGTTATAGTATGCTTTTTGGAATTGGAGATGTGGAGCAAAGTTGAATACTAACTTTGACCACTTTGTGAGCCGGTTTAATTGACTTAGTATGGTAGGTAATGTTACAAGATAAATTCCAAATGCATCAGACACACTATTATGGTAAAGTTGACATTAAAAATATTGAAACCATATTTTATATTTAAATTTGGATTGATGCACATTGAGATACTGAATCAAATACCACAGGAAAAAAGAAGCAATGTTTGGAAAGATTTATACTGCATAATATAAGAAAGAAAAAAATATGGATCAGCATACAATTATCCACTATTAATCTTCAGTAAGAAGATACAGATTCAGTTTCTCTAAATAAGAAAAATGATTCAGATTCAGTTTCCCTAAGTAAGAATGCACAGGGCAACCATTTCAGACAGCATGCATTAAAAGATGCTGCTACTTTCCTCCATACTGTATTCCTTTGGAATATCGTGGAAGTATCCATGCAACTGTTCTCCAGATCTGATATGAGATCTCTCACACTGTGTTTGTGCTCTACTGTGAAGCTTGTGCTGTGATGAGGAATTCTTTTTGAATTTTGTTAAGACTTTGACTATGTTTTACACACTTTGGTGATTGTTGGATTCATTTTGTTGTTAGAAAAAGCTGGGAGCATAATGAATGACAAGAATTAACTGTTCCGTATTATCTATGTGATTCTGTGTAACTGAGAAGATGAATTATAGTGTGCAGATTAAGACCCCCACAGGCTCCAGGGTTTCACATGCATATAGTTACACTCTATGAACATCACATATACAAATAAAATGATCTCCTTTTAAGATGTATGTCAGTGGTCACTCATACATTAGATCAAGGGGCAGTAATATAATGTGTTAGTATTATGAGGAAAAGCATGAAGTCAGAATCAAAATCAGTTTTATTCGCCAGTACTTAATGTACAGGAATTTGACTTGGTAGATTTGGAGCTGCTTATAACAGAACACATTATCACGTACAAATAACATAAATAGCATACGTAAAAAAGGAAAACTTCATACAAGATGTATGCACATCTCCTTCATATAAAGGAGATGTGCAAATGATGATGTGCAAATGAAAGTCAGAGTGTGTAGTGTGTAGGCACATACACAAGCATACATTGTAAAATGAATAGACCTTGACACCAAAAAGAGTTTTGGGGCAGCCACATGTATACCTGAATAAGGATGCAATGATGGAAAATTTGGTAACATAGAAGTGTACAGGTTGAGTCCAACAACAGAACTGAATATAAGTAGAGAATGATTGGCTTTTAAAACAGGTGTGACATCATCGCCAGCCAGAACAGGAAGTGGCGTTCTTGGGGCCAGAACCAAAAGTGATGTTCTTGGGGCCAGAACCAGAAGTGAGAACATCGGACAAAACCCGGACATGATGCTATCAGAATCAGGCAGAATTTCAATTGTTACTAAACATAATTGATTTGCTGGGAATGCAAACCTCTTCACAGAAGCTAATATAAGAAGTAACAGTGTCAGTCAACTAGTGAATGTTTTCAGAAGCATTTTTGAAAACATCCCAATCTGTATAGGCTAGACTAGGTGTAGCACACTCCAGGCCTCAAGTGCTGCAGTGGCTACAGGTTTTCATTCTTACCATCTTCTTAAATAGTGACCAATTTTTGCTGCTGATTACTTCTTTTAATTAACTTGACTCAGGCACCATAGTTGTTTCTTTTTCTTTAATTAGCAACCAAGCAATAATCCATCCATCCATACAATAATGAGACACAAAACAAGCCACCACATGACCAGCTCCCCTGTGCTCATTACACAATATCTGAAATTGAAGAGAGGTGATGGTCTTGGTAAGGTTGATCTATCAGGTCACCAAAACATTTTGACGGTGCTCTTAGAAAGAACAGAAAAACAACAGTTTTCGAAATGTGTGCTGTGGCAGAATGAGAGCAGCAACAAGCCACGGAATTAAATAACGGGTTTAATTAACAGCAAGAATTGGCTTCTCATTAAGAAAGTGATTGAAGTGAAATTGGTTGGAGTTTGAAGCCCCAGTTTAGCTGGTTATCTGTTAGCTCGTTTCACATCTCATTTCTGCTTGGCTGCCATTTAATGAAGAAAGGAATCAATTCAGAGGGCTGAGCTCTTCTAACAGGGCTATTAAAGTGATGGGGGAAAAAGTTAATTAGCAGTGAAAACTGGTCACTGATTACAGAAAGGGTTAGAATGAAAACCTGTAGCCATTGCGGCACTCCAGGACTGGAGGTCACCACCGCTGGGCTACACAATCTTGTAATGATTCAACTGACTCATCATTCCATGAATGAATAGATTTCTTTACTTGTTTAGTTAAAACTCTGTTACACCTACAGTCCAATAATATTGCCTAATGCTCAATGCAGTAGCACACAAAATATAAATAAATGTTATATTATAATTGCTATACGCTCTCCTAATAGTATGACAAAGAAAATCAATAACACATATTTACCTTCAGTAAGATAAAATAATATCTCTTGGCTTTGGTGATGGGTGATGATTTGGTGGGGTCTTTATTTGGTACAACATATGCATTACGTTTTTCCTCACATATGCCTGGATGCGCACCCAGGTCACACTATTAGTAGATCATCATCCATACATGAGTTGCAGGAAAACAATTATGCTTCCTGTACGTTTCTACCAATATTTACCTCTTACTTATATACTTTCCATAGACCTCATGGCTTTTTCAGATGTACAACATGAATAACATTTACAGTAAAAGCAGTCACACTCATTCTGATCTAATTTAGCTTAATTAAATGCAATTATTTTTATTAAGTTCACATGAGGATGAACTTTTACTCTGTGCTCTGTCCATTTAAATTGAGAGATGTGCGGCTGCAAGTCGTTAATTAAGAGTGGGTGAGAAGTTAATTGCCGGCTAGTGATTGCTGGCTAATTGCTGTTAACAGGCAATCAGATGGTCAAATGAGCAAACCAAGGAGTAACTTGGCATTGATCTTGTTTTGCTGGTCACTGCAACAGCACCTAGATTTGAAGATTGTCTCCTCTTAGTACTGTAGTATGCAGAGTGGTTTTTATCTGCAGCTAGTGTGGTACTATCTCACAGACACTGCAACAGATCCCAGAAGACCTTTGAACATAAAGAAAAATCATTTTAAACGAGTCAATTGATATACCAATACCAGTGCAAAGAAGCTGTGGCAGTAGGAGGTCTAACTAGCCCTAGCCCTCAGAAAACTGCAGTCTAACTGAAACTAAATTTTAGCACCAGAGGGTTGCATTCTAATTAGATGTTCTGTGCTTTTACTAGCAATATGTACAACAGCATAAATAACACAGGATGGGGGTAACTAACTAAACTAAAAAAAGAAAACTAATTAACAAATAAAAAACAATAGTAATTGGATCATTTTCAGAGGCATAATAACTGTCACTGCATCACTTGCACCCATAAAAATTCTTTATGCCTTAAAGCAGTACTTTTCAAGTTCAGTGATGGCAGCCCCCTGTGACAGCAGGTTTATATCCCAGTCAATTTCTTTTCTTAATGTACTCCTACCTTAATTAAGCAAGCTGTTATTCCTATTTTTATGTTTTTTGTGTCTATAGATATTACAAACTGGTTACACTATATTTTACTGAATGAAACAAGAATTCTCATCTGTGTTAAATGGGTATAAATGCATTGTTGTTCCTTTTAATTTTGTACATTTTCCTGTTTTTTAGGCAATTATCCTCTGATAAGCACACAAGTGGCTGTCACTGTAATAGCCGCTCCTTTCAGAGTTATTGAGTTGTTTTCACTGTTGTCTGATCTGCTCATCATTATTTTGAAAGTAAACTCCACAGATAAAGTGGACAAAATCGAAAAAAAATGAAAAAATAAACATTTAAAGATCCAGAAAAAAAGTAAGTCTTAAATTACTATAAATGTAAATATGACATGACTGCACTTTTCTAAATGCAAAGTAAAATTATAAACTAGGTAGCTAATTAAAGATTAATTAAAGGAAAAATAAATCTCACTGATTGAGAAACTGATTGAACCAAAACCTGTAGCCACAGGGGGCCCCAGGGCCAAATTTGAGAAACCACTGTCTTAAAGGGTTGGTTATCTAAGAAAGTCCTTCAGTTTCCTGCATTATCAGGCACAAAGCACATTTCCATTCCCTGTGTACACTCTAGCAACCTGGACATTTAACCATTTCTAGTATTTTCTTCCAGTTTTGGTGGTGTCCTTTCCTGTAGTTCCACTGTAGCATGCTGATGATGATATAAAATATAGTACTCCCTGGCAGTGCCCTTGTTGTTGCACAATGACCCCTGACAATATCTTGTAATATCTTTGGGCAATCCTGATACTGAACATGCTCTTCTTTTCCTTCCTCTAAAAAAATTGCCATGATGAATGACCTCTTTCCCAGCTCAGCAGGCCCAAAGATTAGATGTGTGATGTTTGGTATTATGTTTATATAACATAGTATGCATGATTTCACTTGACAAAGCTGCATGCTTTCCTTGGTGAGCTCATAAAACACAATGAAAAGGACAAACAACATAAAAAGTAAAAATGTGGAAAAGCGATTTTCAAAAATCAAAATGCAGAGACATACATCTAACTGCAGCAGCCTTTACTGAACATATTGCTGAACAGTTTAAAGATCCCTGGGTTTCTTACAAACAAAAACATACAGGTTTCTTGCAGTGACTTAAAGAAGATTTCCCCAGAGAGCAGCAATGTCAGTGCACCAGATATACAACCTGACCCCGTTTTCTACTAGTTTTAGAAATATTGGAGTTCAATTTCAAAGTCTCCATCTATTTGCAGAGTTTGCCTTTAGGTTCACGTGTTCTAGGTCCTTCAGGCAGCAGCATTGTGTCAGGAACTCGATAATTGGGTGGCAAGAGTTTTTTAGCAATAACTTTAAAGAGGGAACTTTCTGTTCAATTTTGCAACACCATGGGGCATCTAAAGCTGGCATCACACTACAAGAATTTTCACCTTACATAATCTTATGAAATGCACAGTGAGTTGCATCAAATATCTGTTATCGTTAGTTGTGTTTTGTGGCACATTCAGTAATTAGGTTATAATGCTGTTTATAGCTCATAGAACTCTCTGCAGCTGTCTATGACAAACGGATTTTACAGGTGGACTCGATGGTAACTAAAAGTAGAGAAAGAGAGAGTTTTAGACTGTACAAACAAAGGATAGGCTCATTAAACATTGGACTCATAAAGATGTCGGAGTCATGTTTTACATAGTGCTCATCCTCTTAGTTTGGTATTTTTGACTAACTACCAAAGTGTGATCTTGCAGTGCAGTATGAGTTTTAAAATCAAGATGAAGTGATCAGTCATCACAGAGCAGCACTCTAGATTCTGGGTGCAAATCTACTCATCCCCACAAGCTTTTGGACAATTCAGGAGGTCACAATGATGTCATCAATACACAGCACTGATCGACACTGACACAAGGAGAGTTTATAAAATAATAATCATTGTTACTTTCAGACAAATAAAAAGGCAATTTATACTGAATATGTTAATGCAAATGTTGAATGGAATTCTGAAAGTAATTTGCCAACAAGCAAAAAATGACATTATATTGGTAAATTATTACTCTAAAGAAATATTAACAAGAAATTCTGCTTTTTATTTTTTAGTAAAGATCAATAACATACAGACAGCTCACTGAGTTCTATGCAATTGCCCCAAGTTTCTATATGACTGGAGGGCTTTTTGAAGTTATTATACTTTTCATTACAGACATTATTTGATTTTGTGGTCCATTACCCCTTTATTCAGATTCGATATTTTCATTATAAAGTGCCTTGCAAAATTACTTGAGATTCAATTTTCATATTTTGTTTTCTTTTAAAATATTTTCAATTAAGAGGTCTTACATTTCAAATACAGCTAATGAAATATATTAACAAGTGAAAAAGTGTTTGTTTTAATTAAATAATAAAAATGCATAAATAGTAAATAAGCTGAACAAGCCTAGTCATATGATCATTATTACTTGGTATAAGTATACACTATAAATATAATTTAATGAAAAAACTAGACTTTGTTAAGATCACTAGTCACTCAAGCAAGGAAAAGAACAAAAGGAACAAAATGAAGACCATAGGGCTTTTCATAAGAATTCTTGGATCGAGCCACATATAGGAAGCATATATTTTTATATTTTTGCTTTCCCTACTCCACTATCATAAATGATAACATTGAGTAGCAAGTAAATGAAATCAATTATATATTAAAGAAAAAAAAATTCAGCTAGGCATCAGCAAGGTGAGCCAGACTACAACACTCCACTTCTACAGTTGACCAAAGTGGTGGATGTGGTTTACTACATCTGTGTTATCTGTAATCATTGATGATCAGCAGCTATGACTTTAATTTTCTAAACCCCTTGCAGTTTCCTTCCTTTAAAAATATAAAATCATAATACAGCAGAAGAAGTTTCATCGTGTAACACAAAAATACTTTAGAAAATGGTCAAGTTCTATTTTTTTTTAACAAAAAAAGGTGTTTAAAATAAGTACATATAATTCTCTCTATATATTTTTTCTATATATTTTTACCAACTACTACATTAAGTAGGATCTAGTCTTTGTATGGGATCTATATGTAAAAGTTTAACAATCTTGTGTTTCCTCAAATAGCATTTACATTCTGTATGTTGTATTATTCAAGTCATTGGTAAATGAAAAGTGTTTTTCTTCCCTATATTGATACTGTGCTCACTGATACTTGATTCGTTGTTACATTTTACTTGGCACAAAAAATTTTTGATACTGAATAATAGGCAATGGGAATATGCTTGCTATTCATTTGATTAATAAGAAGATCATCTTTCTTGGAATCAAGTTTTTTTTATTAAGTTTTATTTTAAGTATAGTACTTTCTTTTTAGAAGAGCAGAGTGTGAACTGCTAGATTAACTGCTTTATCATGTGGTACATGATGGCTTGCTCAAATTCAATTTGTCATGCTGTGCTTAAAATCTCTCTCTTTAAATGAGCTTTCATTGAGTTTGTTTAAGTTATATAATTCTGTCTAGTGTACTGCTAGACTAGAGAAACATATAAAAATAACCCAGACTGTCCTAATCTACTATATGAATATGCTAACGTCATGAGATTTTACATAAAAAAGCCAATATCAACATGGCCCATGTATAGGTAAAATATTTTAAACAGATATAATGCATAACTTAATATGTCCCCACACATGAAAGCTAGGTATTTGAAGTAGAATTGTAAAATATAGTATTGAACAATGTCATGCACAAGCAGCAAGGGCTTCTTTCAGGTCTTATAAAATGTAATCTTACTGTGAATAATTATTGAATGTATTAAGGAATTTACGAACGAGAAACCTGCAGTAGGGTTTCATTTAAACTATTTCTTTGAAAAGATGAAGCAATCGTTTTAGATTTCAACTTGGTATAATGCCATTTTTACCAACTGTTGTTTGAAGTTTATATGATATTTTTTAATTGGTTAGGTTTATCTCCCTATAGCTGTTTAGACTCACCAACGTATTTTTTATGTTTTGTAAGAACTGTATAATATGCAGGTCTGGTGTAATAAAATATAATTTGGAAAGGAGGGATGTAAATAAATGAAAACCAGAAATTGCAAATTAGAAAGAAAACAAATCATTTTTGTGAAAATCAAAGTTTACTAGGCATTGATCAATTTTGAAACTGCTTTCAGGAATGTATTATTTCTTTTCTTTCTTCACTGAATTTTGTGTCAAAATGCTGCTTGAACAGATCTCTGGTAACTGATTTTAAGGCCGGTAACAAACAATATGCGTAACCCGCTCCTACTGGGCCTGTAAATCTTGCAATGCAATTGCATAATTAAATGTATTTGTTTTTTGATATACAAGTTGATTGAAATCTAAGATTTCCTTATCTTTCTTTAATACACCAGTTAAGAACTATCAAATATAATGTGTTTCTAGTTTTTACCATCTGTGGTTTAAATTAATATAAAACACTTCTTGTGTTTATTTTGTAATCTAATTAACAATCTATTGTGCATAAACACTGCAATCAGCCAGACAGCATCAAATGGAATTCAGTCAAGATTCTGTACTTCTTTGATAAAGTCATGCTGCTTCAAAATGTACCTCTTTAAATAGGTCAATTTGCAGTTAGTTACAAAGATATATACAATATGGACATTACTTGAAGTAATCATTAGGGAAAATACTTGTGATAAAGGTCCAGAAAGCTCTAAACAAAGGTTTTGTTTCCAAAGCTAACAGCAATTCTTATACCCTCTAAGGTTAGGATGCACAGCAAACCACTTCACCTATCTCTTTTCCCTAACCACTACAAAACAGAGATTCATTTTTAATGCTCCTGCTAGTGTAAGTGTAAAGAAAATACCACAAGTGCAGTGATAAAAGTCATACTGTTAGCCTTTTGCTTAGACATAATAAAGACAACCATTAGGAGTAGTTTTTTTTGGCCAATCGTATTTTTGCACACCTCCGAAAATTTCACACGCCCCATTTTGAGAATTTGTATTTAACATATTACTTTCAGATAGAAACAACAAAACCAAATCCTATTTTGTTTTGAAAATGTAGTAGTATTATTGCAGTAGTAGTGTTTCAGTTCATACTTACAGGTCTAGCCAATGTGCAATACACTGCTACCGACTGACATTTTGATAATCAATAATGTATACATATTATTTGATTAACTTTTAGTAAATTATTATTTATAAATTCTTATTTACTTAATTCTTTTGCAATAAGTGACACAGTTACGTACGTGCCCTTCTTCTTTTTCGCACAATGCCCAGAATAGCAATTACAATTTTACTGCTCGTCTGATTTTGACAATTCTCACCTTGGAAGATTATTTGTTTCTTTAATTACTTCAGGTGAGTGTTGTCGGAATTTCACTAATAACCATCTCACAAAAACCGTGAGATGTGTTCCAAGTGCAGGACACATCACCTTTGTGGCTTCTGAGAATTCTCTTAAGATGATTGGATTCTCCCTTGCTAAGATTGCACAGCAGACTTAGGTGACCAGTAATCACTCACATTTGTCTAAGTGACTGCACGCTGTTGTCTTCTTTGTGAGATGATACCATATTCATGAAACTATGAGACGGAGTAACAAACTTTCTGAACTACGAGAAACAGTTTTGTCTGCCTCATATCACCTTGGATAATACTATCTTGGTTGTACCAGATATGTGATAAATTGTTTGACTTCACTGTAAACTGTCTTCAAAGTCACTGTTTTGCAGTTAGTGCTTCCGGAATTAGAGTTATACGAGTCTTTACTGATGACACAGCAAAAAAAATATACATGTATCTGACTTAATACTCATTATGTGTTTAAAATAGATTTGACTGCAATTCAACTCTAAGACCATCAGAAGATGTTATACTTTCCAACACATTTACAGGTAGGTATGTTGCTTAACTTATTAATCTCTACTTTGCATTAAGAATCTATTTTCCGGAAACTCCTAAACAAAATGCTGTTTTTTTTTCTCCCGAGTTAAATAATTTTCCTATTTAATCTCAACATTCATCAGCGCCTTCATATATTTCTACGTGATTCTCTTGATACAATTACTATTAATCATGAAGGCTACTCCCATTATGTTATTTTTTTATTTTCAGTCCTGAATATATTCATGTTTCCTTCTTCATTCAGTTGCCCTTTAATTCTTGATGCTGTTCTGTCTTTTTGCCTTTCCTCCTTCAACAACACTTTGACATTTTCATTTTTACCACTTCCTCAGTAACCTCAAATGCCTTTGCTGTGTCAGCATTGTACTTCATTTCCTTATGCCTCAGGTCTCATTTTCTTTTAAACTCAAATTACTTCTTTTTCTAAAAGACATTGCTATGATTTATATGATTGTGTGACCCTTTTATCATTCACACTGCATGTTTATGAAACCTCACTTCCTTGCTTGCTCCTCCTACAGGTATTTGCAAGGTAAATTAATGAGTGTATTTAAACAATTCTATAATAAATTACTACCAGTAAAATTGTTGCAATATCTTTCTTAGCAACACATTTATATAAACCAAAAATAATATGTATATACTTTTCTTTAATTTTGAATCTGCTAATCTCCTACCTGAATTTTACACAGATATTATTACTCAATTTAGGGTACCAAAATCCAAAACAAATACACATTCTGTATTACAAACACTGCCATCATACAGTAGCATTATTGTCATAATTTTCCCCTTCCCTTTTTCAAGTGAAGGTTGTGGTTGCAACATGTTAAGGTGGGCTCCCCAGCATCTCTCTTCAGACCTTCCTGCTCCTAGTACAGTTAAAGAAAAAAACATTTGAGAGTGTGCTGGGTCTACATCTGTTAGCACACATTATTTTGTGTGCTTTCCTTAGGAGGTGTCCAAGGAGTATTCTTACTACATGCCTAAACCACCTCAATTGACACCTCTTAATAATGAAAATCAGTGGTTTTGCTCTGAGGTCCTCCTGTATTGCCAAACTTCTTACTCTTCATGACAGGCTTAAATCAATAATTTTGCACAGGAACCTTATTTTGGCTGTTAGGACATACACTAACAACCATCTGGCCACAGCTCCTTGCTTCTGCTTCCACTGCCAAGGTCTTAAAAAGGAACTGTTTGATGTGTATATCCCTAACCACTCCTGAAATGTAGGGTAACTAATTCTGAAAAGAGGCATCACTTATTATTTCCAGAACACCCCTACTACCTGTCAGGGTCTTCCAGATCTATGTAGTGGGTACTCCATTTATCCGACCTTGCTTGCCACCAAGCGGTAAACAGTCAACAGCTCACCACTTATCTTTGTCTGAGTTTCCATAACATATGGCCTCAGATCAGATCACATGACTATAAAGTTGATCACTGATCTTTGGCCTAAGATATGCAGATGCCTGGTACACTTATGAGCAACCTTATTTTCTAACATGATATCCACATAAAACCAGGAACAATTAACCACTTAGATTCAGAAAATGCAGGATGTTCCTTCATATCACCTCCCAACAGTTATACTCTTCTCATAAGCTTTAAACTTTACTAATAATACTTCAGAGTCAGTAGATGGTATACTTTTGATCATTGTATTAAATGTCTCTGAAACAGCAGAAAACTCTTCAAAAAAAAAAGTTGTGAATACACGTGAAAGTTTTCACTTAGATGTTTTAAGTATCATTCAGGTAATCCACTCATGAACCAGAGCATACTCCAATTTTATGGCATCCATCTGTAATCTTCTGAATATCCTTACACCCCACTCCCCAGTAGGAGATAGACCACCCCTGATTCCTAAGTCTGTTTCCAGAAGCAAAACCAGTGCTGTGCATAGGTAAGTCTGACTATCTAGCCTGTATTTTTTAACATCCTGTGCTAGCTCTGGTACCTTCCCCACAAGGGAAGCAATATTCCATGTCCAAAGCAAGGTCTAATCTCCCACATTTGCCTGCCACCTAAACCGAGACTGCTGATGCCAGAAAAACAACGTCTGAGCAGCTCTAGAAGGGGCTCAATGGATAAGGAAAGAGTATACCTTACAGGGAACAGCCCTTGTGAATACATCTGGTGACAGAAAAGGGAGCTGTCAGGGCACCATTAATTTTTAAGACGCCAAATAAATTTGAATAAAGCATTTCAATAGACTTAACGAAGGATGGCCAAAACCTATTCACTATATTAAATACTTTTTTATCTAAGGAGATCATTCCTGTCTTGAATCCAAGAAGTCGCAATTAGGTTATGCACCAAAAATATACTATTAAATATGAACCTGTTTGACACACAGAAAGTCTAATCCTGCTTGATGATGCATCCCTTCTTATGAGATTAGCCAGGGCCCTTGACAGAATTTTATAGTCTGTACATAAAAAGTTAACTGGGATACCAGTTCTTAAGTTCAGACATGTCTCCTTTTTTGGAAAGCAAAGCAAGCATGGCCTTTCAGCATGATTACGACAGTTCATTATTTTGTGTGCTTTCCTTAAATATTGCCAATATGTCAGCACCTAATAAAGTCCAAAATGTTTTAAAAACTCATCTGTCAGGCTGTCTATTCCAGGTGACTTTCCCAAGTTCTTTTTCTGTTGTTGGAATTTATGTCAGGTTGTCAAAGAGGCTCCTAGTCTCAGAAGTACCTTACAGAATAGCTTTCTTTAAAAATTCAGTGCTAGAGCACTGACGACCACTGGCTCCTCAGTGGTGCACCCATCCTCATTTTCAGACAGTGAATCACTTTACTACATGAATTTTTTTTTTTTTAATTTTTATTAATTTTATTACATTCCATACATAGTAATCAAGTTTTTACAAAAAAAAGAATTATGTTAAGAACAGATCGATCCCCACCCTTGAGAGAGAGAGCAAGCCAAACGGCATACAAATTTTACAGCTTTTAAACATACCTAAATTAATAAATTCTCTATGCTTCATGAACTTATTTTAAAATATTACTGATTAGATCCTGCCATGTTTTGAAAAACGTCTGTACGGATCCTCTAACTCAGTATTAGATTTTTTCCAATTTCAAATAATATAACACATCAATTTCCCACTGACTTAAAAGAGGAGAGTTTGGATTCTTCCAGTTTATCAGAATAAGTCTGCGTGCCAAAAGTGTAGTGAATGCAATCACAATTAGTTTGTCTTTCTCCACTTTAAGCCCCTCTGGAAGAACCCCAAACACAGCTGTTAATGGGTTAGGAGGGATTGTGAGTCCAAGGCTATCTGAAAGGTAATTAAAAATTTTTGTCCAGAATAAAGTTAATTTGGTGCAGGCCCAGAACATGTGACCTAGTGAGGCTGGAACTAGTTTGCAGCGTTCACAGGTTGGATCATGCCCTGGATACATTTTGGAGAGTTTTAGTCGAGACAGATGTGCTCGATAAATAATTTTAAGTTGTATAATTGTAGTCCAAAAAAATTATTGAATCCTTGCATGCACAAGAGCACCATGCAGCCATCTATCAAATAAGTTCATAAAATCTTGCTTCTTTGCTTTTAAATTCTCAAAAACACATGAGCTGTTGCAGAGGTAAAAAGGAGTTACTCATCGATCTCTACCTCTTCCAGAAGAACTCAAAAACTTTGAGGAAATGGGCATCCTTTAGCAAATTGTTATTGAAGTGCCATTATGAACGAAAAGACGGTTGAAACAGAAGGGAAACTTTGAGAAGGACAAATTGTGATCAGAGAAACCAGAGGGTTGAATGGAGCAGTTTGGTATAAGGTTTCTGTGGTGAATGAGACAATAGACCCTATCTAATCTTGCCATTGAGACTGAACCCGCAGAACCTTTTACCCATGTGTACTGTTGAATGCTCGGATGTAATACCTTCCAGATATTGAATAGGCAGGCCTTACTGAAAACTGACTTCAGGTAAACTGCTGAACTGGGATGAGGCCCCAGGCTGTTTCTATCTAATATCACATTGTAAGTGCAATTGAAATCTCCTCACACAAAGACAAGATCTTCATCCTTGTACTGCAACAGCAATGTCATTCAGCAAAGAAAGAAAATTGCAATCGCTCCCCACCTTCAATAGTAGCATAAAAGTTTATAAAGACCCACATTTTCCCCCTAAGCAGGCTTCTACCTTTAGCAGTCTTTTTTTGACCACCTCTGTCATGCTGAGTTGGATGAAAAAACAGCAGAAAAGAGGATAGAGACCCTTGTGCTAATACTTGACCTGTGACTTGAAAACACCTGCCCCTGCCAACCTTTATGCTAGTCTGCCTGGTTATCAGGATCTATGCAGTTTTCCTGAAAAAGTATAATGGTAATTTTGGTTTTCTTTTCAGATAATCCAAAACAGCTGTCTGTTTATTTACATCTTGACATCCATTGATGTCAAGTGTACCAAAGTTACACAAAGGCATCAAAAAGTAAAAAAAATCATGGAAATAAAATAAAATTCAATAAAGACATGGAAAGACATTTACAGCAGTGCATCATTGTAGTTTGGGGTTGAGGGAGCACTTAACTCTACTCATGACATTTTTCATATGCATAGCTTCTGTCCTTTTTAACCCAAAAGCTATAGCCTGGCGTAGGATCCCCTTAGCTGAACACAAAAACGGCTGAATATCAAGGAAACGGTGACTAACTTTTAAACCCCTTTAGACCTCAATATACTTCTAGAAATGGATTATGTTCTCATTACTGTAGCTGCTGTGGAAGTTCAGCTGAGATGACAGACTATACCTCAAAGATGTCCCTGAGTTGCTGCTTTCTAAATGGGTTGCTTAGACTGAGTATGAGCTTTTTTTTTGCTTTATGGCTACTCCACTATTAGCAGACCCGTGTTTTCTTATTCTTTTTGTAGGCTTTACCCACTCTGTTTCTTCCTCCATTTCCTGGACTGCACTCTTGCTGTTTTGTGCTGGAGTGCTATCTCCTCGATTTCACCCTCAGCACTTCACTCAGGAGTTGAGAGAGGCAAAACAGAAGTTAAGGTAACATGAATAACCACACCATTCTGTACAAGAATGTGTACCAAAGTGTCATAATACAGAAAAGCAACAACAGGTTTATTCATCCAAGAGGCAGATTGAATATTCTTTCAGCCAACTAACTTGCCGACAGCCACTACACATGACTCAACTGAAACCATTGGATCAACAAGTTACTGCACGCCATGCCTTAAGTTTATGAAGTTGTGTGGCAGCAAAATAGGCAGAATTTCACTCAAGAGCAGCCATTATGACCAGAGCCCATTACAGTACTAGAACAAGTGAAAAAAATAACCTCTGGCCAAAAAATGAACCCCTACACATTAAATAAAAATAAATTAATAAATGGAAATAAGATAAAGATAAGAAATACTCACAATGTGACTCTACGCACTGCCACCTCCCAGTAACCCACAGACATTCCCAAGACAGACCTACGTCTACGTCTACTACACCCATTAAACAAAAAGAAGAACAGTGTAGAAGAAAATCGGTCTTTGATAAATGACTAAACAAATTATTAATTAGAAATTGTAAAAATGCTGACTGTGGAATTGATGTACAAAAAATGTTCAAAATACAGATGTAGTGCAGCATAGCATCTCTTGAATGTCAGTGTTTGCCTTCAAATATTAAATATTTCATATAGGTTCAAATTATATTTGAATACCAGTGTTTTTTCTATCAGCCATAATTGAAACTACTTACTGAAAAACCACACAGGAAAAGCTACAAAAAATAAACAAAGATTGCTGATCTTAACAAAAATGCTGGTTCTGATTTGATTTAATCCTTTACTTTACAGGCTTTTAGTGACAGGAGCTTGGGAGAGAAAAGAGCACAGAGAGAGGCAGATAAAGAACTTGAGTCAATCGGTCATTTTCTAACCCGCTTTGCACTGAACAGGGTCGCAGAGGTCTGCTGGAGTCTATCCCAGCTAGCATAGGGTGTAAGGCAGGAACAAACTCTGGACATGGTTCAAGTTCACTGCCAAATGAACACACACACATCCCAACCACACACAAGGGCCAAATTAGAAAGACTGATTCACCTAACCTGCATGTCTTTGTATTGTGGGAGGAAACCGGAGCACCCGGAGGAAACCCAGGCAGACACAGGGTGAACATTCAAACTCCACACAGGGAGGACCTGGGATGCAAACCTGGTCTCCGTACTATGAAGCAGCAGTGCTACCACTGCCCCTCTCTGCTGCCGATAAAGGACTTGTGCTGTGCTATTGTGATTTTGTTTTTCATATCTTTGTGTGTGTATATATTCACATACAGTATGTAATATGTATATATGTATGCAGGATATATATATATATATATATATATATTGATTTGTTTGTTTTCATTTATTGCTAGTTTGTGAATATTTGCTGCAGATATTGTTCTGTATGTGTCTTTTGTTGTTTGAGGCATGGTAGATCCCATATTGTCCAGTTCAAAGAATTCATAAGCACTAAAGGCATTTCACCCGCTCCAGAATTTTTAGTGTTTTAGAGAAAAAAAGAAAAAAAAACCTTGCAGGACATTTTCCTAAATGTAGATGATTTACCTGACATTCCTTGTCACAATTGTAAGTGGTGAGCAATCATTCTCAGGCTAGTGAAGAACAGACTAATATTCACAATGGGACATAAAAGACTGAATCGTCTGATTGAAGACTTTGAAAACCAAAAAAGTACTTGTGTTCATATACAGAAAAACCTTTGCAGTATTTGATATTCCTGCTTTTTTAAGCATTTGCAATGGAGTTCTGTAGTTGACTTTTCAAACCTTGGTTTGTGATGGTTGCTAAACTTGTCATCTGTCTGTTTAAAGATACAAGCTTTGATACAGCATACTTTGTCTCTCATAATTTCAGAGAGTAAACCCATATCTTTTCTGTTCTTAAGATTTTTGCCATTGATGTTAAAGCTATGAGTCTGTGACAGTCATTTACTTTACTTTGTGTGACTTTGAGATCCTGAAATGGATATATATATATAGCACTCATTGTATTTTGTGTCAGTAGAGCACCTAAAAATGTCTCTAGCTCAGGAGCTCCAACCCTCCTTAATCTGACCCTGGCTCTGTGGGTCACCCGGCCCCAAGCACTTGCCAGTGAACAGCAGTCCCAACCCTGTACCAGGCAAAGTTTTCTTAGACGTAATTACAACATCCATGTGGGTCAAATTATAGATTGTTCATTGTCTGGCCTCTCCCTTTAGACCAATTTGGCCTATGCAACCCTATCAGAAGCCTCTGTCTCCAGAGAATATACTGTAACTGTTAAGGATCACTAAGGTAGACAGGCTCCACACCATGCCAAGATCAATAATGTGAATAAATTAATAAAACTGCTAAATAAATAATTTAGTTTTAGCAGAAGTGGAGGATAAAATGTTAGTTAACGTTTATCACTATTGCTTGCGAAAGGCAAAAATCATGCAGCTTAAATGATGATAGTGTAATTAACATTTTGTTTTCACTCCAAAACTCTTTGAACACAAATGTGTTAAATGTTCATAATCTCTAGTCTTAACCATGTTTTAACATGTATATGTAAAATTTGTTAAGATTAAAGAGAAATTCTATAACGCTATTTACTTTAAAAATGTTCATGTAAATAGGCACACTTCATTCACAGCACAAACTGCTATATCAGTAGAAAACCAGCTGTGCAAGCATGCCAGATCAGTGAGCATAGATGCGGGCTTAATTCCACATGTCATTTGTTTGTGTGCCAGGAATAATGTAGGCAGTTACTGAAATAGCTGAATATGTAGTTTGGCAAAAATAAATAAATAAACAAACAAAAAAAGCAAATTAGTGGCCAGATTTAATAAATCACAGGGTCTTAAAAACAACACATTATATGATACATACAGTATACACTTTACTAAGCATGCACAATAATTCATATATATGAGGAACACTTCCATAATGGACCCTTTGCACACGTTGCTTTCTGAAACATTTGGGTGGTGGTGTTATAATTTTTTTGTGAATAATTTTAAAGTATTTTTGTAATGTTTTTATTTTTTGATGGTGCTGTTTTTTATATTTAATATGGTTTGATCTTTGAGATTAAAAAAGCCCCAAAATCCAGGGCTGGCATTAAAAATAAAATGAATTCAGTAGGCAGTTGTGTGACTATTGTATAGTGAATGTTTTAAGAGTTGGCACTACCATTTTTAATTTAAATACATACAGTATCACACGTTTCAATAACCTACAGTACATGATTTTGAATGGATTGAACATATTTGTTCATAAATAAAACAAAAAGAAAATTATAAAAATACCCAGATTATGAAAACATTTGCAAACAAGGCACAAACAGTAAAGACAAATTACCAAAATCCTGCCATCCTTGCTTGTGACTGATTGTGAAAAACATTTACATATTTTAAAGGGGTATCATATCCTTCTTTAAAAGAAAACATTCTGTAGTTTTCAGTTGAACTGTCAAGGTGATGTACAAGAAAGAATACAAGAAAAATGGACCAGGAGATTTCTTGATTAACCAAGCCAAAGTTTGAAACTTAAGAGTAAAATGTATCTATGTCAAGCCCCAAAACAGCAATCTTAAATCGCAGTCAAAATTTTGAAACTGCAATAAAAAGATACACAGCAAGGTTTTATGGTATAATCAGGAATCTCAGATAACCAGGACGTACACTGTGTCAACCTTAATACTGTCTCAGAGATTTAATGTGCCACACACTTCCTGTCATCCATGCTTTGAATATAACTGCGAACGGACGCCATTCACTAGTGTTTATTAATGGTATGACTTCTGGTAGAAGTTGCAGGATGAATTCTGAAGTGTACAAGGCTATACTACCTGCTCGGATTCAGCCAAATGCTGCAAAACTGTTAGGGCAATGCTTCACAGTACAGATGGGCAATGATCCAAAGCATACTGTGACAGCAAACCAAGTGCTTTTCAAAGCAAAGAAATTGAATATATTTCAAAGGCCAAGTCAGTCAAACTGATCTCAACCCAATTGGACATGCATATCACTTGCTGAAGACAAAACTGATGGCAGAAAACCCAATGAACAAGCAGCACTTGAAGACAGCTGCAGTAAAGGCCTGCCAAAGCATCAGTAGGGTGGAAACCCAGCACTAGGAGATGGCCATGGTTTCCAGACTTCAGGCAGTCATTGACTGCAAAGGACTTCCAATGAAGTATTGAAAATGATTATTATATTCATGATTGTTAGTTTGTCCAAATACTTATGAGCCTCTGAGAAGGGGAGGAGTATGTCTAGAAATGTCTTTCTTTTCTAAATGTTTTTGTTAAATGCTTTAAATTAAACTGCTTTATTTCAAAGCCAAAATGATGAAAATTGTATCACTAACCGAATACCAACCACTGCACCATCATGCCTATGTGAGATCAAAGAAGAAAGAACACAATCAGAAATGTGTAATCATCAAAAAATGCATAGGTCTTTTAAAGGCAGAAAATGGCATTTCATGATTGAGGCCTCACACTGGCTCATATTTTTTGAAGTTGTGCAGAAGGCTCTCCAAACTGTCTCAGCTGATGTTTTGCACTTTTTCTTCTTTTAAAAAGATAGAAATGTCTTATAAATTGTAATAAATATTTTGTTATTATTATTAATTCATAGAGTCTCCTGTGTTTGGGGCTGGGGGGCATCAGGATCCTTTAAGGTTTGTTTTTTATCTCCATGTGGCTAATTATACAATACAATACAATTTATTTTTGTATAGCCCAGAATCACACAAGGAGTGCCGCAATGGGCTTTAACAGGCCCTCAGCCTTGACTCTCTAAGAAGACAAGGAACAACTCCCAAAAAAACCCCAGTAGGGTAAAAATGGAAGAACCCTTGGGAAAGGCAGTTAAAAAAGAGACCCCTTTCCAGGTAGGCTGTACACAGAACAGAACCAATCCTCAATACAGTATAAAAATAAAAATTTTAGAAATATGTATTATGTATGTAGAATTTAACAGTGGATGACATCACATAATATGATTTGGATTTGTTTAGAGTCCTGGAGACCTCATCCATCAAGCTGCTTCCCCCATTTGGCCATTCCACAGCTGAAACAGTGCTGGGCCAGCCAATCCCATGGAAGGACCTCTCTTTCCCATGATTCCAGCGATCCTCCATCAAGGATGACTTTACCATAGGCAGCTACAACAACTTGGCAGGTGGGCCATGGCACCAAGTGCCACATTTGAGTACCGAGAAGAGAAACAGAATAGGTGAGGGTTAGTATCAAATTATAACTATCATGTTACTTATGTTTTAGTGCTAATGACTGACAACAGAGATGCAGTCTGTACAGTTAATCAGCAGCTCTAGTCAGGATACGCTAAACTGAAGTAGTGAGTCTACAGCTGGGATTTAAAAGCTGAGACTGAAGGGGCATCTCTTATAGTAGCAGGCAGACCATTCCACAGTTTAGGGGCCCTGTAACTAAAACCTCGCCCTCCTACTGTTATTTTATTAGTCCTTGGAATCATAAACAGACCGGCATCTTGAGATCTTAATGTGCACTCTGCTTTGTAAGTCATGATAAGTTCAGACAAGTAAGCCGGACTTTGGCCATTTAATACTTTATATGTTAAAAGGAGGATTTTGAAATCTGCCCTAAACTTAACCGGGAGCCAGTGTAAGGATTTAAGAACTGGAGGTATGTGTTCGTATTTTCTTGTTCTTGTGATAATTCTTGCAGCAGCATTTTGGATTAACTGGAGGCTGTATAAAGAACAGTTTGAACATCCAGTGAACACCGCATTGCAGTAGTCGATCCTACTAGAAATAAATGCATGAATTAATTTCTCAGAATCCTGTTTATTTAGAAAGCGCCTTAATTTCCTAACATTTTTAAGAAGGAAGAAACATTGATTTGGACAACTTTGTAATATGTGCTTTAAATGACATGCTAGAGTCAAAGAGAACTCCAAGATTTCGGGCTGATTCAGTAAAATTAATGGTGATCCCAACTGAGTTAAATGCTGACAGAATTTTGTTGTGATCAACGTCATTCCCTCCAACAATTAACATCTCTGTTTTATCTGTATTTAAAGACAAGTAGTTCTCATCCATCCACTCCTTTAATTCACTAACACAACTAATTAAAGACAACATTGGAGAAACTTCATTTGATCTAAACGAAAGGTATAACTGGGTATCATCTGCATACAAGTGAAAATTAACATTTTGTTTCCTAATGATAGATCCCCGTGGAAGTATGTAAAGTGAAAACAGTAAAGGTCCCAGTACTGAGCCCTGCGGGACACCATATCTCACTTCTGTGTATAATGATGGAGTACTGTCAGCACATGTCTGTACATATTGGAATCAATTTGATAAATAAGAACTAAACCAAGCGAGCACGGTGCCTGTAAGCCCAACATAATTTTCTAGCCCGTGCAGTAAAATAGAATGGTCAATGGTGTCAAATGCTGCACTTAAGTCTAGCAACATAATTATGCATGCATAGGGCACATGCCTCCTTTTATATTGACGTGGAACTCGAAGATCAACATACACATTTGGCGAGAGAACCTACATTATTTATCTGTATCTGTTAAGTCCCACAGAGTCTGTAATGCAAATGATCAGCGTTATATACCCCGGAGAGCGGTCCCACCCAGCGTTAGCTGTTATAGCTCCTGGGGCTGTTGCATTTCCCTTGCAAAGCATTATGGGATGCTGGTGAAAACAGTTCTTCTAAACCGGCCAAATTATCAGTAATAATTTGACAAACAAGGGTGAAATTTGTGGCATACTGGAACACTGACTATAGTTACTTGCAACTTTATAGTTGCTATTTCTATTTCAAATTAACTGAAATTACTTAATAGGTTTTGCTTACTTTTTGTTACATTATATCCATGAGAAAATAGCAGTTTATTTTTATAAAGTAATTCTTTGTAACTTGTCTTCTTATGAAATACATATTTTAAGCATACTAGTCAATTACTAACAAATAGACTACTATAATTATAGTGTTTTATAATCAAACATAGTATCAATTTAATTGTAAAAGAATTTTGTTTCATTTCAAAAGCATGTATACTGTTCTATCTACTCACAATTACCTTGTTTCTTAATCAAAATATAATATTTTTTACTTAAATGTCAGAAGAAAAATATATTTTTATTTTTATTCATGTGGGTATTGTGTTTTAAAGTATACATGATATAAATAAGAAAGAGAGCTCTAAAGGTCTTCCTTCTTCTAATTGTTACATATTGGAAACATTTTTGCAAAGCTTTTGATTTTACACAGCAGCTGGTGGTCTTACAAAATAGGGAGACATAAAATATTGGCAGTAGATCCGAACATTTCTGGCATTGTATAAATGAAGTACCTCAGAACCCAACAAAGCTAAATATTAATAAAGAAAAAGAATACAATGAACAAATGATCAGCAGAGAAGCCAGACAAATATATTAGTTTTATATTTGCAATTTTTAAAATGTGCATTATATTACTCTGGAGACAACTGTGGGTGTGCCAGAAGTTGCTATCTTGTGCTATCTTGTTAAAAACCACATAATCCTGGAACACTTTACTTTAAAGGAGTTACACACATAGCGGTCAAAAATGATTTGCAAGATGGTTCACATTAACCAAGCTAAATCTTTCTAGATATTGTGTCCCATTGTTTGAATCAGTCCTAAGATTGAGGTTGAGTGACATTCATCATCTCTCCAAATCTGGTTGGACATTGGCAATGAAATCTGTCTCATGACGCAATGATTTTCATTTCACTTGCAAGGAAAGAGTGTCTCTTTCTTCAAGAGATAAAAAAAAAAACATTTGCCATAATATGGTAGAACTCAGTCCAACACATATGATAGACTATGAAATTGCACTTCATGACCATGCTTTATCTTCTTCTCCTACTGTGGATTATTGCTACATGATAGGCCTTGTACAAAAATCAAAAGATAAGTTGAAAAGGTTAGTCTGTCACTGCTAATCCCTTGAAAATGTATTGGATAACCTACTGAGGCATGGTGTAAAAGCAATTAAAAGAAATACCTGGATGAGATACTGGGACAACTTAGCTACTGGTTAAACAAAGGAGCCTAATGGACTGAATGGTCCTCTCTCATTTGTCAGCTATCTTAAGTTCTTATGTACAAGTCCCCAGCTGAATGCAGTAGACTTCAAGTTTTTACTGGGAAATGAGAGGGAGAAATGTAACTTCATGCTTAAAAGTGAAAAACGTAACTATTTTTATTCAAAACTATTTCACATGACTGAGGATAATAGAGCAGGAACGCAAAGGAGAACCGTGTATTAATGTTATGTTTTTCCAGCCAAGACTGTCATTTCTTATTTCCAACATAAGTCTGGGGAAAACTATCTTGAATTCTGGGGAAAACTGATATTGGTTTTCTGTGATAATTCATATCAAGAACCAAACATTGTCTATCACGACAATACAGTAGGCTTCCAACGTATGATTACTCTTTTTGCTACCTTAATATTTAGTAACATATTATTGGTAAAAGATTCATGTAGATATACCCAAAATACATTTTATTATTTTAGAAAGAAAGAACACCAGAATCTAAGTATCTATATTCTATATATCACAAGACAAAAGGTCATCAGTACTTAGTACCAGATTTTTTAGGCTATAGGCAAACAATCAACTTTGTATTTATGTCATCTGATCCGATGCTATATATTTTGGAGACGTGAGTTGAGCTTTCAATTGACCCAATCATTGTCTTAAGTAAAATGCAGGGTAGATCTGCTACACAGACTGATATTAAGGCACCCTAGGAATGGCTTCCATATGTAAGCTTGACATCAGGTGATTTTCTCTCTTATCCTGGAGAAGTTTGTATATATGAAGCCTGAACGAATCCTGTTGAAAACTTCAATAGTTTAAGCAGATAAAAGAACTAGAGGCTGGAATGTAGCAGCCATAAGACCTGTAGGCGATATCAAAAACTTTTCATATCATTACATTAAAGAAGACAGCATTCACACTGAAACATGCCCCTGTAGTTCTGGCTAGCTTATATATTCTCAAATGGCACAACTGGGAGGTTAGTTCATCCAATATTAAGTATTGTTAATTAATAAAAATATACTCTTATTCTTGAAATAGAAGAGATGCTGCCGAATTTACAAGGCACCATTGGATTAACACTTACAGACCAACATTTTAAACTTATCTTTTATCACTTTTAAACCACTCGTGCATGCAAATGATGACATTCCATGTGTATCTCTGTTGAACTCTCTGAAGGTACACCCAAGTGCTCACACAACATCGTACTATTCATTTAAGATGGTAATACTGAAATACCCCATCTCAAAAGTTAAAGAAGAATTTGCATTAAAGTCCATCTCTGAAGAAACAGTTTGTACTTCAGGCTGACTTTTAGAACAAACAAATGTTACACAAATCATGTTATCCACATTTTAAAAATGGGAAAATAGGCAAAAACCATTTTAAAACTAAAAAGATAGTAAGAAAATTTGTAGTCTCAATACTGTAGTATAATGCCACTAACAGAACAAAAATGAATTAAAATTAAATAAGGTATTTAAAGGTTATTATGCAATAATATTATAAACATAAGCTATAAATAAACATACCTTTAAGAACTTTTATGGAAAAACTCTGACTCGCCAGCATTGCACAATTGCATTGCTTCGGGTGGTGGTATCAAATCTATACAAAGCAATTATTTTCTTGTCCAGCTGTATATTCAAGCCAATTTTATTAATAACTTTGAAATCAAAACTATTGTCACTAGTGTGGCCATAAGCAACATACTACTAAAAATAACTGCAATACACTTATAGATCTACTTTTTCCAAGCAAAATAAAACAATCCCAAAGGGTACAAATCTTACAGACAAACCTCTAGAAAACCACCAACTCAATATTTAAACAAATGCACCTGAAAAGTAGCTAGAAAAAATGTTGCTTTCCATTGTTTCACAGGGCTGGACAGGTCTAAGGTCAGACAGTCCTTATTTAATCTTAAGGAAACAATTAATGTAATAAACACCTCTTCAATGCCAGTGCACGGATATACAGTATTATCTCCTGATACAGAAAAGGCTGCAGATGAAGCTGAATGGAACTAGTTATTTTTCACGCTGAGTATGTTTGTGTATGAGTTTGATTTAAAAATCACTGCCCTGAAAATACTTTTGTATTTAAATTCCAAAATGTATTGCTTTTGCTCCAAATTGTGCCACAAGATGTCCTGTTCACTTTATCGTCATCATTAATGAAAACCTACATACAGTAGATTCAAAAAGTGATCAACTCCCTTCACTTTCTGCACACTTTCTCTATCACAGTTTAGATTTATTTTTAAATGGCTACATTTGTCATTTTTGCCTATCAATTTACACCCAATAACCCATAATGAGAATGCGAAAACATGTTTTAGAAAGGTGTGCAAATGTATTAAAAATCAAAACCTGAAATGTAACCATTTCAATATAACTATATATCTCAAACTACATGGTGACTTTAGAATAGAAAAAGATTACAGTATTTCTGCTTCTCTGCATGCTCTGCTGTGCTTCATATTATTCAGAAACTATCATAGCTGCAGTAGTTTCAAGATTACTGAGAATGAAGTACCAATATAAGTAGAATTTTTTAAGTCATTGCTACCATTTGTGCTGTTAAACATACATGATGTGTTTTGTTGTTCCTGAAATATCTAGCGGAAATATCCTGCATATCCAGGCATGAGCATGTAATATAAACTATTAGCTGTGACGTACAAGCTAATTTAGATTCATTTTCTACATTATTTTTACAGTTAAAAAAACAAATTTAATCTGAAATCTGTTCAAGATAAGACCCCATTGTTAGAGATGATACCTCCAAACTAAATTCTGTTCAGGATAAGACATCATTGTTAAATATGATATCAGGCATCAGCCTTCCTAAACTACAGCTTCTGTCTTAGCCTTGAGCAAACACTCTACTGAACAAATATTTTTGAAATTCTCACAGAAACCTTTGGAATATCAATAGGCCCACATTGTTCTATCACTCCCTTTATGGTTATGGTTTTCTTTTCTAGTTCTTCTGTAGTGGCATTCTGCTCCACCACTGCCTGGTCAAAGCCCTGTCCAGCTACGTGTGGTGTTTGAATGTTGGAATGAAAGTGGATACCCCAAACTGCCACAAGACCCATCCATCCATCCATTATCCAACCCACTATATCCTAACTACAGGGTCACGGGGGTCTGCTGGAGCCAATCCCAGCCAACACAGAGCGCAAGGCAGGAAACAAACCCCGGGCAGGGCGCCACATGACCCACTGTGTCTAATCATCTAAGAACATGTTAGGCAGAATACACAGTGGAGGCTAGATCATCTTTTGACCTGGAGCCCATATTTAGCTGTCCAAAATATGTCCCAAATCATTTGTCTCAGTCAAGACAAGAAACAGACCAAGCATGTAAAGAATAGGGTTTAGGGCTATTGCCAGAAGCTGGAAGGTAATCCCCCTACATAAGACAGTTTTGGAAGAACCTTCAATTGTGTAGATCCTATGTTGTGCTAAAAGCGTTAGGCCAGAGTGTCACTTGGGCAACGATATAGAGGCGTCTCATTTAAGACCCAAGGTTTACTTAGGCCACAGTATAGGCATGTCTTATATAAGCATCAGGCACAAGCATTATCCAGGCAACGGTGTAGATGCATCTTCTTCTAACCTCATAATAGCATCTTGTAAGAAATGCCTTTCATCATCAGTGATGACAAAGACTTCAGGCAGAAAAAAACTGAAACAGTCAATGAAACCAAAAGTGATTCTGGGAATCCGAAAGTGACACTCGTGTCAATTGCACATGTGCAGTGTGGTCTTCATATAATTATTATTGTTGTTGTTATTATTATTCATATTTGCATTGTTATACCTTCTAAACTTCTGACTTTATACTTATAGTGTTTTGCACACTTTACAGTAGAAAGATGAGATTTAATAAAAATGTAATTTTTCAGGCCAAAAAATTATTTTCTGAGAAAAATGTAATACTAAGGAGGTTACGAGGGGCCATGAGTTTTTGCTTAGGCCTTAAAGTAATTTTGTGGACCTGGAGAACAGGTCATGAATGCAGAGTTCTAGAAGCTGACGTTCCATACTATTAAATTCCATACTTTAGGGGGAAAAGTTGATGTTTTACAATCAATTTAATGTGGATGTAGAACTTTACTTAAGGTGGATCACACTTGCTTTACAACAGTGCTTCAAGGCACAGCCAATGGTTGCATCTCTGTTGTCACCTAAAGATGGCCTGCTTTAAATGGTATGGTCAGGTCAAAAATAAGCATAACATCCAATTTGCTAACTCACAATACACTCAGTAATGTTCACCTTCCATACCTGCTTACTTATTTGCAAAACCAAAGCATGAGTTAGCACCTTGGTTAATTCACAAATTCACATACAACTGCTCCTTGGCCAGGTGTTAAGCCTGTGCAGTGTATCACCTTTTCACGTACTGCAATGTGCAAAATTTCGTCTGATGAGGATTACTGTATTTGTTTTAGGATTTTTTAGAACAGCTGGAAAACATTTTAGTACCTGATCACATTTAAGGCAGTTGGTGTTAGCAAGCAGACTTAGATTGCTTAACAACATGAAAAAAAATCTAATGAGAAAATTCAACAGGACTACTCCAAAATCCCTAATCAAAGTTTTGCTTGCATATGTAAACTTAAGCTAACACCTCTATTAAACATGTATGATTTTTTATAGAAAGAAGGAGTTCAATTTTCACCTCATTTAATTTTATTTTTTAAGAAGAGTATGAAAAGATTTGCTGACAATATGATTGTTAGGGATGCACCGAGTGCATGTTTGTGGAGACTTCTGCACATAATAATCTATACTAATAAAAGGCAAAGCCCTCACTGACTCACTGACTCTGTCATTCACTCACTCACTCACTCACTGACTCATCACTAATTCTCCAACTTCCCGTGTAGGTAGAAGGCTGAAATTTGGCAGGCTCATTCCTTACAGCTTACTTACAAAAGTTGGGCAGATTTCATTTCGAAATTCTACACGTAATGGTCATAACTAGAAGCTATTTTTCTCCATTTACTGTAATGCTGCGAAGCGCGGGTATTCTGCTAGTAATAGTAATAATTAAAAAAAATGACAAACACTGATGATTTTCAAATTCACTTACAGTAGACCAGGCAACACTGAAAAAATACAATTTCACAATGTTAATTTTTATACCGGTAAGTATGTCTTAAATTATTTTATTAGCTATGCTTCCAAGCATAGCATAGCCTCGGTTTTATTTGAAAACATTGCTGAACATTTTAATGCATAATCTGAGCAAGTAACTTATATGCATATGAAAGAAGCAGCTTTGTTTTGCTGCAAAACCAATGGAAGTGGTATTATGAAACAATGTTATAAATACTAATTCTTTTTTATTATATTCCTTTAAGATCACGGCCACTTGATACCAATTCATTACGAAGTCTGACTTACCTGTGGAGTTACATCGACTGGATGGCAGAAACAGTATCGTGCAGGTAGGTGGTTTAATTGGTTGGTTATTTGAGAGATTGTACTTATGGCTCTATTTTGGGCAGGTAGAGGCCATAACAAAAATAGTGAGGTTTAATGGTTGAATTAAAAAAGTTCACCATAATAGGTGTTAATAAAACCTAGCCTTCTTGCTTGAAAGGCAAGGCAACCTTAACACTACACATACTCTAGATCAGATATTGGGCCAGCTTATCTATTAGCTAAATGAATGTGCTTGATATACTGAATGGTCGCCTCTTATTTGCCAAATTTCATATATTCTTATGATCTACCATCACAACCAGATGGGCAGATTTTCTCTTTTAATAGATAACACTGTGAAATGTCATGGCCCTTGTTTCACTCTTGAGTATCAAAGTCAAAAATTGACTTATTCTGAGAAGTACATGTGTGCCACAGTTCAAGTTTGTGACTTTAAAAAACTAAGCTGTGCATAAGGAACAAATAATTGTGTTCTTTACAAAGATAGAGATTTAAAATGTAGAACAATTTATTTTCATTTTAATGTCTGAAGAATGCATATTGGTTTATTTTAGAAGCTTTCATGGCCACAGTTGTTTGTTTAAATTTTACATCTGATTTGTACTTTTATTCAAACCCAATTGTGTGCCTTTGCTCCCTTGTATTTCACATTATATGTAAATTTATATCCCTATGATCAGCTGCTATACCTTTGACTTAACTTGCCTTTCTTTATGTGATATCTTTCCTTACAGTAATTTTTCAAAGAACACAATTTCCTATTTAAATTTTGCTTTGTTATGTGTTTTCATGATGTGTGTCAGTTCTCCAAAAAATAGATGCTGTTAAATATACCACAGTTGGCAGTAGGCAAGCCTGTTTCAATCAGTGGGGAACGTGTTCCTGCTCTTGTTATTCTGTTTAGATGATTATGACAGAATATTATACTGAATATATATTGAAATTAAAATAAATAACAGCAAACTGTGCTAATATTATGCAAATGACTTCCTCATGAGAATTTGGGGAAATGATGAGGATGTTTAATTACAGAATTAACAGGCACTTTATATACAGTAAGTTTCCACTTGTGAATTACAGACATAGGGTTGCCTTGTTGCTGTCTTTTAATGCCATTTCTTTCATTTGACTGTCTAAACTCAGAATCAAACCAAATACAGTATATTTTCATAGTAATAAACAAAGAGCGTAATTTATAAACAATATACTAAGTAAACATAAGCAACCAGTAATTGAAGATCTCAGCAACATTACAAGAGATACATTTCTTGCTGTGCCACATTAGATATAACCAGGAGGCAAAGAGAGATGCTGGACTGGATTCCAGTCCATCAGAAAGAACATTAACACATAGTCACAATCATGGTACTAACAATATTATACTATCAATAAAAGTAATAAATGTTAGTATGGTCCTAGGCAATTAGTGATATTTTCCTTAGTGACAGAGATAACTATATCCTTAACAATACTCTTGTAATAAGAAACAGGAAAATTTGAGGAGAGGTGAGCTGACAATTAGAAACACAGCATGTCTGGAACCAAGAGGTAAAAGAGAACAGACTCTATTCTAGCAAACAGATGATGCTCCTTTACCAAATGAAGCAGAAACCATCTACAGGATCTGACATTTGCCACAAGACAAAATAGAAAGTAGTTAACAATTTAAAGAAATCGAAAGCCACAACAAGAAATGGTAATGCCAGCCTCCCGTTAGTCAGAGCTTGGAAAGAGTGAAAAAAGAAGACATTAACAGTATCTTTTGGCCTTAATTACATTTAGAAAGCATGAGTAAACTGGTTATTCATCTATACAATATGGCCTACTAAAATAACTTCACTTTGGAACAGTCCAAAGTAACTTAAGTGAGTCATATGTTTCATGATATTGCATATTTCATTTTAAGACCTGTGATTCCTTAATATTCAGTTTTACCAGCATATCAAATGTCACAATGCGCAGAAATGAATGACCACTTTACTAATGTTTTATACCATAATTAACAGAAAAAGAACACTTTGTTAAGGTATTGTTGCATAAGAGTAGATGAGTAATAGATGCATTATTTTGGGATCTAAACTAAAGTGTTACCAAAATACTGTCAAAGATAAGAGAAAACCAACAAAAAGGGGGAGGGGTCCTTAAAGTAAAGTTCTTTCTTAATTTGCATAGTATTACTAAAGTTATTTTTGAGTGAAAAAGTTTTAAGATCATAAGAACTAGGCAAAATGGAAGAGGAAGAGGAAATTCAGGATTCTATGAAAAGGAAAGCAGAGGTCTAAAACAGAAATTTCAAGCATTTGACACAACATAGCTGGCATTAAAAAAAAAATAAATAAAAATTCTAATAAATACTAAAGGGACCACTTATTTGCCTAGGTTTTGCACAATGCTACAGAGAAAACTGTATATGGCACTACTAATCCAAATGAGAACAAACTTGATAATCAATGCTGATAATCTTACTATTGTTCCATGCCAGCTTTTATGGTGAGGGAAAATGGCTACCGTGATGTTACATGAGGACTCCTGACCACAAAGAAACTTAATTATAAAAAGCATAAAAAATCTATGAAATGTACTTAACAAGTAGGACCTGAAAAACGTGGGCTCATTGTTTACAAATACCCAGGTGGTCAAAGTAAACAAACTGCTATTAAATTGAATGAAAAATGAATTAAGAGGAACTGTCTCTTTCGTCTGTGACATGTAACCATAGAAAAACCTTAATAGGATCAGATGGCATCTCCATTAAATAAAAATGACAGGTGGCTTCATTTTAGGATGCAAAATTTTAATAACCAGTATATTATCATTATTTAAGCAAATGTTCTGGCACAGTTTTAACATTTGATTAGCAGCTGCAGTGCTTCTTAATGCAGGAGCATTAAGCACTGTCTGAAATGTACTTAAGAATTATTTTAATGAGTCGATACAGAGGTGACACTTATCCAACAATGGCATTGGCGGTTCCAAGATTTACCTAAAATAGAGACACAATTAAACCATTGTTTGTCTCTTCAGAAGGATGAGCTGAATTAGCTGTAAATCAAAAACTAAAATTTGCCGAATCACAAAGCTCTAATGACCACCTAGATCACTGTTACAATGAGATGGTTATGTTGTACTTATTTTTTATGCTGTGCTATTTGCTATAAAATATCAAAATATTAACCACCCCTTATAAGCTGGTTTCTCAACCTGAACGTATCGAAGGTATTTAACAGGATGCTGAGTCTTTGGAGGAGCTTTTTTTGTGGTAACTTAACAAGTACAAATGTTAGAAGCACAAGACGAGTCACCATTGATGAAACAGAGATAAGGAGTCTTCTAATAAATAGAAACATGTCCTACCTCTAGCCAGAAATTAACTACTAATAAATAAAAGCCTTATAGTCGAGCCCTCAAAGGTTTGCTTCATTCAACTGACCTTGTGATATAACAGTGAGTATGTGTTAACTTAAACGTGTTCCTAATGATCTTAAAACAACGCAGTGCTCACTGTTGTAATTCATGGCATTTAAAAAAAATAAAATATTTGTCTAATTTTTTTTCTCCAACTTGTAATGGTGGTTTTGGGGTTTTACAAATTTGGGGTGGAAAAGAATGAATTAATGCTAAACATAGTTAGTAATAGGCCAAGGTGAAAGCCAAAAGATGAACTGATCTGTCGACAAACTAAAATTGTTTACCAGAACTTGAAAACCTAAAGCACAATCTAATATTCAATATACCAAGAAAAGAATAACTAGAGGTTGACATTTGGACATAAATCAGTTTATCCATCAGTCTTGGACACTGTGGTAATGTATGTTCCTAACTTAAATATGGACACTCTGACAGAAAATTGTGGAAACAATCTTCAAGAAAACACCTAATGCTTAGCTCTAAAATGGTGGTGTACATAATAAAACATAAATATATTTCACATTTTCATATCGCCATGAAATAAACAACTAATTGTATATTTGATATCCAAAACCCCTAAGCAAATGTATACTTTTATTTTATATGTTCAAGAGAACCCACAAAACATTAACACAAACTACTAATCATAATCATGACACTGGAGATTTAATATTCTTTATTACTCTCATTCTTTAAGTTGTAGTTACTAAAGTTAACTTTTATTTTCATTTTGTCAAATGTTTGCCATGTCACCATTTTGTTTTCTACTGGATGGCACTATTTTGTGATGCCATTGCTTAATCACAACAGTCTATTGGAAGGAGTTTTGCTACAGAAAGTGAGTGACTATACATCACAAGTCCGATGGTATAAAAACTCTTGACTTAAGAGTTTCGCATCATCTAAGACTGTTGGTGAAACAAACAACTTTAATGCATCTTATTTTCTTGAATTCCATTTTTATCACTATTCTTTTTGGCTTTTGTGGAAAAATAATAAATAGTTTGATCAGTTTGATCAATCTGGTATACATGATAGAGCCACGCAGAACCTGTCTTTATAGTGCAAGTGCAACTTCTTATTTCTCCTAACGAACAAAAAACCACAAGTGACCAACTGATGAACTTAAAGGATGTGGTAAATGCTGATCCAAGCAAAATGTTGTAAGATGTAACGGTTTGAAATTCTTGTGCAACCAAAGTCATAAGACAAAGGCCCTATAAAAGATTTGGGATACCGACCCCTCGAGGCAGATGAAGGGCAGGTGTCCTAGGACTGTGCTTCTCTGTCATCTTACCCTTGCCTGGTGTGTATTAATAAAAGATTTTTTACTAACTTTAATTAATATCTCTCTGTCTTCAGTCACAAGAAACGACACTAGAGAAAAAGTGTCCACACTTTAATTTCTGGTTAGTGCTTGGGCTTTGAAAATGGCTATTCCTCCTTTCTGGTTACTATCTTTGTTGCATTTAGACTTAAGATTCTACTTCCGGTCTTTTCTATGCAGGTTTTCCTGACAGAAAAGGCACTCGCTGTATTAATCTTTAGAATCTTAAAACTAAGGAAGGATTAGGTAACCAAATAATAATATGAAATGGCTGTTCAGTATGACAGGAGAAGATCCTAAAATCTGATGATTGATAGATCTACTAGCTCCATGAATGACGATTAAGAATATAGCCTGCTGTTATTCTGAAAATTATAGATAATCAGAAACAAATGGAAGAACAAAAAACAATAAAGAAAACAAACATCACCAAGATCAATCAGACAATGTATTGTTGAGTCTAAGTAAAATTACTCAAGTTATTACAGGCTTTTTGTTGCACATATGTATTAAATGATACACCTGAAATACTTCAGGTGATTTCAGTCCATACATATGAGATCCAACTTCACGCCCAGGCTTACAGAACTGTTTCCACCATTCCTAGTTAGTGAATTAAACCTTTTGATCAAATCAAAAGAATGGATATTTCAAAATTATTTTGATGGTCAGATCCCTTAAAGAGTATGTTGGTTTTGTCCTTCAGATACTTTTACAGATTGAAACAGACAAGAGACGTGAAATGACACTAAGATTGTGTGCATTTGATCAATATTCTTAGCAAATCAGAGGTCTGTACTTGGAACACTGAATTAGTCAGATTAGTGTACTGTTTGTTTGCATGTAGGTGGTTAATTTTAATAAGCAACCATTTAATAAATGTAACATTATATATTTCCTACAAAAACTGCAACAGGTATTATGAAACCATAAAAAATGAGAAGGGAAAAAAATATTTCTGTAGGGGATTACAAATTTGAACATAGCAAGATAAAAGTTTCAGACATTTTTATTTCATCACAATTTGAAGAAGAAAATATAGTCTGACTAGTATAATGAGTTTCCTAGATAAAAAAACAAACAAAAAAAAAAAAACTAAGTTTAAGCACATGTCTGTCAAAATGTTGAGAACAAAGTGGTAGACTGCACTCTGAACATGTGTACTGTATCTATAATGAGGCAAACTAAACATATATCTTCTGATCTACTCCTGCCCCATATAATAAGTATATACACATTTAAAGCACCAAGTTGTTTTAAGCATACTATCCTATTTTATTTTTTTTCCTTGTTTTCACTCAAATACATGACAGTATCAAAGAAAAGCAGCAAACATTCTAAAATGCACTGTTCCCTATTTTCATTTTTTTCTCTTTTTTATTTTCTAGACTACTTAAGGGTGAGGCAGATCTAAAAAATCCCTTTAAAGTTAATATAACAAAGGCAATTAAAGCACAATAATTGATTATATCATATCATATTTGCAGCCTATGGGTATTATTTTGTGTATACTCAAAAATTACTCCTCTTTTAGCCTACAAAGTATGTATTCATACAGGGATGGCCTGTAATAAGGAGTGGGCTTAAAAAAAAGGGGGCATCTTTGCTTGAACTATTGTTCGGGCCCCACCTAGGTGTTTGTAGACAAGCACAGAAAACTAGTATGTGATGTCAAAGCTTATGAGTTACCTGAAAAAACGGTGAATAGTTCAAGAGTATGGATGGATATCAGCTAAAACCACAGAGACCACATCTAAGAATATAAAGGACATTGAATGAGAGGGACAAAGTATGCAAAGCTAAAGGTTAGAATTACACTTCATATCCATTTAAACACAGCATGTCATGATAAAAATTAAAAACAATGGGAACCTGATTCATTTCAGCTATTCAGCTTGAGAGGGACAGCATGGGAAAATACTTAAAAAAAACATTATTCTGGCACTTAGTTTCACAATATTGGTTATTTTTATCCGGTAAGGTAAAACTAAGAGAGATCAAACACAAAAATAAAAAGAGATGAAAGGTAATGTAAAAAAATAAAAGTGCGTTTAGTTTTTCACCAGACTCTAGCCACTTGTCAAGCCACCAGTAAACTTTACCTGTTGTTAGGTAGAAATACAGTCAGTGGATTAATTGTGGGTGGTACAATTTTTATCACTTCATTATCAAATGACATTTCCAAACCATGAGGTTTGTCAACAACAACATTCTGCTCAGTATGTAAAATGTCCTGAATGATTTTATTTTCAAACAGATTTCTCACTACGATATGAAGTGACAGATATGTTGTGGTCAACAAAAGGCAAACACCTCAAAAGTACACAGAAAGTTTTTTCACTCATCATCCATATCTATGATGAACCATAAGACTATTTAAGTAAATGTATTTTTTGATCAGTACATTTCAAAGTCGGGCTTATGACTTATTATATATAGTACAATAAGAGTAAATCTTTAACCATTATTTAACATTTAGATGGATAGATAGGGGTGGCACAGAGGCACAGTGAAGAGCGCTCCGGGTACTCTGGTTTCTTCCCACAGTCCAAAGACATGCAAGTTAGGTGGACTGGCGATTATAAATTGTTCCTAGTGCGTGCTTGATGTGTGGGTGTGCATGTGCGCCCTGCGGTGGGCTGGCACCCTGCCCAGGGTTTGTTCCCTGCCTTGCGCCCTGTGTTGGCTGGGATTGGATCCAGCAGACCCCCGTGACCCTGTAGTTAGGATATAGCGTGTTGGATAATAGATAGATAGATAGATAGATACATTATTAATCCCAAGGCGAAATTCACATACTTCAGCAGCAGCATACTGATAAAAAACAATATTAAATTAAATAGTGATAAAATGCAGGTAAAACAGGCAATAACTTTTTATAATGTTAACATTTACCACCCCGGGTGGAATTGAAGAGTGGCGTAGTGTGGGGGAGGAACGAACTCCTCAGTCTCTCAGTGGAGCAGAACAGTGACAGCAGTCTGTCGCTGAAGCTGCTCCTCTGTCTGGAGATGATACTGTTCAGTGGATGCAGTGAATTCTCCATGATTGACAGGAGCCTGCTCAGCACCCGTCGTTCTACCACAGATGTCAAACTGTCCAACTCCATGCCTACAATAGAGCCTGCCTTCCTCACCAGTTTGTCAAGGCGTGAGGCGTCCTTTTTCTTTATGCTGCCTCCCCAGCACACCACCGCGTAGAAGAGGGCACTCGCCACAACCGTCTGATAGAACATCTGCAGCATCTTATTGCAGATGTTGAAGGACGGCAGCCTTCTAAGGAAGTATAGTCTGCACTGTCCTCTCTTGCACAGAGCATCAGTATTGGCAGTCCAGTCCAATTTATCATCCAGCTGCCCTCCCAGGTATTTATAAGTCTGCACCCTATGCACACAGTCGCCTCTGATAATCATGGGGTCCAGGGGGGCCTGGTCCTCCTAAAATCCACCACCAGCTCCTTGGTTTTGCTGGTGTTCAGGTGTAAGTGGTTTGAGTCGCAGCATTTAGCAAAGTCCTTGATTAGGTTCCTATTTAACTGTCAAAACTGACATCAGACCACGTAAGCACCCTGGAATTTACTTTAAATATGCGCTGCTAGGTCAGTTGCTGTACATATCTGTTAGAGTCAGTCACAATTACATCTATAACATGCCATTAGTTATTAATAGAATTAAGTCTTCAAAGAAACCATCCATACTGGATAAATCTGCCTTGTACATTGGAGATCATTGATCAACACTTTTAAAAGTTGTCCAGAGCTCTTGTTAAAACATGCATATTCAGAAGAAGAAAGCTTACCATTTATGTAAAATCATCACCTGTTTATGCTTCACTACCACTAGAACTTCCAGTGTTCATTACTGAAGAACTATTGCTATTATCACACTTTAAAGCACTTTCTTCTTCACACACTTTATGCTCTGACATCATGTATTCAGCTGTCCTGCTGCTGCAAATGCTGTTCAACGGCTGCCCTACTTCACTACCAGCAGTTCACAGGAGACTCGTAATGTCTGAGATGGTGGAGTGTGAGTAACTAGCAGTGGATGAGTTATCTTAGAGATAATGGTAAAGTGGTAAAGAACTGGATCAGATATTTTTTCATAAATCTTGATTAATATTTGGGGATCCTCTATCCCAAGGTTAGCCCATGCAGGAGCCTGGCCATGCCAGTAGTGATTGAATGCAACAGACAATCACATACAAAGCAACGTCTTCTCACTATGCAAAGTTTTAATTGACAGGGGAACTCAGTTGACAATTGATGGACTATCCTCAATTACTTAGATGTGAATGAGTTTTCAACCTAAATAAAACCTAAAGTTTCCAACTACCTACATAATAAATGGAAGCCTAAACAGTTACTTACATATTAGCAGCTTTGACAGCAATGTGAACTATTAGGTAATTAATGTGTAATGATAAAACTAATTAGCCAAACTTCATTTAGCAATGATTAGTTGTTCTTCTATGTAGTTTTAGGCCTAGCCTTTAAACTAATTAACCACTCCACAATAAAGGCACAGTCCATCCTTAAATCTCTTTTTTTTGTTTTACCACACTAATTAAAAATGTACCCTCAGAACTTGAATATCTCTCTTTTTTGGAGAAGGCCGAGGTAATATATTTTTTCCAGCTTTTCTGCTTTGTTGTTCTCTCAGATCTGAGTTCCCAGGAGCTAAGTCAGTTCGATGACCTCTTCTAAAGTCTTTGCAATGGCATTACTGTCTACTTCACACAGATAATGACCAGGTCAAGAATTGAACCCCCACTTCTGGAGTTGTAGGTTAGTAGCTCTGCAACTCAGTGCCATTTGATATAAAATTTAAAAATTCACATTAAAAAAATTCAATTGTGTATGCGTAGCTGAAAAAAACTATTCGAGTTAAGGTAGAAACTTAGATTTGGTTAAGAATTTTAAGAACAAAACAAACTCATCACAGTGCATATTCATGGCTAAGATTAAAAATCTTTGCAGCACATAATTTAAAGTAGGAACTATTAAAAAAACATCAAAATTTTAACTGACAGAATATACATTTTACAAAAGTAAAACCAAAATAATATATACTGTACTGCCAGGTTTGTCATTCTTATATTATGTCAAGGGCAAGTTTTTTTATTATTATTCTTTATTATGGTAGCAGAGTAAATGTATGTTTATTTAATGTTTGTTTCATATGTGTGTTTTTAAGCAATTGTTTTCTGTCAGTGGTTGCCTTCGTAATTCAGAAATGTGGGCACAATTTTGAATTTCAAAAAGTTTTTTTCCCCTTCTCCTTTTTTCATCTTTGGACAACAAATGAACTAACTTAAGAAACCAACAAATGCTTTAGCTCGCCACATAAGCTGAATCTTGTTTTGCTGACTTTAGGTTTTAATATTAGATTTTCATCTCCTTATGAACAGAAAATGACAGTTAGTCTACCATCAAAAAGACATGAATTGGCCTAGAATTCAAGGGGAAAAAAATCAGCAGCTTTTCAAATAACATCATTCTAGTTGATCATTATTTTTCAGTGTCAGCACTGCTTTAAAAGTAGAGTTTCATATGTGACATGAATGCTGAGATCTGTGCAAGGCCAATGTACTAGATGGTTTACATTATTAAAATTAAACTCATTGATCAGCTTTTCCAGCATAAAATAAAATAAATGCAATGGAGACATTATGCAATTTTCACACAGTGAGGCCAAATGCTAGGAACTGCTACAGTATACGACATTTTTTATATTCATTGTATAAAAGAAAGTGCATCATTATATATTTATGACAGATGCTAGTTTTTACATTGCTAGCTTATCAACAGAAATTTAAGGCAAGTTACATTATGATGGCCATATGAATAAAAAGACAGAAAAAATGGCATGTACCTTTCTAAAAAGTGACAATCCAATATCATCATCTAGGCAGCTAGCAGACATTTCTGCAGTAGCACTTCTCTATTTAAGCTTTCAGAATAATAGACAGAAATCTACAAGCATTGAAAATGCAAGAGTTCATCCTAGTTACACTAAAATAACCAAGGACATAAGTTTTGTTTTTCTGCTGTTTTTAAGTATTTTGAAATTTGTCATTTCACAGGTGGGTGGCATGTTGGTTCGGTGCTGATCCCTCATGTACATATCTAGAATTCTGGTCTTGAATGTCACACCTGAATGCTGCGCATGTGGAGTTGGCATGTTCTCCCAGTGTCAATGTGGATTTCAAAGACATGTGTGCTCTGTTTATTGTTAACCCAGAAATGGCAACTTGTGAGTGTAAGTGGTTGAGTAAGCTGCCCCGATGCACAATCCAGTGTTTGTTCCTGCCTTGTGTATGATATGGCCTGAATAATTACCAAAGTCCATGAATTGAAATTTTATGTTATCTGCGGTGGGCTGGCGCCCTGCCCGGGTTTTTTTTCCTGCCTTGCGCCCTGTGTTTGCTGGGATTGGCTCCAGCAGCCCCCCGTGACCCTATGATTAGGATATAGCGGGTTGGATAATGGAGGGATATATGGATGTTATGTTATGGTGTTTGAAATGTACTCCCCAAAGTCGTTTAGTAAAATAAGATGGCTTGAAAAGAGAAGGGCATTTAATATTTATTATACTCTCTGAACAAAAAGTAAGTTTTCTACAAAGGCAAACCCATTGATTCTGTAGGAATGTAAATATTGCGTGTGCAAATTTCAGGCAAATTCTTGCTCATTTTACCACCAGATGTAGCGACAAGTTTCAATATTCTCTACTCCAGTGTTTTCCAGAGATAATGTTGAAGTATAGTGCACAATGCTGTGATCCACACGGGACTCGGATCTTGCTTCAGTAAAATTGCTTTTTTCAGTTAACATTACAATATTCCTCACCCAGTTCTAAAACTTGAAAGATGAATGTGTACAGTTTAAAAGGACACAATGCAAGAAGACAAGGTTATATGGGAGTTTACATTTTCAGTCTCTGATCACCACTGAATTCATAAAGATGATTCAAATAGTTAATGTTTAATACAAGATGGATCAAAACAAGATATGTTTCACTTCTTTAGTTCTTATTATAACAAGCCATTAGAGTGGCATCACATACAGTATAGTAAACTCACGTATAAACATAACTTTAAAAGTACACTCAGTTGCAGAAGAGACCAGAACAAAGAGGAAAAAACATAGTAATAAAGAAATAATGTGTGAAAATGTGGCTCACTTTCTCACATGAATGCATACTCCAAAATACTTGCAATCTCACTGAACAGAATCCTTCATAAACTTATTTACAAATCAAACTGGATTGATTCACTCCATGGACTGTCCAATAACATGTAGATCTTATTGTACTGTATATATAGAAGTGTGACAGACCAAACACCTAGTGGAAATACACAATTTGGATTTTTCTTGGTTGATAAGGCTTTTTTGATCTGACCCAAAAATAATGTAATGGCACTGTACTTATTTTGTAGTACCTTGACAAACAATTGCTTTTTGTTCTTTGCAAATTAATTTGTTTCTTTTGGTTTTGAAAAGTTACTTAATATATCTATCTATTATAAAAAAAATCTTGGAAGGATGAGACATGATTTTCTCAGAGAGACATTTTCACGTCCCAGGAGATATTGTCAGACACATTTCTTTTAGAGAGAAAGAAACGATATTCACTCACAGGCAGTTATGCGTTGCGTTGTCACAATGTAAATTCAAACACGGAATCAAAATTCAATGTAATATTGATGAAAAGGCAAAAGCGAAAAGAGATCAAATATATGGACATAGGTGATATGACAGAAGTGCGCTGCGCAAAATGCCGATCACGTGGCACGGCAGCAGCAGCAAGCCAGCAGCTGATCGAACAAAGAGGTAAAAAAACAAAAAAAACTGTATTTGTTTCCAATTTATCACCGTTTAAGAGGGTGTTTTGGAGGATCGACCTCATCTCCTTGAGGTGTGTTCAGCCCCCCTCTTCACAATTTGAGTGGCAGAGACGCAAAGTGGCTACGTGCAGGCCGATTGTGTTTGGGGGACAGGGTTGGCTCACAAAGCGAGCAGGGGACAAAGCCCCATAATGGACAAAATGGAAAGTTTTACATTAAAGTAGGCTAAATACCAAGATAGTAACATATAAAGAAAACCTGAACTTGTGATACTGTATGCAGCAAAACCGTTTTAAAATCAGGAACTCACTGGTATTTTACAAATCCGTTATGGTGTATACAGGATTATGTATGAAATGTGTTACAGAACTAGATATATAAAGAATTCTTTCCTCGAGCCAGTCTCCACTAATGTGGTTAGTTGTTTTGGGAACCATAAATGGTTCCCCCGTGTCACTGCTCTAAAAAAAAAAACTTTGACACCTTTGTCTTTAAGAGTGCACTGGACATGAGATATTAATGCTAAGCACAATTCTAAACATTTTTCAAATGACAAAACTTCATAGGCATTGGTCTCTTGCATATCCAAGAGGTTTTAAGAACCATTAAATCTTTGATTAACTTTAACCTCTCCCTTACTCTTCCTCTGTCTGACTGTCTTATTAAAATTCAAATTTTGATTAAATAACTTTTTTTATTGGCATGAAAATATTTTACCAAAGCATTTATACAATATAGTAAAATAATTAAAGTAGTCATTGCTATTAAAATCTAATTTAAAAAATAAAAATAGCAAGTACTGTATGTTCAAAACCATCAACCTCCTGTAAGCACCAATGTTGGAGAAAATGGGGCAAAGCCTCTCGTGAAAATGCTTAATGGACAAGTTTATCATTTTTCAGTCAAAGTTATTCATACATTATTAAAGTGAAGTGTTATTTGTACATTTTAAAAATAAGTTGTCTGTCCAGAAATAATTGTTGTCTGTACAGAAGTAATTATTTTATTACAATTCTTGGAACTAATTTTCTTAAGATAAGAATTCTTTTCCTGATCACTTGTCTGCTCACAGCCTCTATCATAGGTAATGGTATGATAACCAAAAAGCCTCCAGGAACCAAGCTCTATACTGCTTATAATGTTACTTTTACTTCTGCAATTATATTTCTGCAGAAGTTCTGCTATGTTTTGTAATACCAGACTGATGCTTGCACAATTAATATAATAGCAAATTGGCACTGCTGTGTGTGTGTTCACCATGAGATGGACTGGCGACCTTTCCAGGAAATGTTTCTAGCTTGTTAAATTGCTGCCATTGGTTCCAGCTTCCCTGTGATCTTGTCTTGGATAATTAGTTTAGAAAGATGAATGTATTACTGTATTATTATCATTATCATTGTGGCTATAGTGGAGGAAAACATCTGAATAGATTAAATTTATTCCCAATTTTTGGAATATCATTTTTCACTTGTTCTAATCCAAGGCATTTTCTGGGACAGCGTTGACTTTGTGTATATCATCCTCCAACCAATCAAGTACCCACATGTCTGCTTTCGCTGTGGGCTGAGGCACAAGGTCATGTTTGCTACTGGCTGCTCTTTGCTATATGGTTCCATTGGAGATGCGTTATTCTGTTTGAATTGTGCAATGGATGGAAGATATTGAGGACAGTGTATATTATTATTATTATTACTATTCTCCTGCTACTGTAGAACAAATGTCAAATTGCCCATTCTGTTAGGATTTAGTGGCACACCAGTCCTACTAAGGCAGCAGATTTAGCAGACATCCAGTTGTACCTTCCCCCACTTGCATTCCAAACTAAGTGTTCTGAACTTCATCTTGTACCAGGATCTGCCTGCCCCTCTGCAAACTCTTTCAGGGCAGAACGCATGAAAGGGACTCAAGCAAGAACAAAGACCTATAAATCAAGGAATGACAACTGGGAAGGAAAGAATAACTCGCCTATGAGCAGGAACACTTTGAAAATACATCAGATCTCAATGGGAAAAAAATCATGCTGGATATCTATACTGATATGGACAGGGTAATGTGTTAGGAACGAAAGGATGCCACTTCGTTTGATGAAAATGAAAATTATCAACCAACAGAGGGCTGAATTCAAACACACCGTGAAAATCAAAGTGAAAAAATGATGTGGCAGGCTAGTCCATTTTGCCAAAATTTCATTGCAGCAACTCAAAATCATACTCAGTAGTTTGTATGACCCCAACATGCTTGTATGCATGCCTGACAATGTCAGGACATACTCCTAATAAGACAACGAATGTTGTCCCAGGGGATCTCCTCCCAGTTCTGGACCAGGGCATCATTGATCTCCTGGACAGTCTGAGGTGCAAAACAACAATTATCGTAATTCTGTTATCCTTGTGTTTATCACTAAATTGTATTATTATATCTCTTAAAATGAGTATACTTTGGTTACCTTGACATATATCTAATGGCTGGAGACCCACCTCCTACAACAGAGAAACGTAAGGTAAATACAGTAGGAGCTGCCAAATCATTTAACTGATATTTGGCCAGAGGTCAGATTCAATTTTGAAAGAAGCAGGAGGGTGAATGAACTTTTGATGCAGAGAGCATAAAAGTATTGTTGGAGAAAAGATTCTGCTTTAAAAGTGTCAGGAGGGAAGATGGAGTTTTGGATGAGGAATTATGGAGTTTTGTTGAAGGTTGGTGTTCTAAAATGTTCAGCGTACCAGAAGAAATAGTGGATGAATGTTAGGAATTTTTTTTGTTTTGTTTTTTCATATGATATTTAACTAGCATGTAATAGAAAAATATTTTAAAGGTAACAGTGATTTGTGTAAAACTTTCATTGTAAAGTGTCTCACAAGTGGAGAAGGGGTACTATACTGAGCAGGATTTGTTAAACAAATTAATGCCTACTTTTATTACTGTGTTTTTAATTTCACAGTATATTTGGATATATTTTCAGGGGTAGTGTAATATTCTCAAAATAGAAAAAAATATTTGTCATTTATGTTACATTATCAGAAAGGACACACCACCCACGTTCTACTGCATATCTGCTTTATTTTCCAAATACAACAAATCTTAATATGAAAGAGCAAATAAAATAATTTTTATCCATTTGCATGAAATTTCAAATTGACTTTAACAGCAAGAGCTCATAGCACATTGATTTTTTCCTTTATAAAGTGCTAGTTGTGAATCAGATATTCAGGAAACCACCAGAACTGATCATCTTATACCATATTATCATTTTTAGCAAGGAAAAATAAAATTATTATGATGCAGAATCCTAAAAAACAATGTAAAAGTATTTTGTATATACTACAATGTACATATTAAGATATCTCAGTAATAAAAATAAAATAAAAATAATAATATTGTTTTGCTTTCTAGGTGTTATATAACAAAACCTGGATGCTATGTTTTCATAGCACTTCAAAGACTTTATCTTTATTATATTAATTTTGACATATTTCTCGACAGACTTAGGAGAGCCATTTTTGTCCCCACAGGTTTTGGAATTTGGACTTAACTGAGCTGTGCTTGGAATGACCCCATTAATTAGTAGCTGTTGATACAGATAATATGGCATTGATTTTTAGTCATTGAAACAGCATTGGAGATACTCAGCATTGCTTGCACACAATTCTTTGGACAGGTATTTGCAAAATAAATATTCTCATGTTGGTCAGTGCATCCATCCCAAAAGAGCTTGAACAGGACTTTCAAGATCTGTCTCTGTTATTTCCTTTCATAGTGAATGGCCCCACATTCAGATGTGGTGGAGACTCATTCTCACGCTTTGCTTGGTGGAAATTAATTTGAGCAGAATATACTGTTGGCATCAGGCAGAATATACTGTGTACTGTGAAAAACAGTTATTTTATAAATCTCAGCTACTTTTTGAACGTAAGAAGTGTGCTGATAACCGTAATAAGACAACTGGAAGAATCCTGGTATTGTAAGCACAAGTAATATTATGAATACATATTACTTGTACACAAGCATTACAGGTAACCTTCATGTCGTAACATAATACAAGCAAACACGACATAGAAATATTTATTATACATTGTTTGTATTAACACCAATAATTATAATAGGACTTATTTTATTCTGTATGGGATATTAAATAGTAACTTAACTAGCTTTAACAAGGTATCACTGATTTTTCATTCCTTCTAGCAATGAAAAGGAAGAGCACAATTTTGTTCAGTAGCAATCAGTTAGGTACTAGCAGGAGAAGAGTGTGCTTGGGCTGATGAGGGAGAGGATTGCAGACTTGAGCCACCATAACCACCTCTTTCTGCAGGTCTCTGGATGAAAGGTTATATTTAAGGCAAAGATTGTCAAAGAATGCAAATATATTATCTGTATGCAAGTTTGTGAATGTCTTGATTCCAGACATACTTCCATGTATTAAACATTTGGGGTACATTTAAGTCATATTATATTATATGGGTGCAATTAGTGGTAACATCTCAGCCTTAAAGTATTTTCTACACTAGTATCATATTTTCCGTTAGTGCTAAAAAAACTTATTTCTACTTTGTCAGCAGCAGTTAGTTGGAGTTGGTGCACAGAGAAGATCACATAGACACAAAGTGGTGCGTAATAGAAATGAGTTTACAGCTGTCTGAAAATTTCGAAAAGGGTCCTTAATACTCCTACTCCATAACCCATTGTTTTCTGTAATGGAAGCCTATTCCGCACTTTGTACCGCCTCCTATAGGTTTTATGATTTATCTTTTATTGGGTGCCATATCAGTGTTTTATTTAGAATATTAAAGAAACTGCATGCAGTTATATACTGTTCAAAATAACTTCTTTTGATATAATTGTAAAATTATATAAGTTAATAGGTTGTTATGGTGACACAGTGGTAGCACTGCTGGCTTATATTAAGGAGACCAGGATTTGCATCCCAGGTCTTCCTTGCATGGTGTTTGCATGTTTTTCCCATGTCTCCATGGGCTTCCTCTGGGTGCTCCAGTTTTCTCCCCCATTCCAAAGACATGCAAGGCAGGTGAATTGGCCATACTATATTGGCCGTAATGTGTGCTTGGTGGGTGGGTGTGTGTTTGTGGGATGCAATGGACTGGTACACTGTCCTGGGTTTGTTCCTGCCATGTGCCCTGTGCAACCTGGGATAGGCTCCAGCAGCACCCCCATGACCCTGTACAGGACAAAGCAGGTTAGAAAATGACTGACTAACATTCCTACTACTAACAAAAACTATTTTAACCTATTCTTTTTGAAAAATATTCGGTGCTCAAAAATGTGTATTTCACTCAGAAAGACCATAATCAGTGCAACTGTCTTTTTAAACTGGCAAAATGCCGGACATTAACCTGAATGAGAAATTATCCCAGCAGATACTGTTGGAGATTTTCTTAAAATATAAAGAATATACAGTTTATAAGGACACTGATTTATTTAATTAGACTCTTAATGATTTTTATTGCATTTCTAGGGAGAATGATGGTGAGAACAACAGGTGGGCTGGGGTGGAAGAATGTCATCAGGTTTCTTCTGTTTTTTTTATTTATGCTCATATTTTCTGTTTGTTGACTTTTTTAAATAAAAAGAAATATCACCAAAATTACCAAGTATGAATTTATTTTCCAATATTTCAAAATAAAGAAGGGAAAAGAACTGAATAGATTTTCCTTTTTTATTGTGTCTCAAGTAAGCCAAAGCTAACCAGTACAGCTTCTGTGTTTTAACTCACCCAGTTATAGGTAACTAATCATTCTTAGTGTCATTTGGAAAGAGATTTGATCGATTTACTTATAGCTAAACTTGTCATTTTGGATGTTTATTGTATTTGATGAGGTTCAAATGACATGTTTGCCACTTAACAAAAAAGCAGTGCTGACCTTTATCTTTGTAAGATCAGACTGAGTCAATGTAAAATCAAAAGGAACTGACCAAGCCTGCCCTTCATTATCTCTTATACACTTGGCAAGATAAGAATAAAAGTGGGTTTATTGGCAACATGAGAGTAATTACTTGCTACATTTTATAAATAAGTTTCTTTCTGCTGGGATTTATGCCAGTTACAGGCTCCCAGATAAACATTGTGCCAGATATAGCTCTCACATTATAAACATAAGCATTAATTATTACGGCCATCTCAGATTTTTATTTTGAACTGTCCAGATGCCCACTAAGTTCACATAGAGCTTTTTCTGTTGTAGTTTGGAAATGTCATAAGTTATGATGTGAGATTTTGCATATAACTTGATAAATGTTTTGTATGTCTTTATTTGTAATTTAGGCAAAGCAATGTAATTTAGTGTTACTTTGGTGAGAGGCATTCGTGTTTGCCCAAACCCCCATCCAAACCGTTTACGACTAAGTCTCTTTGTAATTTTACGACAGGATTTGGGGGATGTGTCTTAAACCAGTTTGATGAATTATTTCTCTGCTAAAGTCTTTCAACACCCACAAGGAAGCCAGGTTACGTTAACATATGGCTTGGGGACAAGTGTTAAGATGTTCAATTTCCCCCATTGGTCTGAAGTATGGCTGTTTGGAATTGGCTTGGATCAGAAGCTTTTAAGTACCATGATGTCCTATTGGCTCTAGGGGTTGAACAGAGAATCTATAAATCTGCTTGTTCAACCACATTCTATCTCTCTTGCTAACCTGTGATGATTAAGACAATACAATGAAGAGCACAACTCAGCAGCCATATTGAACAGACACGTGGCTAAAAGCTAAGCACCAATGATACCTTAACTAGAGACATTTTAAGTAACTACAAGTCACCTATTGAACTACACATCACCATTTAATCAGGTTGTATGGTTGCCAATATTCAAATGTACTTTGCATATTGTTATTATTTATGAATATTATCAATAATACATTATTTTGTGTGTAACTTAACTCCTGCTTGTCTTTTTACTACATCTAATTGCATGAGGTTATAGATATAGAAGGGAAGGTGGGGATAAGTTATATACAATAATACCTTATAAACAGTGGTAAGTCTGTGACATTAGGCATTCTAAGGCTACATATTAATAATACAATAGGGGAAAGTACAGCAATATATATATTACTCTATCAAGATAACACAATCATGTATAATATAAATACACATTATTTTATATAAGGAATCTGACTCTTTTACAGTTATCATCTTGGACTTTATTAAGATACTAGCAAAATACCCACGCTTCGCAGCGGAGAAGTAGTGTGTTAAAGAAGTAATGAAAAAGAAAAGGAAACATTTTAATAATAACTTAACATGATTGACAATGTAATTGTTTTGTCATTGTCATGAGTGTTGCTGGCATATATATATATATATATATATATATATATATATAAAAACACACACACACGCATATAAGAATATATATACATATACACACACATATATATATATATACATATATATATACATATACATATACATATATATATATATGCATATATATACATATACATATATATATACATATACACATATATAGGTGCCGGTCATAAAATTAGAATATCATGACAAAGTTGATTTATTTCAGTAATTCCGTTCAAAAAGTTAAACTTGTATATTAGATTCATTCATTACACACAGACTGATGTATTTCAAATGTTTATTTTTTTAATTTTGATGATTATAACTGACAACTAATGAAAGTCCCAAATTCAGTATCTCGGAAAATTAGAATATTGTGAAAAGGTTCAATATTGAAGACACCTGGTGCCACACTCTAATCAGCTAATTAACTCAAAACACCTGCAAAAGCCTTTAAATGGTCTCTCAGTCTAGTTCTGTAGACTACACAATCATAGGGAAGACTGCTGACTTGACAGTTGTCCAAAAGACGACCATTGACACCTTGCACCAGGAGGGCAAGACACAAAAGGTCATTGCTAAAGAGGCTGGCTGTTCACAGAGCTCTGTGTCCAAGCACATTAATGGAGAGGCGAAGGGAAGGACAAGATGTGGTAGAAAAAGTGTACAAGCAGTAGGGATAACCGCACCCTGAGAGGATTGTGAAACAAAACCCATTCAAAACTGTGGGGGAGATTCACAAAGAGTGGACTGCAGCTGGAGTCAGTGCTTCAAGAACCACCATGCACAGACGTATGCAAGACATGGGTTTCAGCTGTCACATTCCTTGAGTCAAGCCACTCTTGAACAAGAGACAGCATCAGAAGCGTCTCGACGGGACTGCTGCTGTGTGGTCCAAAGTTATGTTCTCTGATGAAAGTAGATTTTGCATTTCCTTTGGAAATCAAGGTCCCAGAGTCTGGAGGAAGAAAGGAGAGGCACAGAATCCACATTGCTTGAGGTCCAGTGTAAAGTTTCCACAGTCAGTGATGGTTTGGGGTGCCATGTCATCTGCTGGTGTTGGTCCATTGTGTTTTCTGAGGTCCAAGGTCAACGCAGCCATCTACCAGGAAGTTTTAGAGCACTTCATACTTCCTGCTGCTGACGAACTTTATGGAGATGCAGATTTCATTTTCCAGCAGGACCTGGCACCTGCACAAAGTGCCAAAACTACCAGTACCTGGTTTAAGGACCATGGTATCCCTGTTCTTGATTGGCCAGAAAACTCACCTGACCTTAACCCCATAGAAAATCTATGGGGTATTGTGAAAAGGAAGATGCAATACACCAGACCCAACAATTCAGAAGAGCTGAAGGCCACTATCAGAGCAACATGGGCTCTCATAACACCTGAGCAGTGCCACAGACTGATCGACTCCATGCCATGCCACATTGCTGCAGTAATCCAGGCCAAAGGAGCCCCAACTAAATATTGAGTGCTGTACATGCACATACTTTTCATGTTAATACCTTTCAGTTGGCCAACATTTCTAAAAATCCTTTTTTTGCAATGGTCTTAATTTATATTCTAATTTTCCGAGATACTGAATTTGGGACTTTCATTAGTTGTCAGTTATAATCATCCAAATTAAAAGAAATAAACATTTGAAATACATCAGTCTGTGTGTAATAAATGAATCTAATATACAGGTTTCACTTTTTGAATGAAATTACTGAAATAAATCAACTTTGTCAAGATATTATAATTTGATGACCGGCACCTGTATACATATATAGCAAAATACCCGCACTTTGCAGTGGAGAAGTAGTGTGTTAAAGAAGCAACGAAAAAGAAAAGGAAACATTTTAAAAATAACGTAACATGATTATCAATGTAATTGTTTTGTCACTGTTATGAGTGTTTCTGTCATATATATATATATATATATATACACACATCTCTCTCTATATATACTGTATATATATATATATACATATACACATATATACATACATATCTATATATATTTATATCTATATATATATACACATACATATATACATACATTTCTACATATATACACACACACATATACATACACATATATATACAGTATATCTATATCTACAGGTATATATATATCTATATCTATATATATCTCTATATATATATCTGTATATATATATATCTATATATCTATATCTATATTCATATATATATATACAGTAATCCCTCCTCGATCGCGGGGGTTGCATTCCAGAACCCCCCGCAATAGATGAAAATCCGCAAAGTAGAAACCATGTTTGTATGGTTAGTTTTATATATTTTAAGCCCTTAGAAACTTTCCCACACTGTTTATAAATATTCTCCGCACAGTTATAGAGTAAACCCTTATTTATCGCTTTTTTTTTTTTTTTTTTATTTATTAATTTTATTATAATCAATACATAGTAATCAAGTTTTACAAAAAAAAGAATTATGCTAAGAACAGATCGATCCCCACCCTTGAGAGAGAGAGCAAGCCAAATGGTGTAAAATTTAAGGCTTTTAAAAATACCTAAATCAACAAATTCTCTGTGCTTTATAAACTCATTTCAAAATATTACTGATTAGATCCTGCCATGTTTTGAAAAAGGTCTGCACAGATCCTCTAACTGAGTATTTGATTTTTCCAATTTTAAATAATATAACACATCAGTTTCCCACTGACTTAAAGAGGAGAGTTTGGGTTCTTCCAGTTTATCAGAATAAGTCTGCGTGCCAACAGTGTAGTGAATGCAATCACAATTTGTTTGTCTTTCTCCACTTTAAGACCCTCTGGAAGAACCCCAAACACAGCTGTTAATGGGTTAGGAGGGATTGTGAGTCCAAGACTGTCTGAGAGGTAATTAAAATTTTTGTCCAGAATAATGTTAATTTGGTGCAGGCCCAGAACATGTGACCCAGTGAGGCTGGGGCTTGGTTGCAACGTTCGCAGGTTGGATCATGCCCTGGAAACATTTTGAGAGTTTTAGTCGAGACAGATGTGCTCGATATATAATTTTGAGTTGTATAATTGTATGCTTTGCATATGGAGCTTGAGTGAATTCTCTGCATTGCTACTTTCCACTCCTTTTCTGATATATTAATTGAGAGGTCATTTTCCCAGTGTCCTCTTGGATCTTTGAAAGGAAGGGATTGTAAAAGGATTTTATATATTGTAGAGATGGAGTCTAACTCCTTGAAATTGAGCAATAATTTTTCCAGCGTGGATGAGGGTGCAAGATGAGGAAAATCTGGAAGGTTCTGTTTAACAAAGTTCCTGATTTGAAGATAGTGAAAGAAATTTGTAGCTGGAATGTTAAATTTGGAATGTAATTGTTCATAGGATGCAAAGACGTTGTCTATATAAAGATCTCTAAGCAAGTTAATTCCAAATTTTTCCAGATATTAAAACTGCATATGTTTGTGAGGGTTGAAAGAGGTGGTTCTTTTGCAGGGTGCCACAGAAAGAAGCTTCTCCGTCTTAAAATGCTTTCTACATTGGTTCCAGATTCTAAGTGAGTGGAGCACAATTGGGTTATTAGTGTATTGCCGATAGCGTGTGTTTATTGGAGCACAAGCAAGGAATACAAAGAAGTACTGCAGGATTTTACTTCTATTGCGGTCCATGCCTGTGTATGTTCTTCTATTTGTGTCCAGGTTCTTATCGACTGTATATTTGCGCCCAGTAATAAAACTGGAAGTTAGGTAGAGCCATGCCACCTTCTGCCTTTTGTCTTTGTAGGGTCGCTCTTTTGATGCGTGGATGTTTAGAATTCCAAATAAATGAGGTTATTGTTGAATCTAATTGCTTAAAGAACGATTTATTAATGTATATTGGTATGTTTTGAAATAAAAAGGAGCTTAGGAAGAATATTCATCTTAACAGTGTTAATTCTTCCAGCTAGTGTGAGATGAAGGGTTGACCATCTATGCAAGTCTTGTTTAATTTTTTCCATGCAGACACGAAATTTTGTTGATATAGAGCTTTATGTTTACTTGTGATGTTTACCCGAGGTATTTAAACTGTTCTGCAATGATAAAAGGAAGGGTGTCTAATCTAATATTATATGCTTGCGAATTCACGGAAAGAGTACACTTTTATTCAGATTAATTCTGAGACCAGAGAGCTTTTGAAATTCTGTGAGTGCTGCTAAGACTGCAGGCACAGAATTTTCTGGGTCCGATATATACAGTACCATGTCATCTGCATATAATGAGATTTTCTGTTCCAGTCCTTCTCTGCTAATCCCCTTTATCTGATCAGTATTTCGACAATGTATTGCCAGTGGTTCAATGGCAATTGCAAACAGCAGTGGTGACAAAGGGCATCCTTGTCTTGTGCCACGTTCTAGTTTAAAGTAGTCTGAGCAAATGTTATTGATGCAAACTGAAGCTTCTGGGTTAGTATACAGTAATTTAATCCATGCACAAATGTTGGGCCAAACCCAAACTTCTCCAAAATAGTAAAAGGTATTTCCATTCAATCATGTCGAATGCTTTTTCTGCATCCAATGATAATAATATTTCTGGGGTGTTTGATTTAGTTGGTGAGTATATTACATTAAACAGGCGTCGAAGATTTGAAGATAAGTGTCGGCCCCTAATAAATCCAGTTTGGTCTTGTGATATTACGAGGGAGCACTTTCTCCATCCTTCTAGCTATGATTTTAGAGAGTATTTTAACGTCGTTATTCAGAAGTGAAATTGGTCTGTATGATGCACATTGTAATAAGTCCTTATTTTGTTTTGGAAAGACAGTGATTAGTGCTTGGCGAAAGGTTTGTGGAAGAGATTGGTTATCTCTGGCTTCTGTAAATGTTGCTAATAGGAGGGAGCTAGCTGAGCGGAGAATTTCTTGTAAAACTCTGCAGGGTAGCCGTCAGGGCCTGCTGCTTTTCCACCTTGGAGTGACTTTATAGCATCCAGTAATTCTGATAATGACAGAGGTTTATCGAGTTCCTCCACACTAAAAGCGTCAATTTGTGGTATCTGTAATTTATCCAGAAATGCATTAGATTGTATATTGTCTTCTTTAAACTCAGTAGTATATAGGGATTTATAGTAGTCTCTAAAAGTGTACATTATATTTTTGTGTTCGATGATTTTATCTCCATTCGTGTTAGTAATTACGAGATTGCGTTGCTACATCTTGCTTGTGAATTTGTTGCGCTAAAAGCTTATTAGCTTTCTCTCCATGTTCATAATAATGATGTCTGGATTTGTAAATTAGTTGTTCGGTTTCTTTAGTTGTCAAGAGGTTTAATTCTGAATGTAGAGCCTGCCTCCTCTTATGTAGAGTCTCGCTTGGTAGTCTGGCATGTTCTTCATCTATTTTAGTAATTTCACTTTTTATCTCTGCTACTTTCTTCGCGGATTTATTTCTGTGGGAAAGATATGAGATAATCTGTCCTCTTAAGAAGGCCTTAAGAGTTTCCCAGAGTATTCCTGCAGAGATCTCAGGGGATGTATTTGTCTCTAGAAAGAATTCAATTTGTTTGGATATAAATTCAGTACAATTCTCGTCAGCTAATAGAAGCGGATTGAGGCCATCTGGGGTGAGTGTATGGGGCTTAGTAATTTCAGCTCCAAGATCATCGGAGCATGGTCTGAAATAACAATAGCATCGTATTTACAAGATTTAATCTTAGGCAAGAAGTTATTATCTATAAAGAAGTAATCAATCCTTGAGTAGCAATGATGTACTGGTGAGTAGAAAGAATATGTTCTTGAATTTGGGTTTAAAACCTCCAGGGATCTGATAAGTTGTGATCAGTTATAAACTTTGTAATTATCTTTGCGGTGTTAGTTGCGTTCCCCTGTGGAGGAAGTCTTATCTAAAAGGGGATTTAGAACACAATTAAAGTCCCCAGCCATTATAAGTTTATGAGTGTTCAGATTGGGAATGGATGCAAATAAATTTTGTATAAATTCCTTATCATCAACATTAGGTGCATAAACATTTATCAAAATCATTTTACAGTTAGATAAGTCTCCCATGACCATCACATATCTCCCTTCAGGATCCAATACTACATCTGATGCTACAAATGGTACTGTTCTATGTATGAGAATTCCCACCCCTCTAGTTTTCTTTGTAAAACTAGAATGGAACATTTGGCCAGTCCAGTCTTTTGCAGCGGAACTGATCCTTACTTAGTAAGTGGGTTTCCTGTAAAAATACTATTTTAGCATTTAGACCTGTTAGGTGAGAAAGTACTTTCTTTCTCTTTAATTCGTGATTCAGGCCTTTAACATTCCAGCTTACGAAGTTAACTGTCCCATCATGGAGACACTGATTCTGAGTTTTTGATGTCATTTATAGTCTTAACTGGAAGTGAAATAGTTTAGGTCTTAATTTCCTATTCCCCCAAGAGTTGTTGCCATGCAGCTTATTATTACGTTGATAGTTATAATTATAAAGATTGAGATGATAGATTAGATATAGATCAAGCCTGCTCTCTTTCTCTTCCCCTTAACCCCCACCCTCCCTTTTTGCCTCCCCAGGTGAGGCTAAAACCCACTTCATGCAGTCCCAGTCCTCTGACATACCCAGAGACAGAGCACGTCCAAAGCACATCAAGCCCCCATGCAGTGGCGCTTTAAGGTTAAAAGATAGAGATATCTGTTACCAATATAGTCTTTAAAAGAGGAAAAAAAAAAAAAAAAAATTTTGCACTTATATATATATATATATATATATATATATATATATATATATATATATATATATATATATATATATATATATATATATATATACATACACACATATATACACATATATACATACACATACACATACATATAATCTTCAGCAATTTTAGTGCATTAAGATGATATCCCCAGATAATAAACCCAGGTGATGGTGTTAAAGATGTGTCCAAAACAAGCATAACAAGTCTTAATGCAGTAATAGCAATAACAGTAAACCAAGGGTATGATATTGAACAGTCTCATTTAGGGTACACATGAAATAATTAGAAAAGAAAAAAGAGGAGGAAAACGTAATTAAGCACAATAAAACATAAACATTTAGCCCTAGTAATACTAAGTAATAATAAGTAATAAGTAAGTAATAATAATAATAAGTAAGTAATAATAAGAATATGAGAATATATGCTGATAAAAAAACCCGTATTTTAAAACAAATAGATCAGACAGTAGATTATTAATCCTAGCTTTATCATTTACCGCCATGACTCACAATTATGTATCAGAATAGTCCCGGGATCAGCTTTCTTAACTCATTTTCTGCCTCCTCCTTGCTAGCGAAAACATAGAAATGACCCTGCCATTCCACTTTCAGTTTTGCCGGATACAGGAGGCCGTATTTGACATTGGCTTGCCGTAGCTGCTGTTTAATATTATAGAAGGCTGCGCGTTTAATAGCTGTTGCTGGAGAGAAGTCAGGGAAGACGCGAATGTGGCAATTTTCATATATAATATTTTCCTTTTTCTGAGGAGTTCCATCACCTCTAACTTAAATGATAATCGTTCAAAACGAACTATAAAAGATCTTGGTCGGGTCTGACGGTGTTTGATCAGACGCGTAAGCCGCTGCTATCTCAGATTCTGCTTTAAAGTCGCCCCCGATTATTTTAGAAAAAAGTTCAGTTGCGAATTTCACAGGGTTTAAACTTTCTCGATTCTCCGGCAGGCCTTCAATTCTGACATTATACCTTCTACTGCCATCTTCTAAAGCAGCCAGTCTGTCTCCAAGTTTTTCTCCGAGTTTTTACATTCGAACTGGCATTTACTGCTCTTTCCTCGGCACTGGAAGCTAGATGTTCGGCTATTTCGATCCGATTCGTGAATGTCTCACTAAGATGCTCCAATTGATCAGCAAGCGTGCTCAGTTTAGCCGAGTTTTTCTCAATGCGCTCTTCAATTTTGCCCAGCACCTGTCGAAGTTCAAGTTGGACCTCTTGACGCAGCCTTTCATTTGCCTGTTGGAATTCCTGTCGCAGCCTTTCATTTGCCTGTTGGATTTCCTGTCGCAGACATTCATTGGCCTGTTTCATCTCCTGTTTTAATTCCTGTTTCAGTCTCTCAAGTGCCTTTGCCGTTGCTTTCTCATTAGCCTTCTCGCTTTCCTTTATATCTTGCGTGAGCTCAGCGAGCAACACTTTCAGTTCAGATAGCTCAAATGTGCCTTCTTGTGCCGTAGATGAAGCAGCAGACTCTGCTGAAGCGGTGTCCCGCTGCTCCAGTCCCGCGTAATTGCGTAACTGAAGCCGCGGACCTCCCGCCTTTTCCAGTTTCAGGTAATCCTCTCCAATCGGCGAGCTATCCACATCTGCACTCACGATCGCACCTTCGCTCCCCTTTTCGCTCTCAGCGGCGGCGATGTAGCGGACCGTGGTCCCGAGGAGTCTGTACTTTCGCCCATCTGATCCAGGTCTGTCTCTGACAGGCCGTATCTCGAACTAGGGCTTGCTGATCGCAGCTTGGATGTAGCTTTAGTCTTGATTCTTTCGTTCTTTCCTTCTTGTTGGCCATGTTTATATGTGTTTACATATACTGTAGCGGTCCCTCTCGGGTTGAATAAATACAGGATATCTCAGAATAATAAGCAAATAATATGAAAAATAGCACCACTGCTAGCGGAGCTCCACTTCAGACGTCCATCTCCGCATCGGACGAATATCTTCCTCTTCAAAGGAGTGCCGTCAGGAACAGAGAATATCAGAGAGAGAGAAAAGTAAACAAAAATCAATAGGGCTGTTGGGCTTTTAAGTAAACGAAACTCCGTGATAAAGCCACCGCAATGAAGGGATCAATGTGAAGGCAGTCTTTCCAGCATTTTTTTGAGGAGCGTCCGTATCTTCTAAGCAAACAACCTCTGTGCAAACAGCCCCTCTGCTCACACCCCCTCGTCAGGAGCAGAGAATGTCAGAGACAGAGGCAGAGAAAAGCAAACAATCAAAGATCAATACGGGCTGTTAGAGCTTTGAAATGTGCGAAGCACTGCGCAGCATATCGTATATCATAGAGGAGTTTTATTTAATATGTAATACGTGCTCTGATTGGGTAGCTTCTTAGCCATCCGCCAATAGCGTCCCTTGTTTGAAATCAACTGGGCAAACAAACTGAGGAAGCGTGTACCATAGATTCTAAGACCCATTGTCTGCAGATATCCGCAAACCAGCGAAAAATCTGTGATATATATTTAGACATGCTTACATTTAAAATCCGCGAAGGAGTGAAGCCGCGAAAGTCGAAGCTCGATATAGCGAGGGATCACTGTATATATATATATATATATATATCTCCTTTGGGGTGCGAGCAGCTGTTGCTGGGGATGCCAGAATCCATCGAGGAAGAAAAATTAAAAACATTATTTGTACAAAATCTTAATTTATCTATCCATTCCTAAATAATTAAATAGGCAGGCTATTTTGTATCAGTGCAATACGCTGCTTGTTAAAATGGATGACTCCTGCTCTTGCGTGCACTTAGTGCTGCGTGGGTATTATGAACTATCGTTCATTTATGACTAAATTCAACTTCCATTCCTACCAATGATATTTCTGGCGACTAAATAGAACCTACTTATATCCAAATTCGAGCAATTTAACTGTCGCCTGCCTGCCTGATTAAGTCACCCTCGCTTCGCTCTTACTTTTTTACCGTTCATTTAATCATGGCTAGTCACGCAAAAATTATAAAATGGAAGGAGGATTTCACTGAGTATGGCTTTACCAAAACAATTATTGATGGCGAATATAGTATCCATTATTCATAAAGCTTCAATTGGTGATCTGTTTTTCTGCGTTAACCTCATATTTTTTCATACTTCTTTTCAAACCAAGGGGGTGCGAGGGTAAAATGAATCGGGAAGCGCTGATATATATATATTGAATATATTGAAATAGCTTTACTGTCAAATAATGCAAACAGTATGCGGCACATGTTTCGCCCTAATTCTGGGCTCATCAGGCGTACACACTCACTACACCCCCTCTCGGGAATCGAACCTCGGACATTAGCGCTATAGGCAAAGCCTATCATGTTGCACCACGGCGTGTGGTTCATTTATTTGACAATATGTAGATCGGGGTGTATATATATATATATATATATATATATATATATATATATATATATATATATATACAGTACAGACCAAAAGTTTGGACACACTTCCTCATTCAATGTGTTTTCTTTATTTTCATGACCATTTACAGCACTCCATCACTGTCCTTCTTGGTCAAATAGCCCTTACACAGCCTGGAGGTGTGTTTGGGGTCATTGTCCTGTTGAAAAATAAATGATCGTCCAACTAACCTGACTTCTGCACAACACAACTGCTGGTCCCAACCCCATTGATAAAGCAAGAAATTCCACTAAATAACCCTGATAAGGCACACCTGTGAAGTGAAAACCATTTCAGGTGACTACCTGTTGAAGCTCATCGAGAGAATGCCAAGAGTGTGCAAAGCAGTAATCATAGCAAAGGGTGGCTATTTTGAAGAAACTAGAATATAAAACATGTTTTCAGTTATTTCACCTTTTTCTGTTAAGTACATAACTCCACATGTGTTCATTCATAGTTTTGATGCCTTCAGTGAGAATCTACCAATGTAAATGGTCATGAAAATAAAGAAAACACATTGAATGAGGAGGTGTGTCCAAACTTTTGGCCTGTACTATATATATATAAATATATAAAAGATAACTCCTGTAGCCACAATAAATGCCTTTATTGAATAGACAAACCAGGGATGAACAAGTTCCTTTCTACTGCAGCCACAGCCGCGACACACATAAAAAACATCAATAATAACTCAGAAACGTGCAGTATTATTTAGGAAAATCACAACATTTTACTCACCAAAAATTCTGATTATTTGTAAATAATATCCATCGTCCTCTCTTTTCTCAAAAACAGTTCAATTACTCTGTCGTACGGATTATCCATGCGCTTCAGTTCCATCAAAACCTCACTTTCTATCGCCATCGAAACTAATGCTGAAAGGCGAACCCGCCCTATGGTATTTCTGGCATAAGTTTCAATTCACTTTAGGGCTGAAAATGTCCGCTCAACAGAAGCAGTATACACAGGAATGCTCACCGCCAAATATACCAATGTGAACAGCTGCCCCATGCTCTCATTCAGATTTTTCTGATGAAGGAAGTCAAGGAGATCAGTGGGAGATTTTCCTGCAAAATCATCCATGGCATACATTACAGTCAGTTCTGTTTTTAGCTGAGACAGATCAAAAAGATCTCTGTGGCTTTTGTGTTAAAGTGGAGAAGGCTGCATGCGTGAAATTTTTCTTGTATTCCCAAAACTTCTGGGGCTCGAGGAGCGTTACAAACATCAGCTTTTCAGGTCTTGAAATCTTGTCTGTGTCTGGCAAATAATATTGTCCAGAATCCTGCCATGGAGTTGGCCGTAGTGCATGCGACGATCTTTCGCTCGGGGCGTTTGTGGTGCGTTCAGTGGCCTCGGAGAGTTCCTCATATCAGCTTCTATCCAATCAATGGGTCTGAATACGGTGACGTTGCCGTATGCCTGCTAGAGGGCCCTACTGACACCAACTCAAAATCTAATTGGTTGAAGCAATAGGTTAATCGACATTTATTCTGTGTTAGAGTGCCTCCACAACAGATTGTGAAAGCCTCTCTGCCTGGCAACAAATGATGGCTGAAATGTGATTGGTTAAATGCTTTAATATGAAACTCCGCCTCCCACGGCTATCGAGCTGCAGTCTATTACTGTATATGGACGAAAATACGTTCCAGTTATAACCATTATGCGTAGAATTTCGAAATGAAACCTGTCCTACTTTTGTAAGTAAGCTGTAAGGAATGAGCCTGCCAAATTTCAGCCTTCTACCTACACGGGAAGTTGGAGAATTAGTGATGAGTGAGTCAGTGAGTGAGTGAGTGAGTGAGAGAGTCAGTGAGGGCTTTGTCTTTTATTAGTATAGATTAAGGTATGTTTAATATACATGCACAGTTTAATACTGTGTATATATACTGTATACTTACAATGCTATCCTTTTTACAGATATATTTATTTTTTTAGTGTAGCCAGTGTGCTCCCCATCCTTTGAACTCATCTATCAACTTTTCAATTGATAGAGCTATGGGAATGCCTCTAAAGACATTAGATATGGAATAATCCATCTGACTTTCTTTGTGATGTTAACTGCTTCTTATAATTACTTCAGATGACTCTCTGCTCCTGTACACTCACACTGAAGACTTCCTCTTGCTCAGTGTGTTGTCATCTTCTTCCTCTTTTTCTCTGTCTCCCATTCTCTTCCATTCACCCACCCCTCACCTCACTTTTTATAACAGAAATCTTCTTTAAATCCACCGAGATGCAACCACTCTCTTGCAAGAAGATTACAGGGGATGGTAATGCATGTACAATTCTTTCAACAAGTTGACGTTTTTGGCCATCCCTCTGCTGCAGTGTACTGTAAATAAAATCTTTCATAAGTGTAATTTATAAAATGGAATGGGTCCATTAATAGCACAAGTACGAGATATACAGAAAATCTGAAAAGTTGTCATATCCACAAATAAGATTATTTTTCTATCTTTGTTTTCTTACATGAACTTCACCCTCTAGGGGCCAATTAAACTTGTTTTTAAAATTACATGTGAACTATTAATCAATCACAGCATGCAGTGTAAGTAAAAGGTTTATATTTACTTATTTCTTGAACAATTACAGTGATTAATATATTAGAAAACATCTGATAATAATCACAAACTATTTTACACAACAAACAAGAATATATTTCAAAGCAGCATGAAAAAAATACAACCAACAAACGTAAGGGTACATAACTAAATATGATTGGATAGGTAAATGTGACTAGATTAGCAGTATGATTGATAACAATAAAGTGATATCAGGATCTCTCCAGCGGGTAACAAAACATCAACAGAGTTATATGTACGTTAAAATGCAAGAAGGAAGAGATGAATATTAAGCAATGTTTTCTTACTGCTCAAAACAATTAAGGGAACACTTAATCATCACAGTATAACACCAAGTCAGTTAAGCTTCAAGGATATCAATCTGTCAAGTTAAGAAGCATAAGTGATTGTGACTCAACTTCACCAGCTTTGAAATGAAAGTGACAAGAGGTGCACTGGAGATGCAACAGCAAGACACCCCCCAAAAAAGGAATAGTTTGGCAGGTGGTAGCTACAGGCAATTGCTCTCTACTTATTCTTCCTGACTGATTCTTCTTTAGTTTTATGTGTTGCTGTGTCCTTGTCACTACTGCTAGTATAAGGTGGTACCTACAGCCGATTGAGGTTGCACAGGAAGTCCAGCTCCTCTGGCACATCCATACGTGTTGTCGTAAAAAGGTTTGCTGTGTCTCCCAGCACAGCCTCAAGAGCATGGAGGAGATACCAGGAAATGGACTGTTACACAAGAAGAGCTGGATAAGGCTGTAAAAGGGCATCAACCCAGCAGCAGGATCAATATCTGCTCCTTTGTGCGAAGAGGAACAAGAGGAGCACTGACAGAGCCCCAAAAAATGAGAGCTGGTTACTGGTGTGCATGTTTCTGACCAAACTGTCAGAACAGACTCCATGAGGGTGGCACGAGGGCCTGACATCCTCTAGTGGGACCTGTGCAAATATCACCGTGCAGCTCGATTGGCATTCACCAGAGAACGCCACAATTGGCAGCTACGCCATTTGCAACCTGTTCTCTTCACAGATGAGAGTAAGTTCACACTGAGCACATGTGACACACGTGAAAGAGTTTGGAACCAAGGATATTATGGTTTAGCCTTTTTTTGCAAGTTTTTATTTTTATATTACTTCAGGTCTTAATTTTAGTTTTAATTTAGCTTTAGATTAGCCTTCATGCCATATTTTTTAGTTTTAGCTTAGTTTTTATTTCTCAGAGACATTTTTATTTTATTTTTACATATGTTACTTTCAGTTTTAATTTTAGTAATTATGGTGTGGTTAAAGATATTTTGTGGAAGTTAATTTTGTGTCACAAAAGAGAGAAGTGTAGACTTAATAGGTTTGGAAATAATATTTGTTTCATGTCAGTAGACATCTGTAAGTACGTCCTGTTAAAAACAAACATAAAACCAGATACTGAATAAGGACTGACTGTGGAAAAGAGTGTGGTTGTGCATGCAAATTTAAACAGTATTATTGAAACAACAAAAGCTTGTTTCTCCTTTGCACAGTTTACTAAAGACCCACCATAACAGTGAAACAAAACAGAACCTGACTGTCTTGTGATTCAATTATACATCTTTCGGTTAATTTTTCAAGAAATCTCTGTGCTCCAGAGAAGTGGTCATGTTGTTTTGCAATCTAGATGACAACTGTCCACAAACTGAGAATATGCATTCAACAAATACTTGTGAAGAAAGGACATACACAAGATCCAATGACACAGGGGTAAGTTTAGGACACACAGCCGCTCTGGCTTGCCAGAACTGAAGAGGAGTGCCTGTAAAAAAACCCTGCCAAACCTCATCTTGATATTTCTGCATTTCAAGTGAAGCACATTCAGATGGCCAAGGCTGGTTTACTGGGTTTAAGCCATTTATTTTATGAGCTAAGAACTTGTATTTCTGAAGGACTGTGGTGCTTGCTAAAAATGCTACCGTAGCCTCATCTTGTTGTGCTGCTATGGTGTGACTGTGTTTCACTGCCTCAGTCAGTACAAATAACTCTGGTGCTCATTTCAGAGATATTAGCTCAGGAGGCTGTAGGGTCAGAGAGATGCTTGCATCCATTTGACATGTTGCTGCAGGGACTGGATCATATTTGTCACTAATGGAATCTAACAGACATGTAAAATGTTGGCACAAAGACTTGAGAAGTGCTTATGCCAATTTTTTCTCTCCACTAGTTGACTGGAGATGTGCTTCCAGATTTACCAGGGAAGATATCACCTCTGACAGAGACTGACTGTTTGAAGCTGACCTGTGTGCTTGCCAAATGGCTCCAACACTTTAAGTTGGTTTTCCAACTTGGCCCATTCACTGGTCAGTAATGTATCCATCCTGAGTTTTTCAAGAACCTCATTAAGTGTAACTTTCGTTTCCAGAAGTCGCTTTAGCATGTCAGGTGTATTGTTCCAACATGTGGGACAGTTGCGAATCAGTGTTCAGCCGCACCTTTATAAACAAACAAATAACAAACATGTTATTCTAATGAAAAGGTAAGGAGTTTAGCAACATAACTAGGACTTTTTTTTCCTATAAACAAAATAATCACATTTCTAGTACCTAAATCATCAATTGATGAAAGCCACTATTATCCCTGTGGTTGCAGGAGTTTGCTTTGTCCAGTTTCACAGGAAAAATGAGTAATTTTACCTCAGTAACTGATCTCATTTAATAAGCTGGTCTTATTTTCTCTTCTCATATTCGGAAAAGCTTTAAAGTGTAATTTTTTTCTAAGACATTTCGAAATATTAACATTTTTTCTATAGTATAGACAGTTCATTCTTTGTTTGTGATTTTCCTATTCATTTGTCCTTTCTATGTCTACTTTACTTCCTTAATTGTATCCTAATAATAAGGGGACTAGGAATGCAGTTAAAAACAAAACATGGTTGTAATGTAACCTGCAGGCACGTGGGGTTCCCAGGATTGAATTTGAGAACAATTTGTCTATGGGATTACTTACTAAATATATTGTAAATCTGACTATTAGATAAAGGCAGGCCTGTTGTCTAGTCAGTGATTATTATAAAACAAGTTAAAGTAACTACTTTTAATCATTTGCTCATTTGAAACTGAAGACTTTCTGACAGAATGAATAAGGTTCATGGCTTTGGTAAAAGCAGAAATGGCTCCTGGTTTTTTAATGGCATCTTTCCAACCAGCTGAAGGGTGTGTGCCATACAAGGCATATGGCAAAACCTGGATATGGCTCCATCTTGAAATAATCTGTTGATTCTGTAAAGTAATCAAATACATTACAGTTCAGCTTAATGTGTTTCAGGAAATGTTTTTTTTTTTTGCTCAGTTTTGGCTTTTCTCCAATGTAGATATTAATTATATTATTTATTACATTTTATTTAGTTTAATGTATTTGTTTTTTTTTTTTTTCAATCGACATCTTTTGAAATGAATACAATAATAAAAGTCTGTATTATTTATTTTACTCACATCTTCCAGAAACATCACCTATTGAGTTTCATCTATAACACTACAAAAGAAACAATTAAAATATGATAATTTATTGCTATTTTACAAAGACTGATTAAAATGCAATGTACTTTATACATTGGTTTAAGTTTATGTTACTCCAGAATATAACAGACAAAACAGATTATGTATAAATATTGGATGGGTGGCTGACCATTTATCATAAATGCTGCAAGCTTGAAAGCTGAAAGAAGAAAAATGAAACAGTATATACTGAACTACTAAGTCAACATTCTTTCAAATCATCTTGATATGAGACGTTTATATCTGAGTTCAAGTTCATTCAGTTGAATGTAGCTCAATGAACTGCTCTATAGAATGTTTTCCTTGCCTCCGGGCTTTCTGCTGTATATCTATAGGGTGATTTTGTTTGCACCTTTGGCTGTCACTATAATCATAACCTTGTCTTCTGGTACATCCCATTCATCTGATGTATGGTTGATAGTGTTTGCCAAAGCTTGTTTCGTATGCAGATGGCATATGCAATGTAAACTTAACAAAGCATGCTGTGCTTGGTTTTATTGGTAAATGGTAAAAGCACCCAGAGACTCCCAAAAATGAAGCCATCAAACCATTTTTACCCCATCTGCCCTTTACAAAGGGTTACTTTGTGAGCTTATTTGACCATTTCTTTGATACGCTGTGTTGCTGTATTCATTTTGTGTGCCATGGGTACATTTATTCGTGCAGCACATGGCATGCTAAATTTAGGATCAAGAGAGGAAACACATTTTCTGAATGTTGGCATGTCACATAGCCTAGTAGACATTCCAATTTCAATAAACAAGTTTACTTGGGTGTCTTTGCTTTTTTGGTGTTCAACTAAGTTTGCTCCCCAAGTTAGTGCCCACTGCAAACACGATGTTAATGTCTGCTGTCTTGTATTATGTGTACTAGAACTCAGATAGTACATGCTTTTCAGCCTTTATTTTTCTTTATCCAGAAATATATTATAGGATAATAGTGGTGGCTATTTAGGTACACTTTAAGGTTTGTCGGGTTTTTACCTCTAATCTGTACACAACGCACCCTTCCCTAACACCATGCACTTTTCTATTGTCTCTTTCAGTGTTATATTTGGAAAACTCCCATGCATCACTTTGTCATTTTCTTCCAGCCATGCTGATCGCGGATACTGTCTGGTCAGATTAAGTTTATATACTGAGTTTCACCACCTACAGGGCAGACCGGAATTTTATAAAAAATGCAGAAATAGATTCTACTGCATTCTTACACATATGATCACGAAAACTGATTTTTTTTTATTAATTATTTTATTTCTGTTAGTCTTTTAAGCTACTTTATTCATTTTGTATTGTTTTAGTTTTTCATCTAAGTTTTGTTATTTTGTTTCATATTACGAAAATGTTTTTCATTAATAGTTTTAGTCTTCATTTTCGTTTCAGTTTCATGATTATAACCTTGCCCTGGAGATGATGTGGTGAATATTATGCAGCCTGCAACATCATATGGCATATGGCACTGGTTTGGTGGTGGGTCAGTGACAGTCTTGGGAGACATATCCTTGGAGGGTCACACAGACCTCCATGTGCTAGTCAGTGGTACCTTGACTACTGTTAGGTACCAGGATGAAATCTTCAGAGCCATTATCATATCTTACGCTGGTGCAATGGACCCTGATTTCCTCCTGGTGCAGGACAATGTCCTGTCTCATGTGGCCAGTGTGTTTAGGCAGTTCCTGAATGACAAAGGCATTGATCCCATTGACTGGTCCTCACGTTCCCCAGACCTGAATCCAAATGAGAACCTCTTGTACGTTATGTATTGGTGCATCTGACGCTGCCAATTAGCACCACAGACTTTCTAGGAGCTCACCTATACCCTGATCCAGGTTTGAAAGAAGATACTCCAGGACACCATCTGCTGTCTCTTCACGAGCATGCCCAGATGTTATTGGGAGTGCATACTGGCATGTGGGGGCCATACACACTACTGAGTCACGTTAGGAGCTGTAGTGATGAAATTCACGCAAGTTAGATCAGCCTGTGATTTCAGTTTTTGACTTAGATTTTTGGTGTGATGTTGAATACAGCTGTCAATGGGTTGGTGATTTTGGTTTCCATTGATTGTTCTTGTATCATTTTGTTCTCAATGAATTACACAGTAGATAGATAGATAGATAGATAGATAGATAGATAGATAGATAGATAGATAGATACTTTATTAATCCCAAAGGGGAATTTGCACACTCCAGCAGCAGTATACATAAAGATTAATATTAAATTAAAGAGTTATAAAAATGCAGGTATAACAGACAATAACTTTGTATAATGTTAACATTTACCCGTCCGGGTGGAATTGAAGAGTCGCACAGTTGGGGGGAGGAATGATCTCCTCAGTCTCTCAGTGGAGCAGGGCAGTGACAGCAGTCTGTCGCTGAAGCTGCTCCTCTGTCTGGAGATGATCCTGTTCAGTGGATGCAGTGGATTCTCCATGATTGACAGGAGCCTGCTCAGCGCCCATCGCTCTGCCACAGATGTCAAACTGTCCAGCTCCATGCCTACAATAGAGCCTGCCTTCCTCACCAGTTTGTCCAGGCGTGAGGTGTCCTTCTTCTTTATGCTGCCTCCCCAGCACACCACCGCGTAGAAGAGGGCACTCACCACAACCGTCTGATAGAACATCTGCAGCATCGTTTTGCAGCTGTTGAAGGACGCCAGTCTTCTAAGGAAGTATCACTCAGTAAAGATTTTCTACTTGAGGATTTCATTCATTGAGATCTGATGTGCGATTTAAATATTGCCTTTTTTGAATAAAATGTTTTAATTTTTGTTTTTATTTAGTTCTTGATAAAATTTTGCTAGTTTTTATTTAGTTTCAGGTTTTTGCCATTTTCTAATTTTACTCTTTTGTTTTTAGTTAGTTTTAGTTTTTTAGCAATTAACTTTTAGTTTTTGTCACACCAAAACATTTTGCAAGTGTAAAACACACTTTTCTTTATAGATGTCAAATTGTACATTATTTATATTGCACATATCAACTTAACACATTTAATTTTACTGTCTGTGACATAACTCAGTTGTCTCATGATACTTTGATAGTTTAAGGCTTCCAGTATAATCAGAAAATGCAGGAAAAAAATAACAAATGTGCTCTGATATCATTTGTTACCTTAACCTACAACAAGTTTAAGCAAATTATTGTTCACATGCAATCTTCATAGACACACATAATAGTTATTATTATTTTTATTGTTATTATTATTTTTAAACCTTTCTAATGCTCAAAGCTCTTCACAAGTAGTCAAATGAATATAAAATAGCCAACATAATACAACAGAAATAAAAGCAAAGATGATATTTTAACATAGCATCCAAACTAATATCAGACATTTCTAAATATTTAAAAGTCAAAGTTATGATATAAATTAAGAAACAAGCAGGATAAAAAAAGAAGAAAGCCATGGATAAATAACATGATTTCTGTACTATTACATGTAGGATCATAAATATAGATGTTACAATCACCCACAGTGTTGGAACAATGAATAGAATAAGAGTGGATTTCGCTATCAGTTTCAGAGCCAAACACTGCTAGAAGGACATTGACCTTTTTAATGGCTATTTATTTGCTGGTCAGTTCAAACCCATCTCTGTGCTACTTCAAAGTAAACAAACTAGAAAGAATTGCCTCACTTTAATCCATACTAAAAACCTGATTAAAACAAAATGTTTACGTGTAACGTTGACACATTTGATAACATTGACTGCATACTATGCATGTACTTAATCTTTCGCTGGTAAGGTACTAAT